>NC_061510.1:72193656-72299961 GCF_022539505.1 Lolium rigidum
CCGGTCCTGGGATGCAGAGGCTACCGACAAAGAAAAAACGGCGACAGAAGCTCTGATGACACGCATCCGTGAACTTCAGAATATGCGTGGTCGAGAATTATCGGGTGTCCAGATCACCGCATATTTCCTTAGGATTAGGGTGCAGCCTTTGCAAGCTCGCAAAAACCCCCTTTGGATGTATTCTGGCGACAAGGATGTGGATCGCCTGTCGATAGATTTACCGGTCAAGGACTTAGAAAAACTTGTCCGGAAAATCTCGTCGCTGAGCAAGAAAGACACCGTCCCATCATCTTGTTGTGTGACACCATACAACGCCACCAACACGCTCCCGCAGGTAACTTATTTTACCATCTGCGTGTTCATTCACTCTCCTCTTTTCACTTTTTGTACTGGCATTTCTTCGTCTGCTATTATTGATTTAAATTCATGTCGATACTCTTTCTATCTTGTCCAGGGCCATAAAACTGCGTCACCTCTTCCTCCCCTTCCTGAAGGTGGAGAAGTCGAAGAACGAACTGTTGTCACCGACGACAACCAGGGTACTTCTCGCCTCGAGAGTGAAGTCGCGGGTTTTCAAAAATCCGCGGCTTCCTCTCGAAAAGAAGTTGATTCCGAGGCTAGCGAATCGGCACACTCCCTTCCCTCCGCTGTTTCTCCAAGGAACAAGAGAAAAGGAACGAAGTTGCCGATTCTGGCACCTCCAAAGCCGGCGCATCTCCTGCCGAAGAAGTTGCTCCTACTGAAGAAAGGACAACTTTCAACCATTACTTGGATGCCCTTGTCAGCTCGTAAGTCCTTGCTACTCTTTTTTGTTTGCTCTCGACATTTTGTCTGTGTTGTTTCTTATATTGTCGCCGTTTTATTGTAGTGGTGACGAGGATGAAGATCCACCTATTGACGCGGCTGCTCGAACGAGTACGTCGCGTACTTTAGTTGTTCCTGAAGATCAACCCGACGGGGAGGAAAACTCGCCTCCTCAGCAAAACATCGGGCATCCAACTCCAGTTTCAAGCCCCCGTGCCCCTTCTCCAAAAAGGGCTAGGGTCGAGCCGGGCAAGGAGCCTACCTTGCTGACTGGTAGTTCCACGAGTCCTTTAATGGATGATGTAAGCTATCTCTTCTTCTCTCTTTTTGTATATTTTGATCATTGTATTGCTTTGGACTCCTCTCTTATCTTTTGCTTGGTGTTGTCGAGCTTTTGCTTCCTATATTGATTTCTTTTTTCTGTGGTCTTCTCGTCAGCCTTCCATGAAGGAATTTATCCGCCTCGGTACCAATTTATAGGGTACCGTGATTATGCCACCAAGCTTGAAGGTACTGTTTTTCCCTGCCTCTTCTGTCGAACGCGCTCCTTTATTTCTTTTGTCATAACATTTTTCTGTCGCTTATTTTGCCAGCGACTATTGCGGAAGGTAACAAACGCGCTGACGCTCTTACTATCAAGTTAGAGCAAAGCGAAAGAGCTCGCAAAAAAGCTGAAGAAGATGCCACCGCTGTCGAAGATCTTCGAAAAAGACTTCATGATGCGGAAACGTCATTGAGTGACAACATAGCTCAACAGGCTGCTCGCGAGGAAGAAATCCTTAGTCGCCTGGAGTCGCAGAGTCGACGTTTTGTGAGTAAGTACTCACATTTCTTTCGTTTCTTCGGATCATCAAATTTTCTTGGCTTGCTTTTTTGTGACACGCTTCTTTTGACTCACTTAGGGAAAACGCATCAAGATTATGATGTGGAGAACCCTGAAGGTGATCGCCTGCTTGACGCTATTTCCCTCCTTGAGATTCACGGAGATGAAGCGCGTGAAGGTCTTGTCGAAGCCAGATTAGGTCTGTCGCGGCTTTTTCCTTACTTCTTCCCGAAGAAGGAAGAACCGACGCCTTTTGTTGCTCTCGCCAAACACTTCAATTCTCAAGAAGATCTTGGGCTCAAACTTCGCCAAGAAGGTTTGAAAGTTGGCGTCGAAAGCACTATTGCTTTGGTCGCGGATAGCCAACAAGATGTCGACTGGGCGAGAGATGGCGACACGAAGGAAATGGAGACCAAGAGGTGGCAATCGTTGATTAAGGCTGCCAAGTCAAACTCGAAGAAAATCCTTGCCTACCTCGGATGCAAGCCAACTCCCACTCCTAGCTCATCGAAGCCGGAGGTCAAGTAGATCATCCTGCCTTCTCTTTTGTTTTCTCATTTGATGCTGTAGCCATAGTAGCTTTGGCGACAACTACCTCAGTAGTTAATTAGGGATCCTCCTTTTGTAATAGCTGTGTAAATACTTTGCGAAATCAATGGAATTCTAGTTTGCTTGATGATTGATGTCGAAACTTTTATTTCCAGTTGGTATTTGACAACTACACTTCAACTCCTCGACCTGCCGATACTTTTCCTATTTCATCCCCGTCGAAGAAAACGCCTGTCAATGATGTATTTATTGAAGATTCCTCGAGTAAGGGTTCAGGATCAGACTTGACAGAACTCCGCCAACAGCTTCAGTCTATGAAAAAGCGGGCACTTATAATAATGGAGCAGTCTCGTAAATCATCGGAGAAGGAAAAAATTGCGCTACAGCAAGCTCAGGAAGCTATAGCTGCCAAAGAAACCGCTGTGGCTGAAGCTGCGCAGGCTGCCTCTCGAGAGAACACCATGCTTGAGTTGATGATTGAAGCAAGCTTGGATATGGCGGGTATGTTCCTTAAACTGATCCTTCCCCTTTTTTCTTTGCCTGTTTTCTGGCTCTAACTGGTATACTGTCGCCAAATAGGTTCCTTTTTGGATGCTGATGCCGAAAATCAAAGAGTTGACACAAGATCAAATTTGCTTATTAACCTGGGACTTGACCATGGCGTCCTTTTCTGGGCTACCCCGGAACGTACCCGACAAATTGTCAGATTCCAGGTTCGCGTGAGTCAGGTCCGCGATTTTCTCGACTTCTGCACAAGGACGTTGTCCTTAGTTTACCGCACCATGTTCCCGCGCGATGATGTCTACGGGTGCTTCTATTCTTGTAGATAGTGTTGGGCCTCCAAGAGCAGAGGTTTGTAGAACAGCAACAAGTTTCCCTTAAGTGGATCACCCAAGGTTTATCGAACTCAGGGAGGAAGAGGTCAAAGATATCCCTCTCATGCAACCCCGCAACCACAAAGCAAGAAGTCTCTTGTGTCCCCAACACACCTAATAGGTGCACTAGTTCGGCGAAGAGATAGTGAAATACAAGTGGTATGAATGAATATGAGCAGTAGTAATGGCGCCAGAAAAGTGCTTGCTGGCGTGCAGTTGATGGTAATAATATTGCAGGAAGTATAGATGCAGTAAAACAGTAAACAAGCAGCGATAGCAGTATTTAGGAACAAGGCCTAGGGATCATACTTTCACTAGTGGACACTCTCAACATTGATCACATAACAGAATAAATAGATAGATGCTAGACTATACACCCTCTTGTTGGATGATGAACACCACTAACTGTGTAGGATTACACGAACCCTCAATGCCAGAGTTAACAAGCTCCACAATATTCAATGTTCATGTTTAAATAACCTTAGAGTGCATGATAGATCAACATAACCAAACCAAGTACTAACATAGCATGAACACTGTCACCTTCACACTACGAAAGGAGGAATAGATCACATCAATACTATCATAGCAATAGTTAACTTCATAATCTACAAGAGATCACAATCATAGCCTACGCCAAGTACTACACGATGCACACACTCGTCACCATTACACCGTGCAGGAGGAATAAACTACTTTAATAACATCACTAGAGTAGCACATAGATAAATTGTGATACAAAACACATTGCAATCATAAAGAGATATAAATAAGCACTTCACTATGCCATTCATAACAGTGAATAAGTATTCTGTGAAATATAGCCTAAGAGACCCACACGGTGCACACACTTGCACCTTTACACACGTGGGACAAGGAGTCTCCGGAGATCACATAAGTAAAACCCACTTGACTAGCATAATGACATCTAGATTACAAGCATCATCATATTAATCTCAATCATGTAAGGCAGCTCATGAGATTATTGTATATAAGTACATAGGAAAGAGATGAACCACATAGCTACCGGTACAGCCCCGAGCCTCGATGGAGAACTACTCCCTCCTCATGGGTGATAGCAGCGTTGATGGAGATGGCGGTGGTGTCGATGGAGAAGCCTTCCGGGGGCACTTCCCCATCCCGGCGGCGTGCCGGAACAGAGGCTCCTGTCCCCCAGATCTTGGCTTCGCGATGGCGGTGGCTCTGGAAGGTTTTCTCTAGTTTCATCGAACTTGATAGGGTTTTCGCGACGGAGGCTTTAAGTAGGCGGAAGGGCAGCCTCGGAGGGGGCCTGGTGGGGGGCGCGCCCCCCCTCTAGCCGCGCCAGGGTGGCGTGTGGGGCCCCCAGGGATTCCCTCTGGCGGCTCTCGGGTGTTCTGGAAGCTTCGTCCAATTATAAGACTCTGGGCGTTGATTTCGTCCAATTCCGAGAATATTTCCTTACTAGGATTTCTGAAACCAAAAACAGCAGAAAACAAGAACCGGCACTTCGGCATCTCGTCAATAGGTTAGTTCCGGAAAACGCATAATAATGACATAAAGTATGCATAAAACATGTAGATATCATCAATAATGTGGCATGGAACATAAGAAATTATCGATACGTCGGAGACGTATCACGTGACAAGATGCCAGAAACCCTTCCTGCTCTGATGGATAAATTTCGGGATGCGCCTCGAATCCATGGATTTGTGCGGGCCCAAATGTCTGCCGGCGCGGGGTTTGCTATGATTATGATACAAATCTGCTATCCGAAGTTAAACATGAGTCGAATTGTTGCCAAGTGCCTGGCCAAGATGGCGAAGAGGAAGAGGAATATTGACAAAATCGATGGTGTTGTGACTCCTGTAGCGGAAGATATGATGGATGAACTGCTTCGGATGGACGCTGAGTTCTTCGTGAAGGGTAGCTATGCGGAACATAGTATTCGCGCTGCAAATAATGAGCGAATAACCATAGATAACATACTAGACATCAATTAAGAGTTTTTCCTTGTCTCGTCGAATTTTCTCAATAGTTGCATCTTGTATGTTGTAAACATAATCTGTATTGTAAAGCCACTGGATATATTTTCCTTACTTTTTTGTCAAGCCCCCGAGTGTTTCGGTGGCGATTTTCTTTATTGTGTATGCGAGGTTAAGCCAAGGCAAATAAATTATATTGAGTATACTATATTTGCGGGTACTAGCCCCCGAGCCTTTTTTGTTGATCCCTATTTTGTACCTTCATTTATTTTGCGAGGTGCTTTGCACCAAGGTGAAATACTTCCGGTAATATATATTGTAATTCTGGACACAAGCCCCCTAGCCTGTCGAAGAAAAAGATATATATCTCCACTATCTTTATTATATTGCAGCACCGCGAGCCCGCCTCATTAAAAACCTTTTCCAGCCCCACTCGGTGCCCTGAAAAAGGAAAAGAGTGCGTCTGAAAACTCGCGGGCGTTTCAGTACATTGTATTTTTACAAGAAGGACTATATTTCGACTCTAGGCGTAAAAACGCTTGAGTTGTGCCACGTTCCAAGGATTTGGCTCAGCAACTCCTGACTTCTTGTCCTTTATCCTGTACGCTCCTCCTTCGATTACTTCTGTGACGATGTATGGGCCAAGCCATGGCGACTCGAGTTTTTCGTGGCTCTTTTGATTGAGTCGTAGAACTAAGTCTCCAACCTGAAAGGATCTTGGTCGCAAACGTCGACTGTGGTAATTTTTCAAGTCTTGCTGGTACTTAGTTACCCGTGATAGTACTTCGTCTCGAGCTTCGTCAAGTGCATCGACATCATCTCCCAATGCTTTTCTGGAAGCTTCTTCATCGTATTCCGTGACTCTTGGAGAATCATGCTCTATTTCTATTGGCAGTACTGCCTCAGCTCCATGGACCAGAAAAAACGGAGTCTCCTGTGTCGCTGTATTTGGTGTTGTTCGGATACTCCACAACACACTTGGTAGCTCCTCTGGCCAAGTATGTCGAGCTTTCTCCAATGGTCCTAACAAGCGCTTCTTAATACCGTTGCAGATGATACCATTGGCTTTCTCGACTTGGCCATTGGTCTGCGGGTGCACAACTGACGCGAAGTGCAATTTGATGCCTACCTCTGCACAGTATGCCTTGAATTCCTTGGATGTGAAATTACTGCCATTGTCCGTGACAATGCTGTGAGGTACTCCAAACCGAAAGACAATGCTTTTCACGAACTTGATTGCAGATGCTGCATCTGGTGAATTTATCGGCTTTGCTTCTATCCACTTCGTGAATTTGTTGACAGCGACGAGCATGTAGTCGTATCCTCCTGGCGAAGCTTTATGTAATTTTCCCACCATATCGAGACCCCACTGAGCAAAGGGCCAAGATAATGGTATTGGCATCAACTCTGCTGCCGGAGAATGGGGTTTTGCGGCAAATCTCTGGCACGCGTCGCAAGTTCGCACTATCTCCTTCGCATCCTCGATTGCTTTCAAGCAATAAAATCCTGCTCTGAAAACCTTGGCTGCGATAGCTCGACTGCTTGCATGATGACCACATATTCCTTTGTGTACGTCCTTCAGAATTATCCTTCCTTCTTCGGGTGTGATGCACCTTTGTAACACACCCGAAATACTTCGTTTTACAACTCTCCTTTAACCACAGTAAAGGCTTTAGATCGTCTAATAACTCGCCTTGCTTCAACTGGGTCGTCGGGTATTTCTTTCCTTAGGATGTATGATATGTATACTTGCATCCATGGAATTTGCACCATCATTACTAGGTCATGTCCCTCTTCTTCTTCTAGTGCTTCTTTTGGAGCCCCCGAGGGTTTCTCATCCTTCTCCTTCTTCTTTGGTTTCTTCGGCTTGGTAGATCTCTCTGCTATTTCCTCCCAGAACACACCTGGTGGGATCGCGAGACACTGCGACCCAATGTTTGCAAGAACATCGGCTTCATCATTACTTAGTCTGCTGATGTGATTTACCTCACATCCATCAAACAACTTCTCCAGCTCGTTATACACTTCCTTGTATGCTATCATACTTTCATTGACTGCGTCACACTGATTCATGAACTGCTGAGCCACCAATTGTGAGTCGCCAAAGATTTTTAGTCGGGTTGCACCACAAGCCTTTGCCATCTTCATCCCGTGTATGAGAGCTTCGTATTCTGCCTCATTGTTAGACAAGTTTGGAAACGTCATCCGTAAGACATATTTTAATTTGTCGCCTTCAGGTGATATAAGTATCACGCCTGCTCAAGCTCCCTCTAATCTCTTGGACCCGTCGAAGTTCATAGTCCAGGTTCTCGACAAATCTGGGGGTCCCGTATTTTGTAACTCCATCCACTCTGCGATGAAATCTGGTAAAGTTTGCGACTTTATTGCTTTTCTTTTTTCGTACGTGATGTCCCGAGGAGAAAGTTCTATTCCCCAAAGGGAGACACGACCTGTAGCCTCTGGATTGTTTAGTATATTGGACAAAGGTGCCTCGTTGACCACTATTATCGGATGTGCCAAAAAATAGTGCAGCAATTTTCTTGGGGTCGTAAACACTTATTATGCTAGCTTCTGGTACTGTCGATATCGCTGTTTTGAAGGCGATAGAACTTCACTGATGAAATATACAGGCCTCTGTACTCCATGGAGTTTTCCATCCTCTTCCCTTTCAACGACAAGTGTTGTACTGACCACCTGAGGTGTGGCTGCAATATATAATAGGAGGGGTTCCTTCTCTTTAGGCGCCACCAAGATTGGTGGTGTCGAAATTGTGCGCTTGAGATCCTCGAAAGCTCTATCTGCCTCTTCGTTCCACTGGAACTTCTCTCCTTGCTTGATCAAAGCGTAGAACGGTAACGCCTTTTCTCCCAGCCTGGCGACGAATCTGCTTAAAGCTGTGACTCACCCAGTTAACTGTTGTATTTCTTTTAACTTTGTTGGCTTCCTCATTGTGACGATAGCTTGGATTTTTTCTGGATTAGCCTCAATTCCTCTTGCTGAGACTAAGAACCCAAGAAGTTCTCCTGCAGGGATGCCGAAAGAACACTGAAAGAACATTTCCCGCCCTTTTGGGTTTTGTGTGTTTGATGTCAACACTAGGTATATTTTTATGTGTCTTGATGTAGATAGGTACAAGATTTCTGTGTATAAACATGGCTGATGAAGTGGACTGACAAAACTGAAGCTGTGTCTGGTTTTTCTCTTCGGGCGGAAGTTCCGGCCATTGCCTGCGGTACTTCCGCCCAGGAGCGGAAGTTCCGGCTACCACCAGCGGAAGTTCCGCCCTGTTTCTCCACTCAGAAGACCCTCAGCGCCCCTCTCTGTTGAAGTTTCGTCTGCTGGCCGGAAGTTCCGGTGCAGTTGGCCGGAAGTTCCGGTCAGCGGAACTTCCGCCCAACTTCCGGGCAAGTTCCGGAAATGTCGAATTGTGGCTCAGTAATGTCCAGTATGGTTTTCACGGAATTCCGGAACTTGGCCGGAACTTCCGGTCGCCGGAAGTTCCGCCCTAGTTCCGCCCCAATATCTTCTGACCTGTTTATCTGATGCAGATTCTTCATGGCGGAAGTTCCGGCCCTCCTGGCCGGTACTTCCGGTGCCAGCCGGAACTTCCGGCCCTCCTGGCCGGAACTTCCGGTGTTACTACATTTCGTCCAAACGGTCAGATCTGAGAGCTCCAATCATATAAATAGCTCTCTTCTCCAAAGGGACAAGTTGCTCAATCATTGCACAAAAATCTGCCAAGTCTTCACCACCATTAGAGCCACCTCAAGAACACAAGATTTGCAAGATCTCCTTCCTCCCCCAACCAAAGCTCTTGATCTTTGGAGATTCGAAGGAGAAGACACCGATCTACATCCTCACCGAAGCGATTTTCATTTCCCCCTCATTTGTTTGAGGGCCCTCTTGCTAGTGTTCCTTTTGGTTCCCTAGTTGATTGTTGTTGATGTGTTGTTGTTGTTGATTGTTGTATTGTTACAGATTTGGGAGCCTCCAATTCGGTTGTGGATGTGTGCCCCAAGAACCTTGTAAAGGCCCGGTTTCCGCCTCGAGGAAATCCCTTAGTGGAAGTGGGCTAGGCCTTCGTGGCGTTGCCCATAGGAGATTTGAGTGAAGCCTTCATGGCTGTTGGTTTGGCTTTCGTAGCAACCACACTCCTCCAAACGTAGACGTACCTTCTTGCAAAGGAAGAGAACTACGGGAATCATCTCCGTGTCTCCGCGTGCTCCACTCTCGGTTACCTCTATCCTATTCTATCTCCTATATATTGCGTAGCTATATCTTGCTAGGTTGGTTACCTTGTCATATAGGTAAATTCACTTAGTTGCATATCTAGAGAATTTACCTTTGTGTCAAGCCTAAATTGAAAAAGAACTAAAAATTGGTTAGCACCTATTCACCCCCCTCTAGGTGCGGCATACGATCCTTTCAATTGGTATCAGAGCCTCGGCTCTTATTTCGGGCTTAACCGCCTAAGAGTATGTCGGACGAGGAGCCTCCGGTAGAGGTCGCTAAGATGGTCTCCATGGATGACTTCAATTCGTTGAAGTCCTCCATGGAAGCTCAAATGGAAAGCATGAAAAAGATGATTTCCGAGCTTTTGACTCCGGTCCCTCCCAAGGCTCCCATCGTAGAGGTTAAGGACACGGGTGCGTTAGAAGAGGGAGATGCTTCGGCATTACCCTCCTCTACCAAACCCGTGGAAGGTGATAACTTAAACACTATCAAATCTCCCATTGCATCTCCTAGGGGAACTAGTGGAGGTGAGAGCTACAATCGAGTACCTCCACCTTTTCTATCTCCCGATATACCGGTTCCCCATCCTCATATGAACATTCGGGGCGACCCACCTAAGTTTTCCGTTGATAATTTCGATACTTGGCAATTTGAGTTTAGCTCTCATGTTCGCAGTGCCTCCAATGAACTTTGGAGAATCATCGTGGAAGGCTTCAAGCCCTACAACCCCGACAAGTTGACTAGAAGAGAAGCGGTTGATAGTCAACTCAACAACACCGCCTTGCACATGATTCAAACTAGTGTGGGGACAAAGGATTTGTCTCGTGTTCGGAATTACACCACCGCCAAGGAAGCTTGGGATGGTTTGGCCGCTAGTTGCATTGGAAGTGAGAGCACGAGAAGGAACAAGTATAATGCTCTTCGGAATAAAGCCGAAGGATTCATGAGGCTACCGGATGAAGATCATGAAGTCATGTATGGAAGACTTCTCACCGTTGCCGATTCCTTCCGGCTTGTTGGTGCCACCCACATCAATGACTCTTGGATCAAGGAGAAGTACATTGAATGCATGATGCCGTTTGAACCCATTGATGTCAAGACTCTTGTCGGTAGAGAATGCTATCCCTCTCTCACTTCTCAACAAGTCGTGCACGAAATGCAAGCTCTCAAGGTGCTTGAGCAAAACTCTCATGATTCTCGCAATCGAGCTCTTGGGATGTCAAAAGGGTCCAACCTTGCCTTGGTGGTCAACTCCGTTGAAGAAGTGATTCCTCAAGAATCTTATAGGGCATCTTGGAGTATGTCCTATCCGGAAGACTTGGAACACCACTACCATGACCACATGGCATTCCATGCTAACACCTTTTGGGTTGACCCATCCAAGGCCAAGGAAGACAACATCAAGAGAAACAACTCAAGGGGGTTCACAAGTTCGGGCCCAAGAACAAGATCTTGCTACAATTGTGATGACAAGCGCCATTTCATTGCCGAGTGCCCCTATGAGAATAGGGAGACTCATGGTGGAAGGCTCATCCCCAAGGACAAGAGCAAAGACTCAAAGGGCAAGTATTCAAAGCCCCCCAACAAGAAATTCTACAACAAGAGCAAGAAGGGCAAAAGGCCCTCAAGGATTGTGCTAGTGACTAAAGAAGAATATTCTTCCGATGAAGTTGAAAGTTCTAGTGATGATGGAGAAGAAAGCTCAAAGGAAGTGGCCGCCATTGTCACTACCAACTTTCCCTCTTCCTCTCTCTTTGATTCACCCAATGAGAATCCTCAAATCAAGAATGCACATTGCTTCATGGCAAGGTCCTCCTTGGACACATCAATTGTGCTATCAACTCAAGAAGAGTATACCTCCGGAGATGATGATGTTGATGATGAAGAAGATGCAACCTCAAATGGTTTGGTTGCCCTTGCCTCCCTCTCCACTAACTCTTCATCAACAAGTGAATCTCCCAATGAGGTCATTCATGTGGAGGAAGAAAGTTGCCTCATGGCTAAATCTTCCGAGGTATCATCTCCTAACCCCTCTACGCCTAACATTTCAAATGATCTAGGGGTTGATCTTGCTAGTCTAAAAGTGAAACAAGAAATGCTAGAGTTTGATGATTTCATTCTTAACCTACAAGGCAATACTAAAAAGCATGTTTCTAATCTCATGGTTCGTATGGCTCAACTAAATGGTACTCTTGAGAAAAAATGCCAAATAGAGAGAGAAGACTCTCTTGAAATACATGCTCTTAAAAATGCTCTTGAGGAAAGTCAAGAAACTATAGCTTCTCTTGAAGAGAGGCTAGAAAATCTTGAAGAGCCTCAAGATAAAATTAACAAGCTCACTAAAGCTAGAGATCTTGCTAGAGCTAAGACTAAAGTGCTTTCAAAGGAAAAGGCCAAATTTGGTGTTGATCATGAGAAACTTGTGAAAGATCTAGATGAACTAGACAAGGCACACAATGCCTTGAAGAGTGAATACTCTCTCCTCTCCAAGTCTTATGAGCAACTTCAAATTAGGCTCGCTTCATATGACATACCTAGCACCTCTACTCCTTCATGTGATCATGCAAATATTATTGAGGAAAATGCTAGGTTGAAGGATGAACTTGCTAAGGCCTCCTCTCCCCAAAGTAAACTTTCCTTGGATGATCTTTTGAGTAAGCAAAGATCAAACAATGGGAAGGAGGGCCTTGGCTATAATGCCAAGGCAAAGAAGGCAAACAAGCAAAAGGCCAAGCCCGCACAAGAGAAGAAGAAAGCCATCACTAATGGTGAAGCCCCCAAGGGCAAAACCATAAATGATGATGATGCGGGAATTGCTAACCCTCACTATGTTTTATTTAAAGATTATTATGGTGATGTTTATGCTAAATATGTTGGCCCATATGATGGTTATGTTGCTTGGTCTATTTGGGTCCCAAAGACCCTTGTTGCTAACAAAAGAGGACCCATTGAGAAATGGGTACCTAAATCCAAGAATTGATCTCATGTAGGACTATGTCGCCGGAGGTTCAAAATGGGTACTTGATAGTGGATGTACAAGTCATATGACCGGCGGCAAGAACCTCGTCAAGGAGTTGAGGCCTAACATAAACAATATCACCATCTCCTTTGGCGATAATTCTACATCCGAGGTATTGGGTTTTGGCAAGGTTGTGGTTGCACACAACATTACTCTTGTGGATGTCATGCTTGTCAAAACCCTTGGTTACAATTTACTTTCCGTTTCCGCCCTTGGCAAGATGGGTTTCGCCGTCTTTATTGATAATGATATTGTGGTCCTCTTGTGGAGCAAGACTCTAAAAGTCGCTTTCGTTGGGTATCGCGAACACAACTTGTATGTGGTGGACTTTTCGGGGAAAACCACGTCAAGTGCGATGTGCCTATTCGGAAAGGCGGATGTGGGTTGGTTGTGGCATCGCCGCTTGGCCCATGTCAACATGAGAACTTTGCAAAGTCTTCACAAGGGGAACCATATTGTGGGACTAATGGAAAATGTGTCTTTTGCCAAAGATCGTGTTTGTAGGGCTTGTGTTGAAGGCAAAATGCATGACTCTCCGCATCCAAGCAAGACTATCATCTCTTCCAAGAGGATCTTGGAGCTCCTTCATGTGGATCTCTTTGGTCCCGTCACTCATGCAAGTCTTGGTGCGAAGAAACATTGCTTGGTGATTGTTGATGACTACTCAAGATACACTTGGGTCTACTTTCTCAAGACGAAAGATGAGACTCAACAAATATTCATTGACTTTGCTACCGAGGTGCAACGCCAACACAACCTCCTCATTATGGCAATAAGAAGTGACAACGGCTCCGAGTTCAAGAACTATACACTCAATGATTTTCTTAGTGATGAGGGGATTCGTCATCAATATTCCGCTGCTTACACCCCTCAACAAAATGGTGTTGCGGAGAGGAAGAACCGGACTCTTATGGATATGGCAAGATCTATGATGGCGGAGTATAAATCCCGCTATAACTTTTGGGCCGAAGCCATCTCCACCGCTTGCCACTCCTCTAACCGGCTCTATCTCCGCAAGGGCTTGAACAAGACTCCATATGAAATACTCACCGGGAACAAGCCTAATATCTCATACTTCAAGGTGTTCGGGTGTAAGTGTTTCTACAAAATCAAAGGAGTTCGTTTATCTAAATTTGCTCCTAAAGCTTTGGAGGGTATATTTGTTGGTTACGGTGCCGAATCTCACACTTATAGAATCTTTGATATATCTTCCAAGATTATCATTGAATCTTGTAGTGTGAAGTTCGAAGAAAATGATGGCTCCCAAGTGGGGCAAGTTGATGTTTGTGCAGGTGATGAAATACCTCAAGATGCCATAGTAAGAATGGGTGTGGGATTTTTCCGCCCCATTGAGGGACACGGTGTGGCGTCTCGGGAAGGACTATGCTCTACCACGGTGGAGCCCTCATCTTCTCAACATCAACAAACCCCATCTAGTGAAGCAAATGATGCACCAACCCAAGAACAAGAACAAGACCCTCCCTCTTGTGTGCAAGATCAAGGACAAGATCAACCAAGCATTCATGATGGCTCCAATGTGGATCCAATCAACTCTTGTCATTCTCCGAATATTGTTCAAGATCAAGCACATGAGGATGAGCAACCTCAAGAAATTGAGGAAGCTCAAGTTGAAGGTCAAGACGGGGACCCAAATGATCAAGTTGATCAAGTGACACCTCCAAGGCCAAGAAGAACCAAGGAGGAGATCGAGGCCCGTCGTCTAGCAAGAAGAGATAGGAACCTTGAACTTCGTGGACACACTCATGACAAGGTCCTTGGTGATGTAAGGGCGAAAGTTTCCACAAGAAGGCAATTGGCTAACTTTAGCAATCATCATGCTTATATCTCCTTAGTGGAACCCAAGAAAGTATTTGAAGCCCTTGAAGATTCGGATTGGTTGGAAGCTATGCACGAAGAACTCAACAACTTCAAGCGCAACAAAGTATGGACCTTAGTAGAGAAGCCAAAGGGGTGCCGCAATGTTATAGGCACTAAATGGATTTTCAAGAACAAGCAAGATGAGTTTGGAAATGTTGTGAGGAACAAGGCAAGATTGGTGGCTCAAGGGTTCTCTCAAGTTGAGGGAATTGACTTTGGAGAAACCTATGCTCCCGTGGCTCGCCTTGAGTCCATCCGTATCCTTCTTGCTTATGCATCGCATCATAACTTTAAGTTACAACAAATGGATGTGAAAAGTGCATTTCTTAATGGTCCTTTGCATGAAGAGGTTTATGTTAAGCAACCCCCGGGGTTTGAGGATCTCAACTTCCCTAACCATGTCTATAAGCTTGATAAAGCACTTTATGGTCTCAAACAAGCTCCTAGAGCTTGGTACGAGCACCTTAAAGAATTATTGGTAGACCGTGGGTTTGATGTTGGGCTAATCGATCCCACTCTTTTTACTAAGAGGGTCAATGGGGAGCTTTTCGTTTGCCAATTATATGTTGATGATATTATCTTTGGCTCTACTAACAAAGCTTTCAATGATGAATTCTCAAAGCTTATGACCGATAGGTTTGAGATGTCTATGATGGGAGAGATGAAGTTCTTCCTTGGTTTTGAGATCAAGCAATTGAGGGAAGGAACCTTCATCAACCAAGCAAAATATCTCCAAGACATGCTCAAGAGGTTCAAGATGACCGAGTTGAAGGGTGTAGCCACTCCTATGGTTACTAAATGTCATCTTGCACTTGATCCCAATGGTAAAGAGGTGGATCAAAAGGTATATCGCTCCATGATTGGATCCTTGCTTTACCTTTGTGCATCTAGACCGGACATAGTGTTGAGTGTTGGTGTGTGTGCAAGGTATCAAGCTTCTCCTAAGGAGAGCCACATGATGGCTCTCAAAAGAATCTTTCGGTATTTGGTTGATACCCCAAGATATGGTATTTGGTACCCCAAAGGTTCAAGTTTTATTCTCAATGGATATACCGATGCGGATTGGGCGGGTGACAAGGATGATAGGAAATCAACTTCCGGGGCTTGCCAATTCCTTGGTAGGTCCTTGGTGTGTTGGTCTTCTAAGAAGCAAAATTGTATATCTCTCTCCACCGCCGAAGCCGAATATGTTGCCGCCGCAAGTGGATGCACTCAATTGTTATGGATGAGGCAAACTTTAAAGGAATACGGTGTCATTTGTGACAAAGTGCCTCTATTATGTGACAATGAAAGTGCCATCAAGATTGCCTATAATCCGGTGCAACATTCAAGAACGAAGCATATTGAGATCCGGAATCATTTCATTAGGGATCATGTTGCCCGTGGTGATATTGAGCTTATCTATGTTCCTACCAAAGATCAACTTGCCGATATATTCACGAAGCCTCTTGATGAAGCAAGATTCTCTTATTTGAGGAATGAGCTAAATATCATTGATTCAAGGAGTATAGCTTGACCATCTTGCAAACACACCTTTGTCTCAAAACTTTATTTGGTTTAGATGTGGGCATGGAAATAGGGGAGTGCGGTTTAAATTATTGAGCTATCCCTCCCCCATAATGCCAACATTAAGAAATCATTCTCTTAATATCATATGTTGATATGTGAGCTTCAATGATGAGTAGTGGCTTGGACCCAAGATATATCTTCGCGGTGCCATGCCATAACACTCATATATGGTGGCCTAGGCCACCACACTCTTCTTTATGAAGAGTTGGTGTAATTTGGATCTTCATTGGATTTTATTGACATCTCCTTGTTTATGGGAAATCGCTCATTTTTGGTCTTCATTTGCATTATTTGCAAAAATGAGTGATCATGTACCATCTTACAGTTTGGATCATCTGTCCTAAGCCTATCTCATCTAAGCCACATCCCCTTCCCTCCCCGAGTGCACCAATTCCATGTCAAAATCCTGTTTCTAGCACAGTTTTTCTGCTTCACCGGAAGTTCCGGTCGTTTCGGCCGGTACTTCCGGCTGGACTCTTTCTGCCAGATCCTGCCCGCTGTTCCTGATCGTTTAGTGTGGTTTCTGTGGGACCGGAAGTTCCGGCTCCAGCGAGCGGAACTTCCGCCCTTACGATCCCACCACTTAACCGGTCGGGAACGGGGAGGCAGTTCCTGCCCCCCACTTTCCCCCATCCAAGATCCGTTTTGGAGCTCTCTCTCCCCGTGGCGGCTGCTCCCTCTCCGGCCGGATCTCCCTCCTCCGGCGACCTCCGTCGGATCGGCTCCGTGGATTGGCATCCCCTCCCTCTCCTCCACCATGGCTCCTCCCGGTTTGTGCCCTCTCCCTCTCTATGTGTGGGTAGACCTCACTAGATGAACTATAGGGCATACTCTAGGCTAAGCTATGGTAGAACATCTCTAGATGCCTTTTCCCTACTAGATCTTGCATAGGATGTTGTGGTAATGCAGTTCACCAAGCCATTGCCGCAGATCTGGTGAGAAAATGCTGCTGTTTTCGAACAGCCGGATGTTCCGGCCCTGCACGCCGGAACTTCCGCCCCGGGCGGAACTTCCGCCGGTTCTCACCGGAACTTCCGGCCTGGCCAGTTTTCTGCTGTTTACTCAATATCCTGTGCAGGCTCTGGTTTTGATCTCCTTGCTTGTGTGCACTCGTTTTTCATTCCTATCATCATGGTTGTATCCCAGGTGGCTCCAAGAAGAGAGGCAAGGATCATGTGGATGAGATTGAAGAAGAGGTTGAGCGCACAAGACCATCCAAGCTCACGGCTCGTCAACAATCTGCTCAAAGGCAGAAGACACCCGCAGTTAGAGGCAAGAATGTCCATGTGTCAGTGAAGAACATGCAGTATCTTGAGTACAAGGAGCTCCGGGATGTGAATCCTTATGTCGTCCCTAGGAACAATAGGGTCACGGACAAGCGTTTCCACAACAAGACTCAAGAGGAGATCTTCTATGAGGTCTATGTGCCATTCAAGAAGGGGGTTGCCCCTCAACACGCCATTGACACCGCCAAGATGGCCGCCTCAAGATACTTTGAAGAAGCCTATGCTATGTGTGGTGAGTTTGGGCTCTATCCCATTATGGAGCTCAACAAGGACTACGACATCGGGTTGATTCAACAATTCTATGCCACCGTTCACTTTGCTCAAGATGAAGCTAGAACTTTCCGGTGGATGACTCATGAAGTTCTTCTTGAGGCTAACTTGGCAAGCTTTGGACATGCTCTTGGATACCCTCGCCTTCCGGGCGTGGATGCAAATGGTTGGAGGTGTCATGATAGTTCTTTCGCTCAAACCAGGGAAGTCTTGGAGCACCTCTACATCAAAGGTTGGGGTGTTCCGGGCAAGAGTGCGGACCTACTCCCTACTTGGGATATTATGCTTAGAGTCTACCGGGAAACCATTGGACCCAAGGGTGGCAACCTTGATGAGTTGCATTTATATGAAGTGGATCTTATGGCAAACTCCTTTGCTAAGAAGGGCACCGGTGAGAGGCTTGATGTGATGGACTACATCTATCATGAGATGTGGTCATGTGTGATGGAGAAGAAGCTTCCCTCCTTTGCTCCTTACATTATGAAGCTCATTGAAGACACTTGGGTTGCTACTTGTCCGGCTCCTATCCTTCACTCTATTCCTCTCAACATCACAACTCATGAAGTGAAGGTTCTTAGGACCAAGCGCCACAACTCGCCCATTGAAGATGTTCCCCCCATGGTTGAGAAGCCACCTAGCTGGGCGTCTAAGCTTGCTCGCCGCATGCGTCAGATCTTTTGCCTCACCTCTGCAGTCAATCACCGTCAGTATCAGCAGCATGCAGAAGCCAAGAAGTCTCGGGTTCGTCAGAAGAGCATCATGAGGGCTCTTGATGTGGAAGTGTCTCCTCCCGGATCCGAGGAGAATATCACTCCGGAGGCTGAGTGGGTTTCTCAGCATGGTGTTCCTCTCCCTCCAGATGGTCTCGAGATCGAGTCTCCTCCTCACACTCCACCCTACCCCGGCGCTCCATCAGATCTTCCTCCCGGCTGGGCTAACGCCGACCCTTGGGGCGTGTAGTTTCTCCTTTCCCTTTTTGGTGCCTTGGTGCCAAAGGGGGAGAGTGAGACCTTATTAGGTTGCTCTCCGTTGGGTATTTGCATGGGGGAGTCACAAGCTCGTGTTGGCTTTGATTTTTATCGCGTGTGACTCCATTTATCTTGGTTGTGTCGAACTATGTTCTTAGTTTTTATGTGGTTTGTAAACTTTATCTATGTGTTTGGAACCTTATCTATGTGTATGGTAAACTCCGGATGTGAGTCTTCTATGGTTATCTATGTGTGCATGATCTATTTATCTATATGCTTATATCTATATGCTTATCACTATGTTGTATTGCTAACCCATGGAAGACGGATGCAAGATATAGGGGGAGCTTCTTATGTATCAATGCTCACATATAGGGGGAGCTCCTCTATATCTCTCACATTCTTGTTGTTTACACTATTCATTCCTTGCAAATACTTGTGTTGTCATCAAACACCAAAAAGGGGGAGATTGAAAGAACATTTCCCGCCCTTTTGGGTTTTGTGTGTTTGATGTCAACACTAGGTATATTTTTATGTGTGTTGATGTAGACAGGTACAAGATTTCTGTGTATAAACATGGCTGATGAAGTGGACTGACAAAACTGAAGCTTTGTCTGGTTTTTCTCTTCTGGCGGAAGTTCCGGCCATTGCCTGCGGTACTTCCGCCCAGGAGCGGAAGTTCCGGCTACCACCAGCGGAAGTTCCGCCCTGTTTCTCCACTCAGAAGACCCTCAGCGCCCCTCTCTGTTGAAGTTTCGTATGCTGGCCGGAAGTTCCGGTGCAGTTGGCCGGAAGTTCCGGTCAGCGGAACTTCCGCCCAACTT
Source organism: Lolium rigidum (assembly GCF_022539505.1). NCBI lineage: Eukaryota > Viridiplantae > Streptophyta > Magnoliopsida > Poales > Poaceae > Lolium > Lolium rigidum. The sequence goes on from NC_061510.1 coordinate 72,212,719, forward strand.
CCGGGCAAGTTCCGGAAATGTCGAATTGTGGCTCAGTAATGTCCAGTATGGTTTTCACGGAATTCCGGAACTTGGCCGGAACTTCCGGTCGCCGGAAGTTCCGCCCTAGTTCCGCCCCAATATCTTCTGACCTGTTTGTCTGATGCAGATTCTTCCTGGCGGAAGTTCCGGCCCTCCTGGCCGGTACTTCCGGTGCCAGCCGGAACTTCCAGCCCTCCTGGCCGGAACTTCCGGTGTTACTACATTTCGTCCAAACGGTCAGATCTGAGAGCTCCAATCATATAAATAGCTCTCTTCTCCAAAGGGACAAGTTGCTCAATCATTGCACAAAAATCTGCCAAGTCTTCACCACCATTAGAGCCACCTCAAGAACACAAGATTTGCAAGATCTCCTTCCTCCCCCAACCAAAGCTCTTGATCTTTGGAGATTCGAAGGAGAAGACACCGATCTACATCCTCACCGAAGCGATTTTCATTTCCCCCTCATTTGTTTGAGGGCCCTCTTGCTAGTGTTCCTTTTGGTTCCCTAGTTGATTGTTGTTGATGTGTTGTTGTTGATTGTTGTATTGTTACAGATTTGGGAGCCTCCAATTCGGTTGTGGATGTGTGCCCCAAGAACCTTGTAAAGGCCCGGTTTCCGCCTCGAGGAAATCCCTTAGTGGAAGTGGGCTAGGCCTTCGTGGCGTTGCCCATAGGAGATCTGAGTGAAGCCTTCGTGGCTGTTGGTTTGGCTTTCGTAGCAACCACACTCCTCCAAACGTAGACGTACCTTCTTGCAAAGGAAGGGAACTACGGGAATCATCTCCGTGTCTCCGCGTGCTCCACTCTCGGTTACCTCTATCCTATTCTATCTCCTATATATTGCGTAGCTATATCTTGCTAGGTTGGTTACCTTGTCATATAGGTAAATTCACTTAGTTGCATATCTAGAGAATTTACCTTTGTGTCAAGCCTAAACTGAAAAAGAACTAACAATTGGTTAGCACCTATTCACGCCCCCTCTAGGTGCGGCATACGATCCTTTCAAACACTTCGTCGGGTTCAGTTTGAGGCAAAACTTGTCAAGGTTGTCGAAAGTTTCCTTCAGATCCTCGATCAAAGTTGTCCCCTTTTTTGATGTTATTACGACATCGTCAATGTATACTTGTACGTTTTTCCCAATCTGTGTTGCTAAGCATTTCTGCATCACCCGTTGATATGTTGCTCCCGCGTTTTTCAGACCAAAAGGCATTGTTTTGTAGCAAAACATGCCATAGGGTGTTATGAACGCTGTCTTGACTTCATCATCCTCTTTTAATCTGATCTGGTTATAACCAGAATATGCATCTAGGAAGGAAAGACGTTCACATCCTGCCGTGGAGTCGATGATTTGATCGATCCTTGGGAGGGGAAAGTGATCCTTTGGACAGTGTTTGTTGAGACCCGTAAAGTCTTGACACACATGCGAAGGACTTTCGTGTTTTTCTTCGGGACCAGAACTGGGTTAGCTACCCATGTGGCCTCTGTATGTAACTCTTTGATAAAACCAGCCTCTCTAAGTCGATCTATCTCTGACAGCATGGCTTTGCGGTTTGGTTCCGAAAAGCGCCGCAAAGGTTGTTTGATTGGTCTCGCTAATGGATCCAAGTTTAGGTGGTGCTCGACAAGTTCCCTGGGTACTCCTGGCATGTCAGCTGGGCACTATGCGAAGATTTTCCAGTGCTCACGAAGGAACTCGACGAGCGCGCTTTCCTATGCGAGGTCCATGTCTGTTGCAATGGACGTTGTTTTCTTTGGATCTGTCGGGTGAATCTGCACCTCCTTGGAATCTTTCGTAGTGTTAAAGGTTGGCTCCCTGAGAGGCCTTCCTATGTCTGGCAACACATCATAATCAGTTGTGAGCCTTGACGCCATATACTCTGCTTGCATTCCGAAAGTTTCTGACAGTCGATGAAAGTCCTTGTCGCATTTATCAGCTAACGTGAAACTGCCTTTGACTGTGATTGATCCCTTAGGTCCAGGTAACCTCCATAACATGTACGTGTAGTGTGGTACTGCCATAAACCTGGCATATGTTGGTCTTCCCAACAAAGCGTGATATTGCGACGGGAAATCCACAACTTCAAACTCCAGCCTTTCTATCCTGTAATTTTCTCGGGTCCCAAACTGAACGTCGAGATTGATTCTCCCCAACGGATAACTCGGCTTCTCTGGGGTGATTCCATGGAAACGTGTGTCCGTTGGTTTTAGATTTTCCAGGGATATGTTCATCTTCTTTAGTGTATCTGCATACATAAGGTTCAGACTGCTGCCTCCATCTATGAACACTCGAGATACATCGAATCCTGCTATCACTGCTGGTAAGATAAGTGCTGACTGCCCTGGTCGAGGAACTTGTTGCGGGTGATCCGCAATTGTGAAGCCAATGTCCTGTCCTGACCAATTTAGGTACTCAATCGTTGGTGGAGGCATCTTTTCCGCCATGAACACTTGTCGTGAGATTACTTTCTGAGCCCTATTAGACGGCCTAGCTTTCTGAATCACCGAGACCGCGCCGTTGGAGTTAGGATCAACATATGGAGGTGGGTGTGGTGCTGCCGCGATTCTGAGCTGGTGCCGATTTTCGTCCGTAATTGCGGGAGGAGGTGGCAGGTGGATCTCACTCCTGGGCCCTTGGGGGTTTCTATTTGTTGCTTCAGCATTGGCTAGCCCTGCGACCCTCAACATTGCTTGAAAATTTCGATAGTCCTTCTGCAGATGTCCTGACTGCCTCTTCCCATTACCGTCGAGATAGAAATGCATCTGACATGGCCCGTTCATCATATCCTCGGGTGTTACAAAGTGTCTCTGAAACCTTGGTCCACTATTTTGCCTGTTATTCCGAGAATCATCTCTATTGTCGCCTCGCTGCTCGCTACTCCTTTGGTAATCATCTCGACTATTTCCCCCAGTATTTCCTCGGAAACCAGTTGATATTTGGCCAGGAGCGTCATAACTCGAAAACTGCCGAGAAAATCGTCGTCTATTTTGGAAGTTTCGACTACGGTCCTCCTCTGGTGACCTATGTCGTTTATTGTGGACAGCATCTTCTCCATCTGCCCATCTGTTTGCTATCTCCATTAATGCTGACACTGTCCTTGGGTTTGTTCTCCCCAAGTCCTCGACAAAATCTCCTCGTCGGATTCCTGCCACAAACGCATCTATTGCTCTCTCGTCAGATATGTTTTCTGCCGAGTTTTTGATAATGTTCCATCCAAGATCTTGCGGCTCCACTTAGGTGTACTTGAATGCTCTGCATGGCTGTTGCTCTGGTTCCGCCTATCAGTTTCACCGTCTCGAGGTAATCGACTAGCCAATCCTCGGGATCTTGCAGGCCATCGAATTTTTTGAAATTATCGGGTAACTTAAACCCTGAAGGAACTTGAGTTTTCCGGACCCTTCTTGTAAAGCATGGTAGCCCACACATATCCTCGTCATCTATCTATGGGGAATGCCGACTTTCACTTCTATTTTGCTGTGTGATAACCCACAAGTATAGGGGATCGCAGCATTTTTCGCGGGTAGTAAAACCCAATTTATTGATTCGACACAAGGGGAGACAAAGAATACTTGAAAGCCTTAACAGCGGAGTTGTCAATTCAGCTGCACCTGGAAACAGACTTGCTCGCAAGAGTGTATCAGTAGTAACAGTTTTATAGCAGTAACAGTAGTGAAATAACAGCGACGAGTAACAGAGACAGCAGTAGTGATTATAGTAAACAGCAGGATTAAAATACTGTAGGCACGGGGATGGATAACGGGCGTTGCATGGATGAGAGAAACTCATGTAACAATCAAGCAGGGCATTTGCAGATAATAATAAAACGGTGTCTAAGTACAAAGCAATCAATAGGCATGTGTTCCAATTATAGTCGTACGTGCTCGCAATGAGAAACTTGCACAACATCTTTTGTCCTACCAGCCGGTGGCAGCTGGGCCTCAAGGGAATCTATCGGATATTAAGGTACTCCTTTTAACGCAGTACCGGAGCAAAGCATTAACACTCCGTGAACACATGTGATCCTCACATCACTGCCATCCCCTCCGGTTGTCCCGATTCTTGTCACTTCGGGGCCATTGGTTCCGGACAGCGACATGTGTATACAACTTGCAGGTAAAACCATAAACAATGAATATCATGATGAAATAATAACATGTTCAGATCTGAGATCATGGCACTCGGGCCCTAGTGACAAGCATTAAGCATAACAAGTTGCAACAATATCATCAAAGTACCAATTACGGACACTAGGCACTATGCCCTAACAATCTTACACTATTACATGACCAATCTCATCCAATCCCTACCATCCCCTCCAGCCTCCCCCTCCTGGGCCGCGCCGCCCTAGGGTGTGGGGCCCTCGGGCCTCCACCTGACTTGCCCTTCTGGCTCCGTGAGTCTTCTGGAAAAATAGGACCTTTCGTATAAATTCCGAGGATTTTCCTAAAAGTTGGATTTCTGCACAAAAACGAGACACCAGAGCAGTTCTGATGAAAACAGCGTTAGTCCGTGTTAGTTGCATCCAAAATACACAAATTAGAGGCAAAACAATAGCAAAAGTGTTCGGGAAAGTAGATACGTTTTGGACGTATCAACTCCCCCCAAGCTTAGCTTATTTCTTGTCCTCCAACAATTCAGTTAACAACTGAGCGATAAAATAACTTTCACGAACACATTTGTTCATATGATGTAAATATTCTCATGCTATGGCTAACACTTAGGCAGTTCACAATAAGATACATGCAAATAAGATCATCTAATAGCTATGCCAATCATGGAAAGGTACCAACAATTAATAATAAGCATCATGAATCATGTATATAAGCAGGATTGCAATGTTCATAAAAGAGTATGATAGAGTGGTATCTCGCTTGCCCATATTTGATTAGCAAAACATAAATGCTCATGCACCTCTAAAGTTCATAGAAAGACTAGAAATAGTGATTGTCAAAGATAAAAGCATCAAAGTTATACCACAATCAATCATATTTTGAGACAAGCATATTATACTAAGAATGACAGTTGTGCTCTCAAGAAAGTGCTCAAATAAAGGATGGAGACACAACATAAAAGTAAAAGATTGACCCTTCGCAGAGGGAAGCAGGGATTAACATGCGCTAGAGCTTTTCATTTTTGAAACAGGAGTAAAATTGTTTTGAGAGGTGTTTGTTGTGATCAACGAATGGTAATGGGTACACCAACTACCTCGCCAACTGGACTTCCAAGAGCGGCTCCCATGAAGGACGTTATCTCTACCAGCAAGGTAGATCATCCCTCTTCTCTTTTGTTTACACACGTATTTTAGTTTTATTATGGGTGACACTCCCCCAACCTTTGCTTACACAAGCCATGGCTAACCGAATCCTCGGGTGCCTTCCATCAATCACATACCATGGAGGAGTGTCAATTTGCAAAATTAAGTTGCTTACCGATGAATCGAGCAAAACATGTGAAGAGAATTATTAGTGAAAGTTGATTAATTGGGGCTGGGAACCCCATTGCCAGCTCTTTTTGCAAAATTATTGGATAAGCGGATGTGCCACTAGTCCATATGAAAGTCCTTCAAGAGTAAATGACAAAGTTGAAAGTTAAACACCACATACTTCCTCACGAGCTATGAAACATTAACAAAATATGAGAAGCATTTTGAAGGTTTAAAGGTAGCGCATGAGAATTTACTTGGAATGGTTTGAAATGCCATGCATAGGTATTTATGGTGGACACTCTGGAATAACTTGGTTTTCATGTGTTTGGAAGCACGAGCAGCGTTCCCGCTCAGTACAAGTGAAGGCTAGCAAAAGAGTAGGGAGCGACAAATCAAGAGAGCAAGAATCGTCATAATCATGCTTGCGGCAAAATAAATTAACTGAGGCATAAATGTGATACAAGAACTCTGAAGTAATGTAAATCATCGAGGCTTAATTGACTTTTGTTCAGTCATATGCATGCATGAGCATGTGCCAAGTTAATTCAAACGAATTATTCAGAGGAGGATACCACAATATCATACCTATCTATGAATAAAACAATGCAAGCAAACATCCATGACATGCTACTCATATTAATAAATTGGAGCTAAACATGAGAGATCATGAACTACTAGACTTTCTTAAATGACATATACCTCACATGGACCAACTAAGCATGCTCACATGGATGAGTATATGTACAAAAATGAAAACAAATAGAGTTCATACCAGCCTCTCACCACAATCGATTGTCGAATATCGTCATTATTGCTTTTTCACTTGTGTAGCTTGGATAATATGAAATGAAAACCATGCTCCAGCCACCGAAGACCATTGAACTCATAATGAACTTTACAAACCAAAGAAGAACAGCAAATATTTTTGGTGTTTTCGAATTTGAGAACAAGAATAAAAAAAAGCAAGCGAACAAAGCAAAAATATTTTTGGGTTTTCTTATAGCAAACTAGCAATAGCAAATAAAGCGAAACAAATGAAAGAAACAAAAATAAACAAATGGTGAAGAGAAACAATAGAAATATTTTTGGTCTTTTTTGTGTTTTAGGAAAGAAACAAAGCAAGAACAAGAAAATGAAAACTAAAAGAAACACAGAAAAGCAAGATGGCAGAAATCTGCCAAAACTTGACAGCAGTACAATAATCGATTTTAAAGAAATTCTTAAGATGCTCAGCTCGAAAAGTGTTCAACTAATGAAAGTTAGATAACAACCTGGGGAACATGCACAAAAATTGGCAGCTCAAAATAACATTCTGGCTGTGCGCATGAATGTTTTTAGTACTCAATCCAGAATCTGTTTTCAGGCAGCACTTCCCCAAATATCATCTCCCTCTTATTAGAAATCCACTCAAAAAAACTAAACAAGTATGTACAAGTATCCAGCAACCATAATATGCAAATAATGAGTGATGCCGGTATACCTCCCCCCAAGCTTAGGCTTTTGACTCTTCTTGATCACATTATATCACCCTTCTCTCTTGACCCTTGAGAACTTCTGCCACACCAAACTTCTCATAAACTTCATTAGAGGGGTTAGTACTCAAAAACTTTAATCCACTTTAGTCCTGTAGTGACACATTGCAAGAACTCAATAAAACATTAGTTACAGCTCTCCAAGTATAGAAAGCCTCACTTAAAGTCTACAAGAGACAATGCAAAAAAAAAAAGACAGAATCTGTCAAAACAGAACAGCCAGTAAAGACGAATTTTTAAGAGGTACTTCCGTTGCTCAAATCAGAAAACTCATAACTAATGAAAGTTGCGTACATATCTGAGGATCACTCACGTAAATTGGCAGATTTTTCTGAGTTACCTACAGAGAACCCTACCCAGATTCGTGACAGCAAGAAATCAGTTTCTGTGCAGAAATCCAAATCTAGCATCAAACTTCTATTAGAGACTTTACATGGCACAATAATGCAATAAAGTAAAGATAAAAATGTATTGCTACAGTAAGTAAAACAAGTGGAGGAAGAAAGAGATGTTGTTTAGCTCCTCTATGCATGTAAAGTGAATTTGTTAACAAGGTTGATCAAGTCTTGCCACCAAATAAATTTTACATAGCATAACAAGAAATAAACCTCAAATCAATCATGTTACCTTGAATTGTATTGATATGGATCCAATCACAAGAGTTTGATATTCTTCTTTAGGCTCATATATAGGACAATCGATAGTTCCAACTTTGATAGTTTTCACATTAGAAATAGTATTAACTCCACATACTTTATCAATCCTCTTGGGGAAATAGACGGTGTGCTCCCTATCATCAACATTGAAAGTAACCTTTCCTTTATTGCAATCAATAACAGCCCCTGCGGTGTTAAGAAAAGGTCTCCCAAGAATAATAGACATATTATCATCTTCAGGCATTTCCAACACAACAAAATCAGTTAATATCAAGCGGTTATTAGTAACTTGAACAGGAACATCCTCACATATACCAACAGGAATAACAGTAGATTTATCAGCCATTTGCAAAGATATATCAGTAGGTATCAACTTATCTAAGTAAAGTCTCTTATAGAGAGAAAAAGGCATAACACTAACACCGGCTCCCAAGTCACATAGAGCAGTTTTAACATAATTATTCTTAATAGAACAAGGAATAGTAGGTATACCGGGTCGCCCAACTTCTTTGGAACATTGCCATTGAAAGAGTAATTAGCAAGCATAGTGGAAATTTCCTCATTGGGGATTTTCCTTTTGTTAGTAACAATATCTTTCATATACTTTGAATAAGGAGGCAATTTAATAGCATCAGTCAAAGGGATTTGCAAGAATAAAGGTTTCATCCAATCAAAAAATTTATTATAGTGTTCTTCTTCCTTTTATTTTAGTTTCTTAGCAGGAAAAGGCATTTGCTTTTGCACCCAAGGTTCCCTTTCATTACCCTGTTTCTTAGCAATAAAATCTTCTTTAGTATAATTTTTATTTTTATCTTGCTTTTCAGGTTCATCTTCAACTTCTTCTTTATCAGAAACATCATTCTTATTATTACCATTATTATTATCATGTTCATTACCACTTTCAGTTTCAGCATCGGATATAGAAATACTATTAGGATCATTAACAGGTTCAGAGGACTCTACAACATTTTTATGTTTCTTCTTCTTTTTCTTAGAAGGAGCACTAGGTTCAATGCGTTGAGAATCTTGTTCAATTCTTTTGGGATGCCCTTCAGGATATAGAGGATCCTGGGTAGAGACACCACCTCTAGTTGTTACTTCATAAGCATGTTTCTCTTTAGAATTATTTTTTAATAAGTCATTTTGCACTTTAGTGAGTTGATCAATTTGAGTTTGAACCATTTGAAAATGTTTAACAAGCATCTTAACATCATTGGAGGTTCTCTCCACAATATCATGCAAATTGCTAATAGCTTGAGAATTTTCCATTAGATGATTCTCTACTCTCATATTAAAATTTTCTTGCTTAACAATATAATTATCAAACTCATCTAAGCATTGCGCAAGAGGTTTTGAATACGGAATATCTTCCCTAGTAAAGCGCTGAAGGGAGTTTACCTCAATCATGGATGAAGGGGGAATTATCTCACATATATCTTCTATGGGAGATAGATTCTTCACATCTTCGATTTAATACCTTTCTCCTTGAGAGACTTCTTGGCTTCCCTCATATCTTCATCATTCAATTTAATTAAACCCCTCTTCTTCAATATTGGCGTTGGAGTTGGTTCAGGCGTAGTCCAATCATCATGATTCCGGCCTATTTTAGCCAATAATTCTTCAGCTTCGTCCGAAGTTCTTTTCCTGAAAACACAACCAGCACAACTATCCAAATATGCCCTAGACTCAATGGTTAGTCCACTATAAAATATATCAAGTAGATCATTCTTTTCTAAATCATGTCCAGGTCGAGCTCGGATAAGAGAACAAAAGCTTGCCCAAGCCTCAGGCAATTTCTCTTCATCTCCCTGGTAAAATCTATAAATTTTCTGTAAAGCAACATGTTGAGCACTAGCATGAAAGTATTTTCGAAAGAAAACATCACGCAAATCAGTTGGACTTTTAATAGAACCAGGAGGCAAATTATTATACAAAGTTTTAGCATCATCCTTTAATGAGAAAGGAAAAATTTTAGCGACAAAATAAGTACGCATCTTGACATCATCAGAAAACAAGCTACTCATAGAAGAAAGTTCAATCATGTGTACTACAGCACTTTCTTTTTCAGTACCACAAAAGGGTGCTTTCTCTACAATAGCTATATGAGATAGATCAAGAGAAAAATCATAATCTTTATCTTTAATGCATATAGGAGATGTGGCAAATTTAGGATCAGGAGATAACTTATGTCTAACAGTATATTGTGTGAGAAACTTTTTAATTTTACTTGCATCAGCAGTAGCATTGCATCTATTAATAAAATCATCATTAAGCTCCACATAATCTTCATCAGGATCATCACTAGAGTAATCAAGTTCAGGTGAATTAACAGGTGTAGTAGCATTAGGAGTTTCAGTATTTTCAATTTGTCTAGACCTAGCAATTGTAGCATCTAGAAAGGATCCCAATGAACCACTATCATCAAGCACAGCAGAAGCATCATACATATTATAAGAATTTTCAGATTCAACAGAAAGTACCAGCAAGTGAAGCATGTGGTGGTGAAACAAGTTTATCAATCACAGATGGTGAATCAAGAGCAGCAGAGGTACTCAGAGTTGTACCTTTTCTTGTAGTGGATGGTAATATGGCGACTTTAGGATCGCGAGGTTTACCCATGATGGAGAATTTGCAGCGAACAATATCAATCCAAGTGAACTTCCAAATAAAGCTATGTTCCCCGGCAACGGCGCCAGAAAACGGTCTTGATAACCCACAAGTATAGGGGATCGCAGTAGTCTTCGCGGGTAGTAAAACCCAATTTATTGATTCGACACAAGGGGAGACAAAGAATACTTGAAAGCCTTAACGACAGAGTTGTCAATTCAGCTGCACTGGAAACAGACTTGCTCGCAAGAGTTTATCGAGTAGTAACAGTTTTATAGCAGTAGCGGTAGTGAAATAACGAGTAGCGAGTAACAGAGACAACGATAGTGATTATAGTAAACAACATGATTAAAATACTCGTAGGCACGGGGACGGATAACAGGCGTTGCATGGATGAGAGAAACTCATGTAACAAGTCAAGCAGGGCATTTGCGAGATAATAATAAAACAGTGTCTAAGTACAAAGCAATCAATAGGCATGTGTTCCAATTATAGTCGTACGTGCTCGCAATGAGAAACTTGCACAACATCTTTTGTCCTACCAGCCGGTGGCAGCCGGGCCTCAAGGGAATCTACTGGATATTAAGGTACTCCTTTTAATAGAGTACCGGAACAAAACATTAACACTCCGTGAACACATGTGATCCTCACATCACTACCATCCCCTCCGGTTGTCCCGATTTCTGTCACTTCGGGGCCATTGGTTCCGGACAGCGACATGTGTATACAACTTGCAGGTAAGACCATAAACAATGAATATCATGATGAAATAATAACATGTTCAGATCTGATATCATGGCACTCGGGCCCTAGTGACAAGCATTAAGCATAACAAGTTGCAACAATATCATCAAAGTACCAATTACGGACACTAGGAACTATGCCCTAACAATCTTACACTATTACATGACCAATCTCATCCAATCCCTACCATCCCCTTCAGCCTACAGCGGGGGAATTACTCACACATGGATGGGGGAAACATGGCTGGTCGATGGAGAGGCGTCGGTGGTGATGATGGCGATGATCTCCTCCAATTCCCCGTCCCGGCGGAGTGCCAGAACGGAGACTTCTGGCTCCTTAGACGGAGTTTCGTGATGTGGCGGCGTTCTGGAGGGTTTCTGGCGACTTTGACTTCTCCCCGTGCGTTTTTAGGTCGAGGGCGATAAGTAGTCCGAAGGAGGGCGTCGGAGGCCGGCCGAGGGGGCCACACGCTAGGGCCGCGCTTCCCCCTCCTGGGCCGCGCCGCCCTAGGGTGTGGGGCCCTCGGGCCTCCACCTGACTTGTCCTTCTAGCTCTGTAAGTATTCTGGGAAAATAGGGCCTTCTGTATAAATTCCGAGGTTTTTCCTGAAAGTTGGATTTCTGCACAAAAACGAGACACCGAACGGTTCTGCTCGAAAACAGCGTTAGTCCGTGTTAGTTGCATCCAAAACACACAAATTAGAGGCAAAACAATAGCAAAAGTGTTCGGGAAAGTAGATACGTTTTGGACGTATCAACTCCCCCAAGCTTAGCTTATTACTTGTCCTCAAGCAATTCGGTTAACAACCGAGCGATAAAAGAACTTTCACGAACACATTTGTTCATATGATGTAAATATTCTCATGCTATGGCTAACACTTAGGCCAGTTCATAATAAGATACATGCAAATAAGATCATCTAATAGCTATGTCAATCATGGGAAGGTACCAACAATTAATAATAAGCATCATGAATCATGTATATAAGCATGATTGCAATGTTCATAAAAGAGTATGATAGAGTGGTATCTCGCTTGCCCATATTTGATCAGCAAAACATAAATGCTCAGGCACCTCTGAAGTTCATAGAAAGACTAGAAATAGTGATTGTCAAAGATAAAAGCATCAAAGTTATACCACAATCAATTATATTTTGAGACAAGCATATTATACTAAGAATGACAGTTGTGCTCTCAAGAAAGTGCTCAAAGAAAGGATGGAGACTCAATGTAAAAGTAAAAGATTGACCCTTCGCAGAGGGAAGCAGGGATTAACATGCGCTAGAGCTTTTCATTTGTAAAACAGGAGTAAAATTGTTTTGAGAGGTGTTTGTTGTTGTCAACGAATGGTAATGGGTACACCAACTACCTCGCCAACCGGACTTCCAAGAGCGGCTCCCATGAAGGACGTTGATGCGTGTAGTTGACACGTCCGTTGGGAACCCCAAGAGGAAGGTGTGATGCGCACAGTAGCAAGCTTCCCTCAGTAAGAAACCAAGGTTTAATCGAACCAGTAGGAGTCAAGAAGCACGTTGAAGGTTGATGTCGGCGGGATGTAGTGCGGCGCAACACCAGGGATTCCGGCGCCAACGTGGAACCTTCACAACACAACCAAAGTACTTTGCCCCAACGAAACAGTGAGGTTGTCAATCTCACCAGCTTGCTGTAACAAAGGATTAGATGTATAGTGTGGATGATGATTGTTTGCAGAAAACAGTAGAACAAGTATTGCAGCAGATTGTATTCGATATAAAAGAATGGACCGGGGTCCACAGTTCACTAGAGGTGTCTCTCCCATAAGATAAATAGCATGTTGGGTGAACAAATTACAGTCAGGCAATTGACAAATAGAGAGGGCATGACCATGCACATACATGATATGATGACTATTGTGAGACTTAATGGGGCATTACGACAAAGTACATAGACCGCTATCCAGCATGCATCTATGCCTAAAAATTCCACCTTCAGGTTATCATCTGAACCCATTCCAGTATTAAGTTGTAAACAACAAACAATTGCATTAATTATGGTGCGTAATGTAATCAATAACTACATCCTTAGACATAGCATCAATAATTTATCCCTAGTGGCAACAGCACATCCACAACCTTAGAACTTTCTGTCACTGTCCCAGATTTAATGGAGGCATGAACCCACTATCGAGCATAAATAATCCCTCTTGGAGTTAAGAGCAAAAACTTGGCCAGAGCCTCTACTAATAACGGAGAGCATGCAAGATCATAAAAAACACATAGGTAATAGATTGATAATCAACATAACATAGTATTCTCTATCCATCGGATCCCGACAAACACAACATATAGCATTACAGATAGATGATCTTGATCATGTTAGGCAGCTCCCAAGATCCGACAATGAAGCACAATGAGGAGAAGACAACCATCTAGCTACTGCTATGGACCCATAGTCCAGGGGTGAACTACGCACTCATCACTCCGGAGGCGATCATGGCGGTGAAGAGTCCTCCGGGAGATGATTCCCCTCTCCGGCAGGGTGCCGGAGGCGATCTCTCGAATCCCCCGAGATGGGATTGGCGGCGGCGGCGTCTCCGGGAAGGTTTTCCGTATCGTGGTTCTCGGTATCGGGGGTTTCGCGATGGAGGCTTTAAGTAGGCGGAAGGGCAACGCGGGGGCCACACGAGGGCCCCACACACCGGGGCCGCGCGGCCAAGACCCGGGCCGCGCCGCCCTGTTGTGGCGGCGCCTCGTGGCCCCACTTCCTTTCCCCCTCGGTCTTCCGGAAGCTTCGTGCAAAATAGGACCCCGGGCGTTGATTTCATCCAATTCCGAGAATATTTCCTTACTAGGATTTCGAAACCAAAAACAGCGAGAAAACAAGAATCGGCTCTTCGGCATCTCGTTAATAGGTTAGTGCCGGAAAATGCATAAATACGACATATAATGTGTATAAAACATGTAGATATCATCAATAATGTGGCATGGAACATAAGAAATTATCGATACGTCGGAGACGTATCAGCATCCCCAAGCTTAGTTCTGCTCGTCCCGAGCAGGTAAACGATAACAAAGATAATTTCTAGAGTGACATGCCATCATAACCTTGATCATACTATTTTAAGCATATGTAGTGAATGCAACGATCAAAACAATGGTAATGACATGAGTAAACAAATGAATCATAAAGCAAAGACTTTTCATGAATAGTACTTCAAGACAAGCATCAATAATTCTTGCATAAGAGTTAACTCATAAAGCAATAAATCAAAGTAAAGGTATTGAAGCAACACAAAGGAAGATTAAGTTTCAGCGGTTGCTTTCAACTTATAACATGTATATCTCATGGATATTGTCAATGTAAAGTAATATAACAAGTGCAATATGCAAGTATGTAGGAATCAATGCACAGTTCACACAAGTGTTTGCTTCTTGAGGTGGAGAGAAATAGGTGAACTGACTCAACATAAAAGTAAAAGAAAGGTCCTTCAAAGAGGAAAGCATCGATTGCTATATTTGTGCTAGAGCTTTGGTTTTGAAAACATGAAACAATTTTGTCAACGGTAGTAATAAAGCATATGTATCATGTAAATTATATCTTACAAGTTGCAAGCCTCATGCATAGTATACTAATAGTGCCCGCACATTGTCCTAATTAGCTTGGATCACCAGGATTATCATCGCAATACACATGTTTTAACCAAGTGTCACAAAGGGGTACCTCTATGCCGCCTGTACAAAGGTCTGAGGAGAAAGTTCGCATTGGATTTCTCGCTTTTGATTATTCTCAACTTAGACATCCATACCGGGACGACATAGACAACAGATAATGGACTCCTCTTTAATGCATGAGCATGTAGCAACAATTAATGTTCTCATATGAGATTGAGGATATATGTCCAAAATCGAAACTTCCACCATGATTCATGGCTTTAGTTAGCGGCCCAATGTTCTTCTCTAACAATATGCATGCTCTAACCATTGAATGAGTGGTAAATCTCCCTTACTTCAGACAAGACGGACATGCATAGCAACTCACATGATATTCAACAAAGAGTAGTTGATGGCGTCCCCAGGAACATGGTTATCGCACAACAAGCAACTTAATAAGAGATAAAGTGCATAAGTACATATTCAATACCACAATAGTTTTTAAGGCTATTTTGTCCCATGAGCTATATATTGCAAAGGCGAATGATGGAAATTTTAAAGGTAGCACTCAAGCAATTTACTTTGGAATGGCGGGGAAATACCATGTAGTAGGTAGGTATGGTGGACACAAATGGCATAGTGGTTGGCTCAAGGATTTTGGATGCATGAGAAGTATTCCCTCTCGATACAAGGTTTAGGCTAGCAAGGTTATTTGAAACAAACACAATGATGAACCGGTGCGAGAAAAACTCACATAAAAGACATATTGTAAACATTATAAGACTCTACACCGTCTTCCTTGTTGTTCAAAACTCAATACTAGAAATTATCTAGACTTTAGAGAGACCAAATATGCAAACCAAATTTTAGCAAGCTCTATGTATTTCTTCATTAATGGGTGCAAAGTATATGATGAAAGAGCTTAAACATGAGCACAACAATTGCCAAGTATCAAATTATTCAAGACATTTTAGAATTACTACATGTAGCATTTCCCGATTCCAACCATATAACAATTTAACGAAGAAGATTCAACCTTCGCCATGAATACTATGAGTAAAGCCTAAGGACATATTTGTCCATATGTAACAGCGGAGCGTGTCTCTCTCCCACACAATGAATGCTAGGATCCATTTTATTCAAACAAAAACAAAAACAAAAACAAAAACAAACCGACGCTCCAAGCAAAGTACATAAGATGTGATGTAATAAAAATATAGTTTCAGGGGAGGAACCTGATAATGTTTGTCGATGAAGAAGGGGATGCCTTGGGCATCCCCAAGCTTAGACGCTTGAGTCTTCTTAAAATATGCAGGGGTGAACCACTGGGCATCCCCAAGCTTAGAGCTTTCACTCTCCTTGATCATATTGTATCATCTCCCTCTCTTGATCCTTGAAAACTTCCTCCACACCAAACTCGAAACAACTCATTAGAGGGTTAGTGCACAATAAAAATTTATATGTTCAGAGGTGACATAATCATTTTAACACTTCTTGACATTGCACAAAGCTACTGGACATTAATGGATCAAAGAAATTCATCCAACATAGCAAAAGAGGCAATGCGAAATAAAAGGCAGAATCTGTCAAAACAGAACAGTTCGTAAAGACGAATTTTAAAGTGGCACCAGACTTGCTCAAATAAAAATGCCCAAATTGAATGAAAGTTGCGTACATATCTGCGGATCACGCACGTAAATTGGCATATTTTTCTGAGCTACCTACAGAGAGGCAGGTCGAAATTCGTGACAAAGAAAGAAATCTGTTTCTGCGCAGTAATCCAAATCTAGTATGAACCTTACTATCAAAGACTTTACTTGGCACAACAATGCACAAAACTAAGATAAGGAGAGGTTGCTACTGTAGTAAAAAAATTCCAAGACTCAAATATAAAACAAAAGTACTGTAGTAAAAACATGGGTTGTCTCCCATAAGCGCTTTCTTAACGCCTTTCAGCTAGGCGCGAAAGTGTGTATCAAGTATTATCAAGAGATGAAGCATCAACATCATAACTTGTTCTAATAATAGAATCAAAAGGTAACTTCATTCTCTTTCTAGGGAAGTGTTCCATACCTTTCTTGAGAGGAAATTGATATTTAATATTACCTTCCTTCATATCAATGATGGCTCCAACAGTTCGA
This sequence comes from Lolium rigidum, assembly GCF_022539505.1. Taxonomy (NCBI): domain Eukaryota; kingdom Viridiplantae; phylum Streptophyta; class Magnoliopsida; order Poales; family Poaceae; genus Lolium; species Lolium rigidum. The sequence continues at coordinate 72,229,470 of NC_061510.1, forward strand.
AGAAAAGGTCTTCCCAATATAATGGGGCAAGATGCATTGCATTCAATATACAAGAAAACAAAATCAACGGGGACAAGGTTATTGTTAACGGTAATGCGAACATTATCAACTCTCCCCAAAGGTTTCTTTGTAGAATGATCAGCAAGATTAACATCCAAATAACAATTTTTCAATGGTGGCAAGTCAAGCATATTATAAATCTTCTTAGGCATAATGGAAATACTTGCACCAAGATCACATAAAGCATTACAAACAAAGTTATTGACCTTCATCTTAATGATGGGCTCCCAACCATCTTCTAGCTTCCTAGGAATAGAAGCTTCACGTTCTAATTTCTCTTCTCTAGCTTTTATGAGAGCATTTGTAATATGTTTTGTGAAAGCCAAGTTTATAGCACTAGCATTAGGACTCTTAGCAAGTTTTTGCAAGAACTTTATAACTTCAGAGATATGGAAATCATCAAAATCCAAACCATTATAATCTAAGGCAATGGGATCATCATCCCCAATGTTGGAAAAAATTTCAGCAGTTTTATCACAGGCAGTTTCAGCAGTTTTAACAGTTTTTTGCAGTTTTGTAGGCTTTGCATTAGGAGTAGAAACATTGCCAACACCAATTATTTTACCATTAATAGTAGGAGGTGCAGCAACATGTGAATCATTAACATTACTAGTGGTGGTAATAGTCCAAACTTTAGCTACATTATTCTCTTTAGCTAGTTTTTCATTTTCCTCTCTTTCCCACCTAGCATGCAATTCGGCCATCAATCTTATATTCTCATTAATTATAACTTGGATGGCATTTGCTGTAGTAAAAACTTTATTTTCAATATCCTTATTAGGCATAACTTTCGATTTCAAAAGATCAACATCAGAGGCAAGACTATCAACCTTAGAAGCGAGAATATCAATTTTATTGAGCTTTTCCTCAACAGATTTGTTAAAAGCAGTTTGTGTACTAATAAATTCTTTAAGCATAGCTTCAAGTCCAGGGGGTGTGTTCCTATTATTGTTGTAAGAATTCCCATAAGAATTACCATAACTGTTACCATTATTATAAGGATATGGCCTATAGTTATTACTAGAATTGTTCCGATAAGCATTATTGTTGAAATTATTATTTTTAATGTAGTTTACGTCAACATGTTCTTCTTGGGAAACCAATGAAACTAACGGAACATTATTAGGATCAACATTAGTCCTATCATTCACAAGCATAGACATAATAGCATCAATCTTATCTGATGGGGATATGCCCACAGGGGGTGGGTCGCCAGTCCCACTCGCCGTGAAGACGAAGGCCCAGGCGGACCACCAGTCACCCAGGCGACTGGGCTTTAAGGCGACTAGGCCGTAACCCCAAGGAGATGATCCATGCGACTGGATGAGAAGATTACTTGTAAGAGGGGTAGTGGATCCCGGATTAGTAGCAACTAATATGATTCGGAGTTATCTTCATGTAACCCTAGATCGGGGGTGCCTATATAAACCCCCGAGCTTAAACCCTAAAGGGACCTGATTCAAGATCTAATCCCCATTGTAAGCTCACGGCGTAGCCGCCGACTGAGCCCCCCCATTGTAATCCTCCACTGAGCAATAAAGATCTAGCAGGACGTAGGCCTTTTACTCTCCGGAGGGGCTGAACCTGGGTAAAACCCTTGCGTCTCTTGCACCTCGATCCGTAGATGGCGATGTTCCCTTCCCCTCGCATCAACGAAGTGCTACCCCCGTAGCATCTGCCGTGGCCACATCCACGACAGGTGGCGCCCACCGTGGGGCATGGGACATCAAGCCTCCGAGCTACGGCGAGGCCCTACTCGCCGGCTGCGGCGGCCGGTTGCTTCCGGCAGGATGATCGCCACCGGCAACTTCTTCCACATCCAGCCAAGCACCTACCGGCCCGCCTCGTCGCCTCTCAAGCACGCCTGGATGGTGCCGATCGGCTCTATCAACCTCTTCGTTGGGCTCGCTGGCGTTAGCGACCCCTCCGAACCTCGCCCCAATCGCTCGCACGACCCCTTCGCGCCAGGGCAGCTCCTCACTGCTACTCGCCCGGTCACTGGCGAGGCATACGTGGAGGCTGAGACGGCCCTGGAAGACGATGCCGAGTCGGCGGTCGTGGCACCGACTGCCAACTCCACCATTGCCTCGGCAGCCGCCGACTTCGCCGACACCGCTCCAGCCGCCGACTCCCCCGACACCATCCCAGTCATCGACCCCGTCATCGCCGCGATCGACGCCGATTTCGCCGACATCATCGCTATAACGTCGGTTGCGGGATCCACCGCCGCGTCCCCAACTGCTCGCTCCGTCGCCACAGCGTCAACCAAGGACTCTATCTCCCTGGTCTCCCACCCGAGCGACTTCGAAGGTGGCTTCGAGGACGACTCCATCCTCTCCCTCTTCGGCAGCGACTCCGACTCGGACTCCGTCGAGGCCCCGCGCTACCGCTACCCAACCGCAGTCTTCATGGCAGGGGGTGAAGAAGAGAACCCAGTCGACGCCTTCACCACTCCCTCCCTGCAACCGCCACCGCAACCGAGATCGAGGCGCACCGGGCGGCCCTCGAGGAACAAAGGAAAAAGGAGCTCGCCGAAAGGCAGAAATTCCGCCTCGAGCAAGATGAAGTGAGGGCAGTGTCCCACTATCGCCAGCAGCGAAACCGCCGGCGCATGGAGCGCGCCCGTGCGAACGACTTTCCCAGCTCACGCCTTAACTTCGACGACCCAGACGGAGAAATCCGGGTCGCCCGGGTCCAAAACCCTGACATCCCGGAAGGAAGTCGGGCTGCTGCAGATAGAGCGGCGCACGGGGCACCTCCGCCACCCCCACCACCACCACCCGAAGTTCCTCGGGCAGAATTCGACGCTAACGGCCTACCACTACACTCGTCCCCAGCCGACAACGTCGCAGCTGCACAGGCTGTCCTCGCAAGAATTCCCGAAACAGGAGACGGTGCAATCCTCGTCCAGCACGCCAAGGCTTTGGTAGCCAAGGCATTGGAGCAGCAACACGCTGCAGCCGACTCGCAAGGGCGACTCTATTCGCGCACATCCGTCAGTCGCGCGGCGTCATCGGACGCGGCCAACCGCGCAATCGTCAACGCCAACAATGGCCCGCCCCCAGCACCGCGTGCGGCCCACTCGTCAAACAACCGAGTCGAGCCGCGCCCCGCGCGGGTGATGGTCGCCGCCAACGGGCAGCCAGTCGACGCCCGAACCCACATTGTCAATGATCAAGAATGGCGGGCGCGCAACCGATTGAACGACCGCCACGCCGATGAAGCCCCGCGTCAGAGCGCGTTCACCCGAATCGGCCCCGCTTGCTTCGGGCCGATGATCAGAGGCGAGCCATACCCCGTGGGGTTCAAAGGACCCCGCGACATTGAGAAGTACGACACACACATCGACCCTACCGTCTGGATCGACTCGTACGCCATGGCAATGGGGATCCAGGGCCACTCCGAGCTACTCGCAACGACGGTACCCGCCTCTTATGATGGACGGCGTCAATCGCCACCGGTTTAACACCCTCACCGTCAACGAGCATCGACTCTTGGGAAGAAGCTCGCGCCGCATTCATCCAGCACTTCGCCGGCGCATACACCCGTGCCACAACCATAGAAGACCCGGATCGCTGCGTCCAAGGCCCGCGCGAGTCGACTCGCCGGTGGGTGCAACGCCGGCGGGACATGTGGACGACCTCCGGCGGCATCAGCACGGACACGGCAATCTATCGCTTCCGACGCTGCTGCCGGTATGAACCACTAAGCGCCAAGCTCCGTCGCGTCAGCAGGGATAATATCTCAATCTCCGAACTCTTCGACATCGCCACCCGCTACGCCGACGAAGACCCTACAGTCGACTCGGACGACGAGTACGGTCAACGACGCAATCGCCGCCCTACACACACGGAGCCCCGGCGTGGCGACTACCGATTCGCCGGCCGGTCTAACAACGGCAAGCGTCGCGGAGAGGGAGGACATAACGAGCTGGTCGCCACCACCGACTACGAGCAGCGCGAGCCAAAATCATTCCGGCGAGACACTCGCGCGCCTCGGGAGGATCGGCCCCAACCCAAGCGCTTCGACGCCCGCAGCCTCCTAGACGCACCATGCATCTATCACAGCAAGGAGGGCAAGCCCGCCAATCACACGACGGGAAATTGCTACTCCCTGAAGCAGATAGAAAGAGCTCGCCGCGCAAAGGAAAACGACGGCGGCAACCAGCACAAAGACCGCGCCAAAGACCAAGACCAGCACAAGGGAGAGGGCTTCGGTCGCAGCGCCGGCTCGCTCCACACCTTCACCGGGGTCGGCGACCGGCGGGACAGGAAGGTCCTCGCAAGGGCAGTGGCGGTACACGCAGTCATACTTTCCGACGTACCCCGGTGGCTTAACCGGTCCGAGCAAAGCATCACCCGGAGCCGCGAAGACCACGCCCCCGCATCGAGTACCCCGGGCGAGTGGCGCTAGTCGTCGAGCCTAAAGTCGCCGACTACCGGCTACCAAAACCCTGATGGACGGGGGAAGCTCCATCAACATCATGTACTACGAAACCTTCCGGCGGCTTGGCCTACAAGACTCACGCCTCGAGAACACCAAGGTTACGTTCCACGGCATCGTCCCTGGGCGGAAGGCCTTCCCGATCGGCAAAGTGACGTTGCCAGTCACCTTCGGCACGCCTGTGAACTACCGCACCGAGCGGATAACGTTCGAGGTGGTGAACTTCCGCAGCCCCTACCACTGCGTACTCGGCCGGCAGGCGTTCGCCCGCTTCATGGCGACCCCACACTACGCATACAACATGATGAAGATGCCAGGGCCTCGAGGCGTCATCACCGTCCACGGCGATCCGGAGATGGCACTGGAATGCGAGGATGACAGCGCCAAGCTCGCCGACGCCGTCATCGCCGACGAACAAGACAACTCCGCCGAGCTCGCCAAGTACCCAGTCGACCGCAATGACCCCGCCATCCTGGAGAAGCCCATCTTGGACCTACAAGGAGGTGAGGTGAGTCTACGCCCAAACCCGCCACAAGGAGAATAAACTTTGACGAGGAGTGCTTACTTCACGGTGGGGATTGCCTTTACGCCGGGCCGGCCCGGGCTCCCGCGTCAATCGCAGCCTTCAGAGGGCACTGAAGCCTCATGGAACCCTCCAGGATGGTGGGGCGCAAGCGCTTCGACAGCGGCTCGGCCCCTACTTTGGAAGGCTCCGCCTCGCCCTCCGGACGCGAGGTCGCCTCCTCCTCAACCGCGCCCTGGGACGAGGACCCGGCGTCCCTCTTCGTCCCGCGCGGGAGTCTGATGAAGTCTCGCGCCTCGGAGTCCGACTCGGTGCGCTCCTCCCCATCGTCGACCTCCTCCTCTTCGCCTTCGGTCATTTCCGGTGGCTCCTTCCCGGCAAGGGGGGGAAGATGGTCAGCGATCTTCTGCCAGCGCTACATTCGAACCAAGGAAACAAGTCAGAAATGAAAAAAACGAGGCCGAGCCATGCGGAGTCACTATATTAAAACGATACCTGGGGCGCCGGGTTTTCTTCGGAGTAAGGCTGCAGGCCGTCCTCGAAGGAGGTAAAAGTGGCCGTGGTGATCTTGGCGAGCGCCTTCCGGTACTCGCCCTCGTCCCACTCATTCGCTGACGACCGGGTGCAGTCGTTTTGCCCCCGGTATTCCCACATGGGGTGAGCTCGGCACCGCAGGGGGATTAGCCGCCGACCAAGCCAGCAGTTGTACACATCAATCGCCGTCAGGCCATTATCCTTCAGCGCCTGGATCGCTTGGCGCATTTCCTTCACCACCTCCTCCTGCTCGCGCGGTAGCGACCGGACGTTGAGGCGCCGCGGGACGCTTGGCTCGGGGCTGTACTGGGGAATGCAGACCTCGCCGGGGGGAGTGTACTCCTTGGCGTAAAACCAGAAGCGGCGCCACAGCGACTGCGCCTTCTTGGGGAGCGCCATGTCAATGAAACTTTCCCCGGACTTCACTTGAAAGGTGATCCCGCCGTTCGGGATGAGTGCTTCGCTGTTCTTGCTGGCTCGAGTCGCCCGCCCGTGGAAGATGGATACCCACAGCGGGAAGTAGGGCGGACAGCCCAAGTAGCATTCGCACAACGCCGCGAACAGGGAGATTTGTTGGACGTTGTGCGGACCGAGGTCGGAGACCTTGATGCTGTAGAAGGCCAGCAGCTGCCGGAGGAAATCGGAGGTGGGGAGAGCGAATCCGCGATCAAGGAAGCTCAGGAAGAGCACGAATTCCCCGGGCCGCGGAAGGGGCTCCACCTCGTTCGCCGGCGGAACCCGCCATCGCTCCTTATTGAATTCGGGGATGACCCCGGAAGCGACGTACGGGAGAAGAGACTCCCACGTGACCTTCGACTTGCCCCAGCCTTTCGTCGCCATGGGAGCGCGTGAAGCTTGGAATGAAGATGAGATGGGGAGGAGATGGAAGAGGAGTGCGGAGGAGTGATGAACCCTAATCCCTGGGGTGATCCTTTATACCGCCCGCACTCGCCCAGATTAGGGATGAAATCCGTTCGTTAAATCGTCCCGGAATCGCCGCCCCGCAATCAACGGTCGAGATTCGCGCCGGCTCTGGCTGAATGGCTGTTAAACTAGCCGTTAGCGGTCACGTCAGGCCCAACGGTCAACAACATGCAAGTGGTGCACGCCTCGGTCAACGTGAAATCCAGCCGTTGGCTCCTCCACGTGTCTTCACGGTGAATGCGCGCCGATTGGTCCACGACGACTGGCTAACGCCGACTGTCATACGCCGACTGGCCAGCGACGACTGGCTAACGCCGACTGTCATACGCCGACTGGCCAACGACGATTGGTTAACGCCGACTGACCTGCGCCGATTGACTGATCAAGGCCTGGTAATTAGAGACTGGCACCGAACCTGCAACTTTATCTATGGGAGCCCGGAGGCGATTCAACTTGATCCACGACTGCGCCTCTCCAAGACTTGCCATAGATCTACGCTTCATCACCACCGCGCTCGGGGACTACTGATGGGGATATGCCCACAGGGGGTGGGTCGCCAGTCCCACTCGCCGTGAAGACGAAGGCCCAGGCGGACCACCAGTCACCCAGGCGACTGGGCTTTAAGGCGACTAGGCCGTAACCCCAAGGAGGTGATCCATGCGACTGGATGAGAAGATTACTTGTAAGAGGGGTAGTGGATCCCGGATTAGTAGCAACTAATATGATTCGGAGTTATCTTCATGTAACCCTAGATCGGGGGTGCCTATATAAACCCCCGAGCTTAAACCCTAAAGGGACCTGATTCAAGATCTAATCCCCATTGTAAGCTCACGGCGTAGCCGCCGACTGAGCCCCCCATTGTAATCCTCCACTGAGCAATAAAGATCTAGCAGGACGTAGGCCTTTTACTCTCCGGAGGGGCTGAACCTGGGTAAAACCCTTGCGTCTCTTGCACCTCGATCCGTAGATGGCGATGTTCCCTTCCCCTCGCATCAACGAAGTGCTACCCCCTGTAGCATCTGCCGTGGCCACATCCACGACATTATCACTCAAGGAAGAGGTTTCTTCGACAAAATTTACATTCTTACCTTGTGGAGCTCTTTCCGTGTGCCATTCAGAGTAATTAATCATCATATTATCAAGAAGCTTTTTTGCTTCACCAAGAGTGATGGACATAAAGGTACCTCCAGCAGCTGAATCCAATAGGTTTCGCGAAGAAAAGTTCAATCCTGCATAAAAGGTTTGGATGATCATCCAAGTAGTCAGTCCATGGGTTGGGCAATTTTTAACCAAAGATTTCATTCTTTCCCAAGCTTGTGCAACATGCTCATTATCCAATTGTTTAAAATTCATTATGCTACTTCTCAAAGATATAATTTTAGCAGGGGATAATATCTACCAATAAAAGCATCCTTGCATTTAGTCCATGAATCAATACTATTCTTAGGCAGAGATAGCAACCAATTTTTAGCTTTTCCTCTTAATGAGAAAGGAAACAATTTTAATTTTATAATGTCACCATCTACATCTTTATACTTTTTCATTTCACACAATTCAACAAAATTATTGAGATGGGCAGCAGCATCATCAGAACTAACACCGGAAAATTGCTCTCTCATAACAAGATTTAGTAAAGCAGGTTTAATTTCAAAGAATTCTGCTGTAGTAGCAGGTGGAGCAATAGGTGTGCATAAGAAATCATTATTATTTGTGGTTGTGAAGTCACACAACTTAGTATTTTCAGGAGTAGCCATTTTAGCAGTAGTAAATAAAGCAAACTAGATAAAATAAATGCAAGTAACTAATTTTTTTGTGTTTTTGATATAGAGTGCAAGACAGTAAATAAAGTAAAGCTAGCAACTAATTTTTGTGTGTTTTGATTTAGTGCAGAAAACAAAGTAGTAAATAAAATAAAGCAAGACAAAAACAAAGTAAAGAGATTGGATTGTGGAGACTCCCCTTGCAGCGTGTCTTGATCTCCCCGGCAACGGCGCCAAAAATTTGCTTGATGCGTGTAGTTGACACGTCCGTTGGGTACCCCAAGAGGAAGGTGTGATGCGCACAGTAGCAAGTTTCCCTCAGTAAGAAACCAAGGTTTAATCGAACCAGTAGGAGTCAAGAAGCACGTTGAAGGTTGATGGCGGCGGGATGTAGTGCGGCGCAACACCGAGGATTCCGGCGCCAACGTGGAACTCGCACAACACAACCAAAGTACTTTGCCCCAACGAAACAGTGAGGTTGTCAATCTCACCGGCTTGCTGTAACAAAGGATTATATGTATAGTGTGGATGATGATTGTTTGCAGAAAACAGTAGAACAAGTATTGCAGCAGATTGTATTCGATATAAAAGAATGGACCGGGGTCCACAGTTCACTAGAGGTGTCTCTCCCATAAGATAAATAGCATGTTGGGTGAACAAATTACAGTCGGGCAATTGACAAATAGAGAGGGCATGACCATGCACATACATGATATGATGAGTATTGTGAGATTTAATTGGGCATTCCGACAAAGTACATAGACCGCTATCCAGCATGCATCTATGCCTAAAAATTCCACCTTCAGGTTATCATCCGAACCCCTTCCAGTATTAAGTTGTAAACAACGAGACAATTGCATTAAGTATGGTGCGTAATGTAATCAATAACTACATCCTTAGACATAGCATCAATGTTTTATCCCTAGTGGCAACAAGCACATCCACAACCTTAGAACTTTCTGTCACTCGTCCCAGCATTTAATGGAGGCATGAACCCACTATCGAGCATAAATACTCCCTCTTGGAGTTAAGAGCAAAAACTTGGCCAGAGCCTCTACTAATAACGGAGAGCATGCAAGATCATAAACAACACATAGGTAATAGATTGATAATCAACATAACATAGTATTCTCTATCCATCGGATCCCGACAAACACAACATATAGCATTACAGATAGATGATCTTGATCATGTTAGGCAGCTCACAAGATCCGACAATGAATCACAATGAGGAGAAGACAACCATCTAGCTACTGCTATGGACCCATAGTCCAGGGGTGAACTACTCACTCATCACTCCGGAGGCGATCATGGCGGTGAAGTGTCCTCCGGGAGATGATTCCCCTCTCCGGCAGGGTGCCGGAGGCGATCTCCTGAATCCCCCGAGATGGGATTGGCGGTGGCGGCGTCTCTGGAAGGTTTTCCGTATCGTGGCTCTCGGTACTGGGGGTTTCGCGACGGAGGCTTTAAGTAGGCGGAAGGGCAACGCGGGGGGCCACACGAGGGCCCCACACACCAGGGACGCGCGGCCAAGACCTCGTGGCCCCATTTCCTTTCCCCCTCGGTCTTCTAGAAGCTTCATGCAAAAATAGGACCCTGGGCGTTGATTTCGTCCAATTTCGAGAATATTTCCTTACTAGGATTTCTGAAACCAAAAACAGCAGAAAACAGACAAGCGGCTCTTCGGCATCTCGTTAATAGGTTAGTCCCGGAAAATGCATAAATACGACATATAATGTGTATAAAACATGTAGATATCATCAATAATGTGGCATGGAACATAAGAAATTATCGATACGTCGGAGACGTATCAGACGTTATCTCTACCAGCAAGGTAGATCATCCCTCTTCTCTTTTGTTTACACACGTATTTTAGTTTTATTATGGGTGACACTCCCCCCAACCTTTGCTTACACAAGCCATGGCTAACCGAATCCTTGGGTGCCTTCCATCAATCACATACCATGGAGGAGTGTCTATTTGCAAAATTAAGTTGCTTACCGATGAATCGAGCAAAACATGTGAAGAGAATTATTAGTGAAAGTTGATTAATTGGGGCTGTGAACCCCATTGCCAGCTCTTTTTGCAAAATTATTGGATAAGCGGATGTGCCACTAGTTCATATGAAAATCCGTCAAGAGTAAATGACAAGGTTGAAAGTTAAACACCACATACTTCCTCATGAGCTATGAAACATTAACACAAATTGAGAAGCATTTTGAAGGTTTAAAGGTAGCGCATGAGAATTTACTTGGAATGGTTTGAAATGCCATGCATAGGTATTTATGGTGGACACTCTGGAATAACTTGGTTTTCATGTATTTGGAAGCACGAGCAGCGTTCCCGCTCGGTACAAGTGAAGGCTAGCAAAAGACTAGGGAGCGACAAATCAAGAGAGCAAGAATCGTCATAATCATGCTTGCGGCAAAATAAATTAACTGAGGCATAAAGGTGATACAAGAACTCTGAAGCAATGTAAATCATCGAGGCTTAATTGACTTTTGTTCAGTCATATGCATGCGTGAGCATGTGCCAAGTTAATTCAAACGAATTATTCAGAGGAGGATACCACAATATCATACTATCTATGAATAAAACAATGCAAGCAAACATCCATGACATGCTACTCATATTAATAAATTGGAGCTAAACATGAGAGATCATGAACTACTAGACTTTCTTAAATGACATATACCTCACATGAACCAACTAAGCATGCTCACATGGATGAGTATATGTACAAAAATGAAAACAAATAGAGTTCATACCAGCCCCTCACCACAATCAGATTGTCGTAGATTGTCATTATTGCCTTTTCACTTGTGTAGCTTGGATAATATGAAATGAAAACCACGCTCCAGCCACCGAAGACCATTGAACTCATAATGAACTTTACAAACCAAAGAAGAACAGCAAATATTTTTGGTTTTTTCGAATTTGAGAACAAGAATAAAAAGAAACAAGCGAACAAAGCAAAAATCTTTTTGTGTTTTCTTATAGCAAACCAACGATAGCAAATAAAGCGAAAAAAATGAAAGAAACTAAAGTAAACAAGTGGTGAAGAAAAACAACAGGAATATTTTTGGTCTTTTTGTGTTTTAGAAAAGAAACAAAGCAAGAACAAGAAAATTAAAATTAAAAGAAACACAGAAAAGCAAGATGGCAGAAATCTGCCAAAACTTGACAGCGATACGATGAATCGATTTTAAAGAAATTCTTAAGCTGCTCAGCTCGAAAAGTGTTCAACTAATGAAAGTTGGATAACAACCTGGGGAACATGCACAAAAATTGGCAGCTCAAAATAACGTTCTGGATGTGCGCACGAAGTTTTTTAGTAACAGTCCAGAATCTGTTTTCAGGCAGCACTTCCCCAAATATCATCTCCATCTCATTAGAAAACCACTCAAAGAAACTAAACAAGTATGTACAAGTATCCAGCAACCATAATATGCAAAGAATGAGTGATGCCGGTATACCTCCCCCCAAGCTTAGGCTTTTGACTCTTCTTGATCACATTATATCACTCTTCTCTCTTGACCCTTGAAAACTTCTGCCACACCAAACTTCTCATAAACTTCATTAGAGGGGTTAGTACTCAAAAACTTTAATCCAATTTAGTCCTGTGGTGACACATTGCAAGAACTCAATAAAATATTAGCTACAGCTCTCCACGTCTAGAAAGCCTCACTTAAAGTCCACAAGAGACAATGCAAAAAAAAAGACAGAATCTGTCAAAACAGAACAGCCAGTAAACACGAATTTTTGAGAGGTACTTCCGTTGGTCAAATCAGAAAACTCAAAACTAATGAAAGTTGCGTACATATCTGAGGATCTCTCACGTAAATTGGCAGATTTTTCTGAGTTACCTACAGAGAATCATACTGAGATTCGTGACAGCAAGAAATCTGTTTCTGCGCAGAAATCCAAATCTAGCATCAACCTTCTATTAGGGACTTTACTTTTCTGAGTTACCTACAGAGAATCATACTGAGATTCGTGACATCAAGAAATCTGTTTCTGCGCAGAAATCCAAATCTAGCATCAACCTTCTATTAGAGCAAGAAATCTGTTTCTATTAGGGAATTTACTTGGCACAATAATGCAATAAAGTAAAGATACAAAGGTATTGCTACAGTAAGTAAAACAAGTGGAAGAAGAAGAAAGAGATGTTTTTTACCTTCTCTATGCATATAAAAAGTATTTGTTAACAAGGTTGATCAAGTCTTGCCACCAAATAAATTTTACATAGCATAAGAAGAAATAAATCTCAAATCAATCATGTTACCTTGAATTTTATTGATATGGATCCAATCATAAGATTTTGATATCCTTCTTTAGGCTCATATATAGGACAATCGATAGTTCCAACTTTGATAGTTCTCACATTAGAAATAGTATTAACTCCACATGCTTTTTCAATCCTCTTGGGAAAATAAACGGTGTGCTCCCTATCATCAACATTGAAAGTAACCTTTCCTTTATTGCAATCAATAACAGCCCCTGCGGTGTTAAGAAAAGGTCTCCCAAGAATAATAGACATATTATCATCTTCAAGGCATTTCCAACACAACAAAATCAGTTAATATCAAGCGGTTATTAGTAACTTGAACAGGAACATCCTCACATATACCAACAGGAATAGCGGTAGATTTATCGGCCATTTGCAAAGATATATCAGTAGGTATCAACTTATCTAAGTAAAGTCTCTTATAGAGAGAAAAAGGCATAACACTAACACCGGCTCCCAAGTCACATAGAGCAGTTTTAACATAATTATTGTTAATAGAACAAGGAATAGTAGGTATACCTGGGTCGCCCAACTTCTTTGGAACTTTGCCATTGAAAGAGTAATTAGCAAGCATAGTGGAAATTTCCTCATTGGGGATTTTCCTTTTGTTAGTAACAATATCTTTCATATACTTTGAATAAGGAGGCAATTTAATAGCATCAATCAAAGGGATTTGCAAGAATAAAGGTTTCATCCAATCACAAAATTTATTATAGTGTCCTTCTTCCTTTGATTTTAGTTTCTTAGCAGGAAAAGGCATTTGCTTTTGAACCCAAGGTTCTCTTTCATTACCATGTTTCTTAGCAATAAATCTTCTTTAGTATACTTTTTATTTTTAGCATGCTTTTCAGGTTCTTATTCAACGTCTTCTTTATCAGAAGCATCATTTTTATCATTATCTATATCATGTTCATTACCAGTTTCAGTTTCAGCATCAGAAATAGAAATACTATTAGGATCATTAACAGGCTCAGAGGATTCTACAATAGTTTTATGTTTCTTTTTCTTTTTCTTAGATAGAGCACTAGGTTCAATGCGTTGAGAATCTTGTTCAATTCTTTTGGGATGCCCTTCAGGATATAGAGGATCCTGGGTAGAGACACCACCTCTAGTTGTTACTTCATAAGCATGTTTCTCTTTAGAATTATTTTTTAATAAGTCATTTTGCACTTTAGTGAGTTGATCAATTTGAGTTTGAACCATTTGAAAATGTTTAACAAGCATCTTAACATCATTGGAGGTTCTCTCCACAATATCATGCAAATTGCTAATAGCTTGAGAATTTTCAATTAGATGATTCTCTACTCTCACATTAAAATTTTCTTGCTTAACAATATAATTATCAAACTCATCTAAGCATTGCGCAGGGGGTTTTGAATACGGAATATCTTCCCTAGTAAAGCGCTGAAGGGAGTTTACCTCAATCATGGATGAAGGGGGAATTATCTCACATATATCTTCTATGGGAGGTAGATTCTTCACATCTTCAGATTTAATACATTTCTCCTTGAGAGACTTCTTGGCTTCCCTCATATCTTCATCATTCAATTTAATTAAACCCCTCTTCTTCAATATTGGCGTTGGAGTTGGTTCGGGCATAGTCCAATCATCATGATTCCGACCTATTTTAGCCAATAATTCTTCAGCTTCGTCTGGAGTTCTTTTCCTGAAAACACAACCAGCACAACTATCCACGTATGCCCTAGACTCAATGGTTAGTCCACTATAAAATATATCAAGTAGATCATTCTTTTCTAAATCATGTCCAGGTCGAGCTCTGATAAGAGAACAAAATCTTGCCCAAGCCTCAGGAATTTCTCTTCATCTCCCTGGTCAAATCTATAAATTTTATGTAAAGCAACATGTTGAGCACTAGCATGAAAGTATTTTCGAAAGAAAAAATCACGCAAATCAGTTGGACTTTTAATAGAACCAGGAGGCAAATTATTATACCAAGTTTTAGCATCATCCTTTAATGAGAAAGGAAAAAAATTTAGCGACAAAATAAGTACGCATCTTGATATCATCAGAAAACAAGCTACTCATAGAAGAAAGTTCAATCATGTGTTCTACAGCACTTTATTTTTCAGTACCACAAAAGGATGCTTTCTCTACAATAGCTATATGAGATAGATCAAGAGAAAAATCATAATCTTTATCCTTAATGCATATAGGAGATGTGGAAAATTTAGGATCAGGAGATAACTTATGTCTAACAGTATATTGTTTGAGAAACTTTTTAATTTTACTTGCATCAGCAGTAGCATTGCATCTATTAATAAAATCATCATTAAGCGCCACATAATCTTCATCAGGATCATCACTAGAGTAATCAAGTTCAGGTGAATTAACAGGTGTAGTAGCATTAGGAGTTTCAGTATTTTCAATTTGTCTAGACCTAGCAATTGTAGCATCTAGAAAGGATCCCAATGAACCACTATCATCAAGCACAGCAGAGACATTATCAATATCATAAGAGTTTTCAGATTCAGCAGAAGTACCGGCAAGTGAAGCTTGTGGCGGTGAAACAAGTTTATCAATCACAGATGGTGAATCAAGAGCAGCAGAGGTACTCAGAGTTGTACCTTTTCTTGTAGTGGATGGTAATATGGCGACTTTAGGATGGCGAGTTTTACCCATGATGGAGAATTTGCAGCGAACAATATCAATCCAATTGAACTTCCAAATAAAGCTATGCTCCCCGGCAACGGCGCCAGAAAACGGTCTTGATAACCCACAAGTATAGGGGATCGCAGCAGTCTTCGCGGGTAGTAAAACCCAATTTATTGATTCGACACAAGGGGAGACAAAGAATACTTGAAAGCCTTAACAATGGAGTTGTCAATTCAGCTGCACCTGGAAACAGACTTGCTCGCAAGAGTTTATCGATAGTAACAGTTTTATAGCAGTAGCAGTAGTGAAATAACAGCAGCAGAGTAACGAGAGACAGCAGTAGTGATTATAGTAAACAGCAGGATTAAAATACTGTAGGCACGGGGACGGATAACGGGCGTTGCATGGATGAGAGAAACTCATGTAACAGTCAAGCAGGGCATTTGCAGATAATAATAAAACGGTGTCTAAGTACAAAGCAATCAATAGGCATGTGTTCCAATTATAGTCGTACGTGCTCGCAATGAGAAACTTGCACAACATCTTTTGTCCTACCAGCCGGTGGCAGCCGGGCCTCAAGGGAATCTACTGGATATTAAGGTACTCCTTTTAATAGAGTACCGGAGCAAAGCATTAACACTCCATCAACACATGTGATCCTCATATCACTACCATCCCCTCCGGTTGTCCCGATTTATGTCACTTCGGGGCCATTGGTTCCGGACAGCGACATGTGTATACAACTTGCAGGTAAGACCATAAACAATGAATATCATGATGAAATAATAACATGTTCAGATCTGAGATCATGGCACTCGGGCCCTAGTGACAAGCATTAAGCATAACAAGTTGCAACAATATCATCAAAGTACCAATTACGGACACTAGGCACTATGCCCTAACAATCTTACACTATTACATGACCAATATCATCCAATCCCTACCATCCCCTTCAGCCTACAGCGGGGGAATTACTCACACATGGATGGGGGAAACATGGCTGGTCGATGGAGAGGCGTCGGTGGTGATGATGGCGATGATCTCCTCCAATTCCCCGTCCCGGCGGAGTGCCAGAACGGAGACTTCTGGCTCCCGAGACGGAGTTTCGCGATGTGGCGGTGTTCTGGAGGGTTTCTGGCGACTTTGACTTCTCCCCGTGCGTTTTTAGGTCGAGGGCGATAAGTAGTCCGAAGGAGGGCGTCGGAGGCCGGCCGAGGGGGCCACACGCTAGGGCCGCGCGCCCCCCTCCGGGGCCGCGCCGCCCTAGGGTGTGGGGCCCTCGGGCCTCCACCTGACTTGTCCTTACGGCTCCGTAAGTATTCCGGGAAAATAGGGCCTTACAGTATAAATTCCGATGTTTTTCCCGTAAGTTGGATTTACTGCACAAAAACGAGACACCAGAACAGTTCTGCTGAAAACAGCGTTAGTCCGTGTTAGTTGCATCCAAAACACACAAATTAGAGGCAAAACAATAGCAAAAGTGTTCGGGAAAGTAGATACGTTTTGGACGTATCACGTGGCGATGAAGTTTTCTCGTCGCCTGACTCGATTGATGATGCTGAACTTGAAAAATCGGGATCGACCGCTGATAATCCCGACGAAATCGGAATTTCGAGACGATACGCTCCTTCTTTCTCGACGCGGAAGTGGAACTTTCCAAACGTCATCTCCATGGGCTCCTCCAGATACGCATATGCATCCAAACGGGAGGGCGGGTGAGGAACAAAATCAACTAGACCAGTTTCGATCTGTTTACCTCTGTCCATTGCGTTGCTTCCAGTTGATGAAGTCGACGATCTTAAACGTGCCATCGAGATCAGCTCCTTGACACCTATAATTCCCACAGACGGCGCCAATTGACAAGGGATTAACTTATCAATGCCTACAGATTGTAGACTAGGGTTTTAGTCAGAAGTAGAGGGCAAGTAGATCTCGAAGGTTTCAGCCGAAAAGTACTCGACGATGTAAAAACTAGGGTTGCGTGAAACAATGAATCGATCGTTTATTTGTCCCTCGACTCCCCCTTATATAGGAGGCGGAGCCGAGGGATTCATAATATACAAGTTACAGAGTCCGGGAGGGTTTCCAACCCGTCCCGCAAGATTACAAGTAGTACTTTCTAATACAACTCTAGCTTTCCTTACTAATAACTTGGACTTCCGAATCTTCTTATTCTTCGAGTCATGGGCCTTCAGTAAACCCCGGGTACTATATTCGGCAGGCCCATTGGGGATGCCTATGTCACTAATCGACTACAGGAATGTGAGAATTTTAGTCCTACGGAGCCAATACATCACCAGCCGTTAGATCTCCAAGTGTACGTTGGACGACAAGTTTAAACAGAACTGCCACGCGGCAAATTGCTAGAGCCGACATCCTTTTTTTTCCTTACAAAGTCTTGTGTGGAGTTGCCCACCAGCAAACGAACGGATGTTTGGGTTCGGGGTTTGATTGGGGTAATTTTCCCTTTCCCAAATGGAAAAAGTACAAAAGAAACATTGAACTTATAGGCAAAAGCTAAATGGAACCCTCAACTTTTAATCCCCGAAATTGACACTCTGAACTTGTCGATCTCGGTCTATTTTAAACCCTAGATCTGTTTGGCGAAGAAATTACAATTCGATTAGGATTACACGCTACGCTCAATGATGGTGGGACCCACATGTCATATTCATAAAAAAAACTAAGTTCCCCCAACATCATGTACCTTTCTTCTCCAAATGCTCATAGGGGCACTAGGCAGGGCAACGGAGGGGTGTCGCCAGTCGGTCTTCCGCCAAGACACGTCAGAGGCAGAGCAGGGTAGGTTGTCGTCGTATGCGCACAGAGGGATGGGATGTTGAAGGGTCTCGTCGACCGGGGCTGTCGTCACGATGGAGAAAGGCTCGCCGGTCGGGGCTACCGCCATCATGGATGAAGGGGTTGGAGGAGGGCGCGACGAGGGGTAGCCGACCGGGGGCAGAGAACTAGACCAGAGGAGGGATACCTCCACTTGGTGATACATCTCAAATGTATCTACTTTTCCAAGTACTTTGCTCGATGATTTGCTCTGGAATCTCACCATACTTAGAAAAAACTGTTGAATCTGATGTTGTTTTTAGTAAAAGTTTTCTTTCTATCTGTTTTCGCATGAAATAAAATCGAGGAAAAATAACATGCATGTTTTCACCAAAAAAGGAGCATGGGTTTGGAATCACACTAGGGGGGGGGTTACGAGGATCAAAAGACCATAGGTGGCACCCCCCCTTAACTGGGCGCACCACCCAGGACCTCTCGGCCCTGGAGCATCGTCTCGGCCTCTCCTTTGGTGTACCCCCATATATATTCATGAAAAACCTAGGTATTCAGAAGGACGGACCCTTTCACGAAACAGAGCACCGCCACATCCACAATCTTCGTTTTGGGGGTCAGAACGTCATCACCAACAACCATGTGCTCACTCTCCATAATCATGCGTGAGTAGTTCTCTGTAGGATTGTGAGGTGGAAGGGGATTGGATGATATTGATCATGTAATCATCCATATGTATCGAGATTTGAGGTGTTTGTCTTGAGAACATTCTTGTATGAGTGTTGGTACACCTTTGCTATGTTTAATGCGTGTTGCTAGGACCCGAGTAACATGATTTCAGTACTGAACTTCTATTTCCCTATCATATATATATATATATATATATATATATATATATATATATATATATATATATATATATATATATATATATATATATATGAGTTTGGTATCTATCTGCAAAGTGTATTGCTTATTATTGTGTTCAACCCGCAAGCCTATAGTGATAGTTAGGGAAAACAATGGGAATATATGATAGTTTGAGGATACTGTGTGTTCATGAAGTGTTAATGCTTTGTTTCTGGATATTATAGATGTTATGCAAATTCTCTTGGTTAGTATGTATAACTATATTTGGATCACACATCTACACACAACTAAATTAGATATTAATTTCATGTTATTAGGATTACATTATATGATGAATATAATTCATGCAACACCCCACTATCACGTCATCCTACACCTTTAGCCACTGAAAGTTACACATCACTACTTCCAGTGAAAATTGGAAATTTGATGCTACCGTTTACTGCATTGTTTTACTGCTTTGAATCAATTGTTATAAATCACCACTTGCTTTGTGAGTTTATTGATATACAAATGTGGTTGAAAGTGACATCTCAATTGCTAAAGTCTTATTGATATTCTTGTGTCCCCTTGAGTCGAACTATAAATTTAGGTAATATTTCCCATCGAAGATTTTAGGGATCCCCTATACTTGTGGGCATCAACTAGGAAGCTCCATCTCCGTGCAACTGCTGCATCGGCTGCACGCGCTAGACATGGCAGGGGAAGGGCCTCGCCGGCCGGTGTCGTCGCCGACACGTGAGGGAGAGAAGGTCAAGAAGCTAGCGCCCGAGGGTGGGCCATCGTGCCCGCCACGACGTGATCGGTGCGTGTGCAGGGGACGGTGGGAGGGGATTGAGGTTAAAGGGGATGAAGATGAATATGACTCGTGGTCCATGCATGTAAGTGGGCCAATTTCCGGGATTGGGAGTTGAGGGTTCTATTTAGCTGTAAGCTCAAGGTTTATTTTGGACTTTTTCTTCCCAGATTATAGACAACGAACATGAAATGTTTTGTGTACAAATCGGAAGCCGTCGGATCCTCCAAGTGTAACATATCGTAACATTTTTTTCAACATGTGGAAAAGTGCCAGGGCCCACAAACTAATATATATACATTCAGAATTTTGGGTCAGAATCATGCCAAATGCTAGCTTGCGCATGTTTGCCCGCTATTAGGGCCCCTTTTCCTCTTGTGGGTACAATGACATCACCTACCATCTACATTTAGAGGATGATTGGAAAGTCCTTGGGTATAAACTTGAGGATTTCAAAGGAGCAAATCATTCGGTTGCGAAGCACCAAATTCCTACTCTATAAGATGTGGAGCTTGTAGTGGACACTCAGAAATGTGGCCATGCATCCTCGAATGAAGGATGTGGTAAGAAAAGATCAGATTTGTAAAAAAGTTGGAATCACTGTTACATGCAAAATATACATGAGGTAAACTTCTATGTCAATTTATCTTGTGCAATGATACCGAACCTTGAAGTTTTGAGGGGGTACACCTGCACGTGGGCCGGCTAGGACGAAGCCCGGTGTGGGACACATCCTTAAAGGTTGTCGTAATTCATGAACGGAAACTCCGTGCGGCACTGGAAACCACCAAAGACTTTGACAGAAAACTTGGTGTGCCTATAAAACGTGAAGAAGATGAGGTCTCCAAGTTACAGGTTGTGGGACGAGGTGAATCGCGCCACGACCGAGGAACGGACGACCTTCTGCGTCAACAAATGCCTTCACTGACCATCGCTCGCGGCAGCAAGCGGCGGCCCGCATCAAGACGCGGTCGGGGATCCAACCTTTCACCGCCTCGAACACCGCGGGTGGACACTCCAGCGTTCCTTCATGTACACGGATAAGCCTGACAAAAAACTCGAAGTCGATGAGCTGAGACCAGTCCATCACGGGAGGACTCGCGAGCGAAGGGATCTTCTCCGACAAATTGCCCGTTTGATCCTTGCAAGTTGTCCCATCGCGTTTTACGGGGCCGCCCGTGGCTTGGACAACCGTCAGTTCTTCCTCAAGGATGGGAGGAAGCGGTTGGCTCGCCCTAGAACCTCGACGATGGGTTTGTAAGGGGGACACCATAGCACAGTGTCCTCGAGCGGTGGAATGATAAGCACAACCATCAGCACAACACACGTAATCTCGCCAGCACACAAAGAAGAAGATATGTCGAACATGTTGGATGCCTTTCGGCCACCGCGGGGTGTTTTAATTCATAAGCCCTAAGTCCTTGTCAACCCTCACTTTCTCGGAAGTCGAGGCAGAGCGAGTCCAAAGCGCCTCTTGGCCCAAAGGTATTATTACACCCGCCGACACAGGCATGGCATGGTGGCCCTTGCGAGAGTGCCTTGTTGCAGCCCCCACTATATTGATGGTTCGGCGCCTACACTAGGATAGAGGGTCAGCCCGCTCCCAGTTCTCCCGAAGGCGGTTGAGTGTGGACCACTGTAGGCTGCACCAGGGGAATGCTACGATGGGTTGGGGAACTCCGCCTGGCACACAAAACCCAAGACAAGCTTGGGTCTCAGCTCCCACAAGAGAAGGCCAAGAAGCTTTTCCCCTTCTCACGTAAGGATGCCAACGTAGGAACGACCATCATATCCAGGATCCTCTGGAAGGACCTGCCACCGCAGAAGACAAGTCCCTCGGCGGTGGCTCCCACGCGAAGGTCCCCAAGGTCTCAACGTCGGTATCCAGGGAGAAGGGCCCACTTGGCACAAGGCCTATGCTGGAAGACTAGGACGATAGGATAAAATGCCCTCCCAACAAAACCCTGCCTGATCAACCTAGCACAACAACATTGAACCCATGCACGTAGACCATCGCGGCGTGGTTCTGGCGCTTGTAGTAACACTTTGCCAATATAAAAGGAGGGCAGAAGGAAGGGAGGAGGGAAGATCAGTAGAACCCTCCCAAGAACAACTCTTGTAACTAGTTCATCACTGATACACCTTAGTTGCAGGACGTAGGGCTACATCCAAGGCAGCCTAAACCTAGGTAAAACCTCGTTATCTCTACATCCAAGGCAGCCTAAACCTAGGTAAAACCTCGTTATCTCTGTGTGTACTTGTGTTCTTCGTCTGCGCCGATCGAGCTCGTCACGTGTTGCGCCCCTAGTCGAACATAAAAGGGGAGCTCCCATCCCCGGTGTTAAAATCTTGGCACAACAGGTAATTTTTATTGGAGTGAAAGATTTCCTGGCAAAATAATACAAACCAGAATTACTATTCATCACGAGGTATGCAAGTGCCGCTGAGAAATTATTGTCCAAGAATTATGTGTCGTCCGTTGTGTAATTATCGAAGGTAAATGTTATCAAAGTTAAAGGTTTGCGAATAATCACTGTCAAAGCGTGTCGAGCACTGGTGTGAAACTACCAGGGAAATGTCGAAGCGTGTTGAGCACTGGTGTGGAAGTACCAATGGAATATAGTTGTTGAGTCTAAAGTTTGGGTCTTTGTCGAACGGCGCCTAAAACTGAATGGGAATTATCGTTAAAAATTACGCAGCATTGCAGAACTACTACTGAATAAATATTATCGGGTAATTATTGCTGGAGCTAAGGATTTACATCACAAAATTTGCGGTAAAATAAAAAAACCTCAAAAAAAATGGTAAAAGGAAAAAACCAAAGTATTAGAATGAGGAACATTACTATATGGATGTAGAAAGAGGCAACATGGCGAAGCAACATTTGGCTAAAATTGGCTCTCTACAGTGCCTAGAGGCTTGCTAAGGACGTGGAGCGCTGAGGAGACTTGAATTAATATATTGTATCTATTGGACTAGATGGACCTAGCGCGCTCTGCAGCGCCATCCTCCGGTACCAACGTTTAATTTATGCGGCATGGTTGTTTTTTTGTCAGCATGTATTCTGTTCAGAAAAAAGCGACCCAAATTTGTCTAGATACAAAATTTGTCTGGATACAATGTATGAAAACGCATTTTAGTTTGGTATTCACTTGTGGCCAAGTCACTAACTACAATCATCGAAACACCAAAACATTCGAGGTTCCATGGTAGTCCAACCTTGCTCCTACAATCGTGTGGGACAATATGCACAAGAGGCAATATGAGTTTGATGGGCAACAGTGGCAAACAAAAACAATCAAGAACTGGTGTTATTTTGTTGCCACCCTCAATACTTTCTCAAATCTCTAGCAGGCAGAACATATCCATCGACCTTCCAGCCTAGGAGCAATTTTCATCCCACCACCACCAACTTTCTTGTTCATGCTCCCCGTCTAGAAGAGAAAATGGAAAGTTCTGCAGCAAAGACGAAGCAACAGTTCAAGACTAATTGTATTCAGAGATTTCTGAAAATTATAGTGATTGAAAAAGGAGGAGAATGCACTATTATGTACCTCAAATGTGTGACAATATGATATCACCAAAAATAATATGCAAAACAAAGAGTACATGACAAACAGGAAAAGGACTGAAAGTGGGCATGCTAATCTACGTCCTAACTGCCCAGCAAATGTACTATCCAGTCTTTACCAATAAAAGGAATGGAAAATTTAGTAAGCATAATCAACATTGCGCTCCATGCAGTCCATTTCCACTATTAGCTTATGAGCTCCTGTATAGCCACACCACATAATATTTTCACTACATTCCACCTCAATTGCTTTATTTGACTTTCAGAAGTTACCTTTAAGAGGAACATGAGAACCCCTTTTAACATGTACACCATTGCATGAATCACATTCCTCTATTATTAGAAAAATAAAAAGAGGAATCATATAGAAATAAGACTGAACATATATCATGTACAGCTGAGCATTGGTTTTAGACTTCTACTTAATTTTTATGTTAAAATCAATTTAACATCCATGAGGCATTCAAAAAACCAACTCAAGGGCCAGGCTTCTAAATACCCCTTTCCCCATAAAATTTACCTGAGCACATTATGACCTCAGAAAATAAACCATGTGCAAAGCTCCTTATACACGAAAATATCTATGACAACAGTATGCAGGACACTAATCTTAGCAAAAGCAAGTACCTGAACAGATCATGAAAATTAAAAATAGAGCATCTACTCAGCGAATTGCGCAGGAAATACCTATGATAATTGTATGCAAGCCATCGGGCGTACTGTACTTTGGAGAACTGGCCTCTAAGAATAACTTCAGATAATTCACTTCGTTTTCTTGCGCCTAACTATCGTGTGGGTTGTACTTTCGGATTATTACCGGCCTCTAAAAGTAACTTTAGAAAAAAAAAGTTTGACTATCATGTACAACTTTTTTCTTGCAAAAACGATCATGTACTGTTGCAAAGAATAGTTATTATCTATAAACCGCAAAATAAGAAGCACTCAACTTCTGGATCCCCATTAATTAATTTAGATGCATTTTCTTATTAGATGTAGTTCTTTCCTTGTGAGAAATCACATAAAAATAGTACAAAGAACAAACAATCTTGTGATAGAACTACGGCAAATCAAAAACTTTCCCCTTTAAGCATCTTTTCATGTTTCTAGGGTCGCAACTACAGATATGCATTGAGCAATTTTTTTGAAAGAAAACTACGTTAAAGATTTGTCTGGGGCATAAGTAGTTATCTCGATGTAGCAACATCGAATAATCATAATATTTTTCAAAGAAGAAAAGGAAAAAAGAAATGAAGGATTAGCATTGGACTAACCAACGTAGGTATTAAACCACTTCATGATGTAGCAATCTTTTATGCATAGTCCATACTTCGCACACTCTGTCTAGTTACTTTCCACCTTTCTTTCTTGTGCCTACAAATAATAACGGATAGACTATGCTATAAAATCAGTGAAATAAAAATCAGATGTTATATATTTTGAAACAAATGTGCAGTTTGCTCAGACATATTTTTTTGCAAACAACTCTTGCTGTATTTCTTCCACAATCTGAAAGCACAATAAGATGTACATCTAAACACTGGAATTTGACATCACTACAATTTAGGCTACGCCATTAAGACACTTAGTCTCTGAAATATAATGTACGTAGGGAAGGACTTTTCTCTGTAAGACACTTAACAAAGAATGCAACTTCTCCATGATTCTCATACAAACTAAGATTCAAAACGATTTCTCCAACCCCTATACTCGATGGCACCTATGTCAGTATCAAGGTAAGAAAACAACCTTATATCCCAATGCATTGACAGTGGCATCAGATGCTACTCACTACTATGTTCTTTTGTATTGAGCGATCTAGACCCTTCAAGGCCACGGGGATCACTTGCATCAGCATCTGTGTTTCTGGTTTACATAGCTACATGGTTAGTACTTTATACATTTATCTAGCTTGATAATGCTAGCCGACATCTCCATCTAATTCAAATATCAATTTGCACCAATAGAATCTCTGCTGGTAGGTGTATTTTAAAAGCTGCACCAAGTACATGAAAAAATTGCTCAACTAAGCCTTTAGGCGCCCTATGTCATCTGAAGTAAAAAAATCAAAGGATACACAAGCAAACAATGAAAAATTATGAGTAGGAGTAGAAGTACCAGTAAATCTATACCCTCGAGTTGACCGAATAACATGACAGCAAACTAATGGTAAAACTATTATTACAAAATATAGTTCTAGAAAAAAAAATCTCTACAGCAATTTCCAGGACATAAGATTCCAAACATGTTAAAGGTTTCTTGTAGTTTCTCCACAAAAAGATCTTGTCATCGAGAAAAACATTGGGCATGAATTACAAATTTTTGGAATTGCTACCAAATCGGTAATTTAAGCATCAAGAAAAAACAAAATCTCCAATCTCAACCTCTTCACTTCAATATCAAAATGATCTACTGCCAACAGATTACCTAACCTCCAAATCACATACGGAGTATTGCAGGTTTGGACCTTTTCTTCCCTAAATAAAATCATAAATCTATTGGGGGAAACAAGGAAAAGCTATAGATGTGAATAGTTTAATGGAAAAAGAAGAAACCACAGATACAGGGTCGAGGAGGAGGAGGATCTCGCCCGGAGCATAGGCCCTCTACTCGGGCGTCCTGCGTGACGGCGATGGACACTGGGGTGGTGGAATATTGACCCTCGGCATCCTTGTCACACGGCCACGCCTCCTATAAGGGAACTGGCAGCAGAACAACCTTGGGTGACCTCGCCTACACCCCGGACCGATCAGGCCCGCCTCCATCAGCCGTCGCCTCCGCAACTTGCCGCGTTAAATGCTTCCTATCCTCCTCTAGACGGAGCCAGCAAATCCTCGTTGCGGGTGGTGACGGTGGTGGGGGTGTCTTGATGGTTGCCGCAACTCAGCGGGGGAGCATAAGAGGCGGCGAAGGCAGTCTATGTGGCGAACAGAAGAGGATGCGGGTACCTGATTTTTTTTTCTTTTAACGGGAGCAAGCCTAATTCTACGGTCGACAGAACCGACATACAGAAGGCCAGTCAATGCCCTACACACAGAGACTGAGAGACACCAACACGCACGCATGCCCACGCAGAAGGAAAGCGCTCCACAGACTTGCCAACATGCCCACAGGTGGGGCCGGCGACAACGACCCGCCGTTGAACCAGAAGCGCTCCCAACCCTAGGAGCTTAGTGCTCTTTAGAGATAGCTGTCCACCGTACAAAGATCCTTGATATTGAAAAGTTGTTCAAGAACTTGAACGTTTATATGAAAATATTTAGTTGGTAATGTCTACACTTAGTTACAGTTGCTCATGATTTGTAGCTCTGCAGAAAACAGTTTTTTTAATAAAATTTAGCCTCTTAAACTATTGAATATCTACTTTTATGGTCCACCAAGCATCTGTTTACGATCTGTAGCCACTTGGTCACTAACCAAGTGAGGATGGAATAATGGACATTATTTATGATATAATTGCTCCCTTTAATGTTTCCATGGATGCAACTGAGGTTTCAATCAGGCCTATGATATTTTACGACAATGCATAGAACAATAGAGCTCCAAGCACATAAGATTTATGTAGTTTATGTACCTCGGTCTTCTGTCCTGCACTCCCACTGCATTTTATTTTTCTATTTTACCAGAAGTGAGATGAGAGGCATCAGTAATAGGTATGGAATTTAACCAATCTCGACTTGGTACAATTGCTGTATATGAGATAGTCTATGGTTCAAAATATGAATTTGTTTATCTAGCATGAATGTGCCATTGAGGTTCTAACCTGCATTTTGGGGATTTTTATTGATTAATTCAGTAAATTTTTCCATATAAATGCATTCTGACT
This sequence comes from Lolium rigidum, assembly GCF_022539505.1. NCBI lineage: Eukaryota > Viridiplantae > Streptophyta > Magnoliopsida > Poales > Poaceae > Lolium > Lolium rigidum. Next base: position 72,256,465 of record NC_061510.1, read on the forward strand.
GCCCTGCTTAAATTTGAAATAGTATGGCCATTCAATCATGGTAAGAAACTCGTTTGCAGAAATGTGAAATAATCAATTTATTTCTTCCTGACGATGCATAAATGTATTTGACGCTCTAAACGGTAAAGCAGAAAATCCACTTACCAGACCCAGACCACTTCTTTGACGCTCTACATTTCTGAACCATTATTATCAGCTTAAGTCATGCGGTAGGAACCTAAATAGGAAGAAAACCTCATATTCAGCTTGAAACGATATTAGAAAACACTGGAAACAAAGAAAATGTACCTTGCTAACATGTCTATAGTGGAGACAGATCTTTTACTTAGTGCTTTCGCCTCCCACAATCATCATAGCGACATGAGGATGGATATTGATAAGATGTATATAGTAGAGACAAATCTGTTACTTGTTGCGTTCACCTCACAAGATCAACCTTGAAACAAAGTTAATTAATAATCTGCTACTGAAGGCCTCCTTACAAAAAACAAATTCAGCTAACAATTTATAGATGATTACCATTGCTGCATGTACTAACTTTCGTCTTACAAATTGGAAAGTCTTATAAACAATCAAATGTTCTATCAAAGACTCCCTAGCTAGTCCCTTAGGGAGGTGTCGTGCTGTGAATACAAATAATAATGTCTGAATCTAAGCTCGTTAAAATGTAGCTTGCAACAACGAAAGAAAGGATATACCTATGAAGAATATTCAACGAAATGCTCATCAACCGAGCAGTCCATGGCAGGGCCTCGCTCAGCCGCTCTGTAGCCTTTTTCTTACATAAGAGCATGAGTAATTTCATAGAGGCTCTATCTCCTCAATCTCTTGCCTGCAATGTCAGACCTGTCGAGCTCCTTGTGACAGCCTGCCGTCCAGGCCCGCCGCCTATTCCAGGACGGCCAGAGGCGTGCCTCTACTATGCAGTCGATGACACCTCACAATCAGTAGATCCTTGCGGAGCATGACACCGACCGTGACGCAACACAGATAAAACAGGAGGCCGACCTGTAATGCAGTCGCTTTGTGCTCCTGTTCCATCAATCTCGAACCCCTCTGTTCTACTTCACCTCTGAGGTCCATACTCCATACCCACCATCCACTCGATCAAAACTCGTCTGCCTCTGAAAGGCATTGGCTTCAGAGAAACGGACATCCACTCCAAACTCTTCCTCCTCTGCGATTTATTGGCTAAAAACAAAGGGGCCTAAGACTTGGAAAAACAGAAACAAAATTAAACCAAATTAGAGAAGAGATGGAATTCGCCTGGGGCTTTTGACCATCTTTGTAGCCATGGCAGCGGTTGTCATCGTCCACAGGCTGCGGCCATCATCGTCGGCCTCAATCTGGCCGCACGGCTAGGGTTTGCCGACGCCTGATTTGGGTTGGAGAGAGAGAAGGGGAGATAGAGATGGGCATGGCAGGGTTGCCTCATCCAGGCGCCGGTGCTCCATATCGAAGCGGAGGTCGAGGCGAGGGCGCTAGGGCACGGCGACGGCTCGGTGGAGGGCTAGTGGGCTAGTGGCGTTGGACTATGGAGGAGAGGAATAGAAGTTGCCGACTGACCTTTGCCAACATCACAGGTTAGGAGAGAAAACAAAAGCAATACCGGCATCCCGTATTCCCGTGTCACGCCGCCTGGGCAGGGAACGAAGACGAACCGACGTACACGCACACAGACACGGAGCCACGACCAACGAACACATGCGGTGAAAAAAAGTGAACACACTGGCAGGTGGGGCTAAACCGAGCGGAAACGGTGGAGCAACCACAGGCTCTCAAAAGACTGGGAGCTTAGAGCTCTTTAGAGATAACCTATATGCTGTGTATGTCTCGTTTTTCGATTAAATCTGGAATCCCAAATCGTTCGTTCTGCTGATACAACTGGCTGCCATCGGGCTCGCTCAAATCTTGAATTCTTTATCCATCCGGAGTTTCAGGCGGTATCGTCCAACGGACAGCTAGGACGGGACCTAGACGGCCAGATTTTTTTTTTTTTTTTTTTTTTTTTTGCGAACTAGACGGCTAGACGTTGCACACCCACCGTTGCTTGCCCACGACCACGAAAGCACATCGTAGACGTGCCATAGGCTGCATGATAATCATCCCTGTAGACGATTGTTGTAGTTATGTTATTTTTCATCTTAGTAATTTAATTACATGTTATTTAATGCATATTGCACATATACCGATTTTGTTGCAAATTTTGAAGTTGGACGAAATTGGTAAATGGATTGATCCAAAATGTAATTTAAACATTTGTTGCGGTGTAACCTATAATAAAATCCTGGATCCTCCACTGAATAAGAGTGTAGTTGATATGACTCAGTATGAAGCATGGTATGAACAAGACCCTCGGTTGATCATCTTTGCACTTTTGATCGTCGTGCATGTTAAGACGGTGTCCGACCATAATAACTTGGTGAACCGACGTACTCCAATAATCATAACTAAGTAACTAACTATGAAGAATACTCGAAGCCCTATAGTGTACACAGTGACTGCCGCGGACAACAAGGTGGTTGTCACTCGTGACACAATCTTTGAGGAAGACAAAGCTTGGGATTGGGGCTCTAACGAATCGGTGCATCAGTCTTTTCAAGTTATTTATGCTAATTGTATGCTAATTGTGAATACTAGTGGTTGGGGCGCCCCTGGGGCGCCTCCTCACTGGTATTGTGCGCCCCAATCACAACATGATAACAAAAATTGTCTCATGCACCGGTACAAAGCTTTTTTTTCCGGCAACCAACACTACTCAGTGCTCTGATTTGATACAATGTATAATATATAGAAGGACCAATCACAAATGAGCCACAAGTCCTCATTTCGATTCTAGCCTTAGAACTTTTGGATTTGATATAAGGTATTCAATTATATATATATATATATAGATATATATATATATATATATATATATATACAAAATATATACATATTAGAATTCCAAAAGAAAAAGACAACAACCCTAAGACAAGGTTCTTCTAGGTATCCCTTCAAGAAGGGAAAAAAATCAGAACATTAACCACAGTCAGTAAAAGTACACTTCAGCATCTGGCAACATGGTCAAGTACCTAGCAGTTCACATGTAGTGCAGAAACTGCGAAAGAGCAAAATCACAACTTGTAAATATATGTAAAAGAGTGAAAGCACAGAACTTGGAATCATGAAGGAAGAGAAAAACCTTATCTTATTCTTTCAATACAGCTGATATGTGGAAGTGCCAAAAGATGATCTGTTTATAAGTTTTGAGGTTTCCTTATAAATGTAAGGTTCTAGCACATCATGTGCCTTTAGAAAAAATCTGGTAGCCCAAAAATGATTCCCAATTTCTATAGACATGATTGAGCAGTATTGCCCAAAATAATCTACCACATGCTCTCTCAATACATCAACAATTAATAGTCTCTCCATTTAAAATCAAAGCTATTACTTGAAACAAGTACGGAGGACATGTCAATAGAAAAGTTAAACTTCAAAACGAACTTAAACCGTGCAGAATAAACTTTTCATTCAGACTCAAGTTTGGTTTTGAATCTTGCGCTTCAGCTTTCCTCAGAGAAGAATATTGCTCTTATATGAGGCATATCATCATTGTGTTGGGACACTGATCTAGCACTAAGTAACACTATAAGCACATGAACCTCAAAAGTTAGAATTTATGCCTACGTAGTGAAGTTTGCTATGGGCCACAATACCCACAAACAGAATCTAGAAAATATATAAGTGTGTTTCCATACTTACTTTAATGCAAATACAGGTTGCCAACAACACCATGCAGCTAGTCAGCCATCCATAACAGGCTTCCAGACACATCGTTTAGATAAACTTATCTTTTATAAAACTTACATGACATCATTTCTCCAAAATGTGTACTTCATATTATTTGAAGAGTGGTTCAACGGTTTACTTCCTCAAATAATCCTTATCGGTTATCTAAATAAGAGAACAAACTGAAAAAAGGAGATCCTGAAGCAGCGCTACTGCCTATAACATTTTAGAAAAAAAGTCACAAACTACTTGCTAAGAAATAAATCATGTGTCGTTGATTAGAACTGTTAATAGCTTTGTTCAATGTTACAAACAATGTGTTGAAAAATTTGCTCATGATAGCCACAGCGGAAGATAAAGATAAAATAATATAAATTCATACACCTGAGTAATGGAATGTTTGATCTGGGCACATGACTGTCATGCCAGCAGCACCTTGAGAGAGCTACAAGCAAAACACATGTACACTAAACTGTTGGTTGAAGAATTTGTAGCACACCTGAGATAGAAAAAAGGAAGTAAATATATAATCAGGACATTTTTAAGATGCATGTGTTCAAACCATAAAAAATGCGACCTGTAGCAGCACCGAACTATAAAAAATGCTATCAGTCAATAATCATATCATTCAAATATAAAGCCACCATCATATGTTTCAAGGCTTGACAACGGTATAGACGATCAAACAGAGTTCAAGTGCACAGGCAGAATCAAAACTATAGCATAAATGAAATCTGCGTAAATTACTAAGTATATCATGAGGAGATTTAATGCTATAAGATGAAATTTGTATGCGAAGTAAAACTCATTTACCTACTGCAGATTTGGTAAACACATATGAACCAGTACAATGTTAGAGTTTGGTCAGCTAGACTTTGAATAAGACATGAATCGGAAATTCAGATATTCCTATAACATCCGAGACTCGCTCCCGCAAGTCCAAATCAGCGGGTCTCTCCGCAGCTCAATTGCTTTGCTTTTGTTTTGAGAAAATCTACCATGAAGTCCCTGTAATTACCGAGCATACCATGAGTTGGTAAACACATCGCACCAAGTAAAATTCATTTAGCTACTACAGCATTATATTGGTAAACACATGGCACCGATGCAATGGTACACTGCAATCAAGTAATCAACTCAACTTTTGAATAACACATGAAGAGGAAACCTAGAAATCCCCATAATGCGGTCATCATAGTCAAGCCACAGACATGCTCCCGCAAGCCCAAATCAGCAGGTCTCTCCTCAGCTCGGTTGCTTTGCTCGTCTATTTGGAGAATCTGTAAATAAAGATCATGATGTGAAACATATAATGAATTCAGAAAGACATCAAGAAATTGAGCTATAAGTTGGTTCGGGATTTGACTTTAAGCAATGAAAAAGAAATCAGAGAAAAACTATACAAAAATAGGAGAATGTATACATGTAATCCACTCCATGGAAGAGTTGGAACTCCCGCTGCTTGCACAATAATAGAAGAACCAGTCTTATGGCTTAGTGAGACCATCGTGGCTAATGGTGGCCCAAGATTTCCTGTTTCGTTCAACGCATCTGGAAATTCTGGGTTCTCAGAAGCATGGCTCCATCCAAGCCAAACCGCAGAAACCGAGTTAATCTTAGGGCATCTCCAGCGGCGCGACGCAAACGGACGCTGATCGACCGTTTGTGTCCGGCGTGACCGGAAATGCGTCTGGCACCACCTCCAGCGGGGCGACGCAAAGTGACCGAGCCGTCCGCGGAGACGCAAACCTGGCCCAAATATGCGCCAGGTTTGCGTCTCTGCGGGCACTCGACGGTCGCGGAAAATGTCCGCTCGGTCCTCGCACGGGCCCGCCTGGCAGCGGCACAATTGCTTCGTCTTCCACGGCATTACTTCCGGGCGGCGCGCTGCAGCCTTTGCAGGGCCGCGTTAATGGCGTGCCTCGGCTTCCGCGAGCGTGCGCAGCGTCGATGCGTCTTCTCCACCAGTACTGGCACCGAGGCGTCGCTTCGGCAGTCTGCGGCCGCGTTAATGGCGATGCCTCGCGTGGCGCGCGGCCGTCGCCTACCTCTGCGCACGTAGTAATGGTGATGCCACGCGTGGCGCGGCCGTCGCCCTGCCTCCGCGCTATATATACAGGGGCGCGAGCATCTCATCTCCTCCCCACAAACCCTAGCCGCCGCTGCCGTAGCGCCGCTTCCTCTCAAGCAGATCCACCATGAGCAGCGCCGGACGCGGCCAGGCTGCCGCGCCTCCACCTCCACCTTCACCTCCCACTCCACCTCCTCCGGCGTCGAGCTCCTCCGAGGAGTTCGACTCCGAAGATAGCACCGATCTCCTCCACCCGGTCAGGGACGCCGCGGCCCTGGCACTCGCGGCGCAGGAAGCAGAGGAGGAGCTGGCGGGCCACGCGGCGTTGGACGCCGAGCTGGAACAGCGCAGGCTGGCGGCTGCCGCTGCAGCCGAGGACTCCGACTTGGAGATATCTTGGTCATCCGATGACCCTGATGCGCCGACGCCGGAGGAAAAGGCGGCGGAGCAGCGGGCCCTCCTCGAGTCTTTCGAGACGCTCAAGGACGAGGCCGCCAACGCGAGGCTGGAGCAGTGCCTGCAAGAGGACGCGGCGGCGCACCGAGCCATAGCGGCCGCGCGAGAGGCGGCGGAGAAGCAGGCGATGGAGCGACGCAACGACGGTGCCAGCCCGTCAGGAAGCAAGTAGTATAGGCCTATAGATCTACTTTGTATAGTTTTTATGCATTTTTATGTACTACTTTCAATGTTTGTACTATGTTGCAATTTAAAAAAATGGGCCGCCCCGGTGGGAGCACACCCAGACGCAAACGGACGAGCGGACAAAATATGTCCGCGGAGCGACGCAAACGGACGCTCGCGACCACTTTTGGCGTCCGAAATGCATCGCGCCGCTGGAGATGCCTTAGATAACAAACATGGATGAACTAATCCACAAGCTGGTAAAAAGGACCTGGAACGGTCATTGTGCTAACATCCTGTTGTGTTTTTCCAGCAAACCGGACCGCATACTAAAGCAGGATCAAGAATACCCTTTTCATAGAACAGCGTAATTGTAAGATTGGTAGTTTATAAATTAATACGTCATATTGTCATTTGCTGATAATTTGCTAACATTAGAGAATAAAAAAGATACGATAATTCTAAGCCAAATCTTTTATTCACCAGAAATTTGAGAGAGTAAAAAAGCAAGTCTAATACAGTATATGCTTCTATTTGTTCAGACAAAATTCTTAGAGATCTTATTATGAAAATAAGTCAGTAGGCTAACCTGTATGTTATGAGCAGTACGAGCTCGTGCCGTTAATTCACCAAGGTGCAGAGCACTTCCTTTCCCAAAATCCCAAACCAAATTGATACGCCCTACGACCTAGCAGTCACCAAATTCTCCATGGTTAGTTGGTCTTGCAAAAAAAAAGACCGACTTCTACAAGGGAGAAAGGGAAGAGCAGTGTTGTGGGTATACTTTATGGGTGTATCAACAGTGTGGTCTAGATCCGGTAAGTCCGGTGGCCCATAGACGGTGATGGTGGCATGTGGCCCATCGAGCGGCTCAGTTGCTGTAGATCAAGATGGATGAAGTCCAGCCTAGGTAACAGGAGCCGATCTTAACCGTCCTATGAAGATAGTCGGATCCATGAAGGGCCATTAAGTATCTGGATCCAATACGGCGCATAAGGAAAGGTGGATCCTTGATGTGCACGGCAATGTAATATTCCGTAGTTAGGCATCTTGTATTCCGGCTAGGACTCTCCGTGTAAACCCTAGATCCGAGCGCCTTTATAGGCCGGATCCTGGAAGCCCTAGAGGCACAACCACAACTCATTGTAACAACTCGAAAGCGCCCCGATAATTCCAGACTAGCAGCAGTAGGCCATGTCATCGTGCAGGTGTTCCGAAGCTGGGTAAATCGCATACCACCATCCCGAGAACTCTCCGCCCACTGGCCCCTACTTTTTCTCCCCCTCGTGAGGATCCCTCCTCCGAGGTACTGTCGAATAGGCAACGATAGTTGGCGCCTACCGTGGGGCCAGCGGCGTCTGAAGGCCGGAACCGGGAGGGTTCCGCCATGGGAAGCTACGATGAATCCATTGCTGTGGGGCGTGTTCTTTACGCCAGAAACTTTCCGATCGTCCCTCAGGACGAGTGCTGGATTCCGGCTAGGACCGATCCCATCAAGCTCTCCATCATCCCAATTGGCAGCATTCACATCTTCATCGGCGAGACCGTCGATTCTGACGGAAATGCCCTGGTAAGTCACGCTGACGCGACCGCTGCTGAGTTGGACGCAGTCGCGAATATCTGATTGATGTCTACGCACGCTTCTATTCCTGTAGACAGTGTTGGGCCTCCAAGAGCAGAGGTTTGTAGAACAGCAGCAAGTTTCCCTTAAGTGAATCACCCAAGGTTTATCGAACTCAGGGAGGTAGAGGTCAAAGATATCCCTCTCAAGCAACCCTGCAATTAAGATACAAGAAGTCTCTTGTGTCCCCAACACACCTAATACACTTGTTAGATGTATAGGTGCACTAGTTCAGCGAAGAGATAGTGAAATACAAGTAATATGGATGATTGTAAGTTGTAATTGCAATCTGAAATAAAAATGGCAGCAAGCAAACATGTAGCAGAACTTGTTGGAAACGGTGTTTCAATGCTTAGAAACAAGGCCTAGGGATCATACTTTCACTAGTGGACACTCTCAACAATGATCACATAACTGAATAAATAAATGCTAATCTCAAACACTCTTTTGTTGGATAACAAACACCATTCATTGTGTAGGGCAACAAGAGCACCCTCAAGCCGGAGTAAACAAGCTCCACAACTTCAGAAAGGAATCACACATGATGCGCACACTGTCACCTTCACACCGTGGAGAGTGAATCCGGAGTTCATATTGAAGTAACCTCTAGAGTGCATAATAGACAAGAGTAACATCTACATATTCAACTAGATTACAAAGCTCATGATCGCATAAAGATCACATGGGAGAGAGAGATGAACCACATAGCTACCGGTAGAGCCCTTAGCCTCGGGGGAGAACTACTCCCTCCTCATCATGGGAGACAGCAATGGCGATGAAGATGGTGGTGGTGTCGATGGAGATGACTCCGGGGGCAATTCCCCGTCCCGACGGCGTGCCGGAACAGAGACTTCTGTCCCCCGAAACTAGGTTTCGCGATGGCGGCGGCGCCCCTGGAGTCTTTCAGGAATATGATTGATTGATCTCGGGTTTTCGCGTCGCGAGGGATTATATAGGCGAAAGGGGAGCGTCGGTGGAGTCCCGAGGGGCCCACACCATAGGGTGGGTAAACGTCTCCGACGTATCGATAATTTCTTATGTTCTATGCCATATTATTGATGATACCTACATGTTTTATGCACACTTTATGTCATATTCGTGCATTTTCTGGAACTAACCTATTAACAAGATGCCGAAGTGCCGGTTCCTGTTTTCTGCTGTTTTTGGTTTCGAAATCCTAGTAACGAAATATTCTCGGAATTGGACGAAACAAAGACCCGGGGCCTATTTTGCCATGAACCTTCCGAGAAGACCGAAGAGCATACGAAGTGGGGCCACGAGGTGGCGACACCACATGGCGGCACGGCCAAGGGGGCCCGCGCCGCCCTATGGTGTGGGCCCCTCGTCGGGCCCCGACTCTGCCCTTCCGCCTAATTAAAGCCTCCGTCGCGAAACCCCCGATGCGAAAAACCACGATACGGAAAACCTTGCGAGACGCCGCCGCCGCTGATCCCATCTCGGGGGATTCCGGAGATCTCCTCCGGCACCCTGCCGGAGAGGGGATTCATCTCCCGGAGGACTCTACACTGCCATGGTCGCCTCCGGAGTGATGAGTGAGTAGTTCACCCCTGGACTATGGGTCCATAGCAGTAGCTAGATGGTTGTCTTCTCCTCATTGTGCTTCATTGTTGGATCTTGTGAGCTGCCTAACATGATCAAGATCATCTATCCGTAATACTCTATGTTGTGTTTGTCGGGATCCGATGGATAGAGAATACCATGTTATGTTAATTATCAAGTTATTACATATGTGTTGTTTATGATCTTGCATGCTCTCCGTTACTAGTAGAGGCTCTGGCCAAGTTTTTTCTTTTAACTCCAAGAGGGAGTATTTATGCTCGATAGTGGGTTCATGCCCGCATTGACACCTCGGACGAGTGAAGAAAGTTCTAAGGTTGTGTTGTGCTGTTGCCACTAGGGATAAAACATTGGTGCTATGTCCGAGGATGTAGTTGTTGATTACATTACGCACCATACTTAATGCAATTGTCTGTTGCTTTGCAACTTAATACTGGAAGGGGTTCGGACGATAACCCTGAAGGTGGACTTTTTAGGCATAGATGCAGTTGGATGGCGGTCTATGTACTTTGTCGTAATGCCCAATTAAATCTCACTATACTTATCATGCCATGTATGTGCATTGTTATGCCCTCTCTATTTGTCAATTGCCCGACTGTAATTTGTTCACCCAACATGTTTTTATCTTATGGGAGAGACACCTCTAGTGAACTGTGGACCCCGGTCCATTCTTTTAATACTGAAATACAAATCTGCTGCAATACTTGTTTTACTGTTTTCTCTCGCAAACAATCATCTTCCACACAATACGGTTAACCCTTTGTTACAGCAAGCCGGTGAGATTGACAACCTCACTGTTTCGTTGGGTCAAAGTACTTTGGTTGTGTTGTGCAGGTTCCACGTTGGCGCCGGAATCTCTGGTGTTGCGCCGCACTACATCCCGCCGCCATCAACCTTCAATGTGCTTCTTGACTCCTACTGGTTCGATTAAACCTTGGTTTCTAACGGAGGGAAACTTGCCGATGTGCGCATCACACCTTCCTCTTGGGGTTCCCAACGGACGTGTCAACTACACGCATCAAGCAAATTTCTGGCGCCGTTGCCGGGGAGATCAAGACACGCTGCAAGGGGAGTCTCCACTTCTCAATCTCTTTACTTTGTTTTTGTCTTGCTTTATTTTATTTACTACTTTGTTTGCTGCATTATATCAAAACACAAAAAAATTAGTTGCTAGTTTTACTTTATTTACTATCTTGTTTGCTATATCAAAAACACAAAAAAATTAGTTTACTTGCATTTACTTTATCTAGTTTGCTTTATTTACTACAGCTAAAATGGCCAACCCTGAAAATACTAAGTTGTGTGACTTCACTAGCACAAATAACAATGATTTCTTATGCACACCTATTGCTCCACCTGCTACTACAGCAGAATTCTTTGAAATTAAATCTGCTTTACTTAATCTTGTCATGAGAGAGCAATTTTCTGGTGTTAGTTCTGATGATGCTGCTGCCCATCTCAATAATTTTGTTGAACTATGTGAAATGCAAAAATATAAAGATGTAGATGGTGACATTATAAAATTAAAATTGTTCCCTTTCTCATTAAGAGGAAGAGCTAAAGATTGGTTGCTATCTCTGCCTAAGAATAGTATTGATTCATGGACTAAATGCAAGGATGCTTTTATTGGTAGATATTATCCCCCTGCTAAAATTATATCTTTGAGGAGTAGCATAATGAATTTTAAACAATTGGATAATGAAAATGTTGCTCAAGCTTGGGAAAGAATGAAATCTCTAGTTAAAAATTGCCCAACCCATGGACTGACTACTTGGATGATCATCCAAACCTTCTATGCAGGACTAAATTTTTCTTCGCGGAATTTATTGGATTCAGCTGCTGGAGGTACCTTTATGTCCATCACTCTTGGTGAAGCAACAAAGCTTCTTGATAATATGATGGTTAATTACTCCGAATGGCACACGGAAAGAGCTCCACAAGGTAAGAAGGTAAATTCTGTTGAAGAATCCTCCTCCTTGAGTGATAAGATTGATGCTATTATGTCTATGCTTGTGAATGGTAGGACTAATGTTGATCCTAATAATGTTCCATTAGCTTCATTGGTTGCTCAAGAAGAACTTGTTGATGTAAACTTCATTAAAAATAATAATTTCAACAACAATGCTTATCGGAACAATTCTACTAATAACTATAGGCCATATCCTTATAATAATGGTAACGGTTATGCTAATTCTTATGGGAATTCTTACAACAATAATAGGAATACACCCCCTGGAATTGAAGCCATGCTTAAAGAATTTATTAGTACACAAACTGTTTTTTAACAAATCTGTTGAGGAAAAGCTCAATAAAATTGATATTCTTGTTTCTAGAGTTGATAGTCTTGCCTCTGATGTTGATCTTTTGAAATCGAAAGTTATGCCTAATAGGGATATTGAAAATAAAATTGTTACTACAGCAAATGCCATCTAAGTTAGAATTAATGAGAATATAAGATTAATGGCTGAACTGCGTGCTAGGTGGGATAGAGAAGAAAATGAAAAACTAGCTAAAGAGAAAAATGTAGCTAAAGTTTGGACTATTACCACCACTAGCAATGCTAATAATTCATATGTTGCTGCACCATCTACTATCAATGGTAAAATAATTGGTGTTGGCAATGCTTCTACTCTTAGTGCAAAGCGCGCAAAATTACCTGAAACTGCTAAAACTGCTGAAACTGCCTGTGATAAAACTGCTGAAATTTTTTCCAACCTTGGGGATGATAATCCCATTGCTTTAGATTGTAATGATTTAGATTTTGATGATTGCCACATCTCTGAAGTTATAAAGTTCTTACAAAAACTTGCTAAAAGTCCTAATGCTAGTGCTATAAATTTGGCTTTCACAAAACATATTACAAATGCTCTCATAAAAGCTAGAGAATAGAAACTAAAACTTGAAACGTCTATTCCTAGAAAGCTAGAAGATGGTTCGGAGCCCATCATTAAAATGAGAGTCAAAGATTTTGACTGTAATGCTTTATGTGATCTTGGTGCAAGTATTTCTGTTATGCCTAAGAAAGTCTATGATATGCTTGACTTTCCACCATTGAAAAACTGTTATCTGGATGTTAATCTCGCTGATAATGCTAGAAAGAAACCTTTGGGGAAAATTTATAATGTTCATATTATGGTTAACAATAACCTCGTCCCCGTTGATTTTGTTGTCTTGGATATTGAATGCAATGCATCTTGCCCCATTATATTGGGAAGACCTTTTCTTCGAACCGTTGGTGCTACTATTGATATGAAGGAAGGTAATATTAAATATCAATTTCCTCTCAACAAAGGTATGGAACACTTCCCTAGAAAGAGAATGAAGTTGCCTTATGATTCTATTATTAGAACAAACTATGATGTTGATGCTTCGTCTCTCGATGTTACTTGAGTTACACTTTCTGCGCATAGCTGAAAGGCGTTAAAGAAAAACGCTTATAGGAGACAACCCATGTTTTTACTACAGTATTTTTGTTTTATATTTGTGTCTTGGAAGTTGTTTACTACTGTAGCAACCTCTCCTTATCTTAGTTTTGAGTTTTGTTGTGCCAAGTAAAGTCTTTGATAGAAAAGTAAGTACTAGATTTGGATTACTGCGCAGTTCCAGATTTCTTTGCTGTCACGAATCTGGGTCTATCTCCCTGTAGGTAGCTCAGAAAATTAAGCCAATTTACATGCGTGATCCTCAGATATGTACGCAACTTTCATTCAATTTGGGCATTTTCGTTTGAGCAAGTCTGGTGGCCTAATAAAATCCATCTTTACGGACTGTTCTGTTTTGACAGATTCTGTCTTTTATTTCGCATTGCCTCTTTTGCTATGTTGGATGAATTTCTTTGATCCATTAATGTCCAAGTAGCTTTATGCAATGTCCAGAAGTGTTAAGAATGATTGTGTCACCTCTGAACATGTGAATTTTTATTATGCACTAACCCTCTAATGAGTTGTTTCGAGTTTGGTGTGGAGGAAGTTTTCAAGGATCAAGAGAGGAGTATGATGCAATATGATCAAGGAGAGTGAAAGCTCTAAGCTTGGGGATGCCCCGGTGGTTCACCCCTGCATATTTTAAGAAGACTCAAGCGTCTAAGCTTGGGGATGCCCAAGGCATCCCCTTCTTCATCGACAACATTATCAGGTTCCTCCCCTGAAACTATATTTTTATTCCGTCACATCTTATGTACTTTGCTTGGAGCGTCGGTTTGTTTTTTTTTGTTTTGTTTGAATAAAATGGATCCTAGCATTCACTTTATGGGAGAGAGACACGCTCCGCTGTAGCATATGGACAAGTATGTCCTTAGGCTCTACTCATAGTATTCATGGCGAAGTTTCTTCTTCGTTAAATTGTTATATGGTTGGAATTGGAAAATGCTACATGTAGTAACTCTAAAATGTCTTGGATAATTTGATACTTGGCAATTGTTGTGCTCATGTTTAAGCTCTTGCATCATATACTTTGCACCCATTAATGAAGAAATACTTAGAGCTTGCTAATTTGGTTTGCATATTTGGTTTCTCTAGAGTCTAGATAACATCTAGTATTGAGTTTTGAACAACAAGGAAGACGGTATGGAGTCTTATAATGTTTACAATATGTCTTTTATGTGAGTTTTGCTGTACCGTTCATCCTTGTGTTTGTTTCAAATAACCTTGCTAGCCTAAACCTTGTATCGAGAGGGAATACTTCTCATGCATCCCAAATACTTGAGCCAACCACTATGCCATTTGTGTCCACCATACCTACCTACTACATGGTATTTATCCGCCATTCCAAAGTAAATTGCTTGAGTGCTACCTTTAAAATTCCATCATTCACCTTTGCAATATATAGCTCATGGGACAAATAGCTTAAAAACTATTGTGGTATTGAATATGTACTTATGCACTTTATCTCTTATTAAGTTGCTTGTTGTGCGATAACCATGTTTCGGGGACGCCATCAATTATTCTTTGTTGAATATCATGTGAGTTGCTATGCATGTCCGTCTTGTCCGAAGTAAGAGAGATCTACCACCTTTATGGTTGGAGCATGCATATTGTTAGAGAAGAACTTTGGGCCGCTAACTAAAGCCATGATTCATGGTGGAAGTTTCAGTTTTGGACACATATCCTCAATCTCATATGAGAATAATAATTGTTGCCACATGCTTATGCATTAAAGAGGAGTCCATTATCTGTTGTCCATGTTGTCCCGGTATGGATGTCTAAGTTGAGAATAATCAAAAGCGAGAAATCCAAAATGCGAGCTTTCTCCTTAGACCTTTGTACAGGCGGCATGGAGGTACCCCATTGCGACACTTGGTTAAAACATGTGCATTGCAAAGATCCGGTAGTCCAAGCTAATTAGGACAAGGTGCGGGCACTATTAGTATACTATGCATGAGGCTTGCAACTTGTAAGATATAATGTACATAACTCATATGCTTTATTACTACCGTTGACAAAATTGTTTCATGTTTTCAAAATAAAAGCTCTAGCACAAATATAGCAATCGATGCTTTCCTCTTTGAAGGACCATTCTTTTACTTATATGTTGAGTCAGTTCACCTATCTCTCACCACCTCAAGAAGCAAACACTTGTGTGAACTGTGCATTGATTCCTACATACTTGCATATTGTACTTGTTATATTACTCTATGTTGACAATTATCTATGAGATATACATGTTACAAGTTGAAAGCAACCGCTGAAACTTAATCTTCCTTTGTGTTGCTTCAATACCTTTACTTTGATTTATTGCTTTATGAGTTAACTCTTATGCAAGACTTATTAATACTTGTGTTGAAGTACTATTCATGAAAAGTCTTTGCTTTATGATTCACTTGTTTACTCATGTCATTACCATTGTTTTGATTGCTGCATTCACTACATATGTTTACAAATAGTATGATCAAGGTTATGATGGCATATCACTTCAGAAATTATCTTTGTTATCGTTTTACCTGCTCGGAACGAGCATAACTAAGCTTGGGGATGCTGATACGTCTCCGACGTATCGATAATTTCTTATGTTCTATGCCATATTATTGATGATACCTACATGTTTTATGCACACTTTATGTCATATTCGTGCATTTTCTGGAACTAACCTATTAACAAGATGCCGAAGTGCCAGTTCCTGTTTTCGCTGTTTTTGGTTTCGAAATCCTAGTAACGAAATATTCTCGGAATTGGACGAAACAAAGACCCAGGGGCCTATTTTGCCACGAACCTTCCGAGAAGACCGAAGAGCATACGAAGTGGGGCCACGAGGTGGCGACACCACATGGCGGCGCGGCCAAGGGGGGCCGCGCCACCCTATGGTGTGGGCCCCTCGTCGGGCCCCGACTCGCCCTTCCGCCTACTTAAAGCCTCCGTCGCGAAACCCCCGATGCGAAAAACCACGATACGGAAAACCTTACCGAGACGCCGCCGCGCCGATCCCATCTCGGGGATTTCGGAGATCTCCTCCGGCACCTCGCCGGAGAGGGGATTCATCTCCCGGAGGACTCTACACCGCCATGGTCGCCTCCGGAGTGATGAGTGAGTAGTTCACCCCTGGACTATGGGTCCATAGCAGTAGCTAGATGGTTGTCTTCTCCTCATTGTGCTTCATTGTTGGATCTTGTGAGCTGCCTAACATGATCAAGATCATCTATCCGTAATACTCTATGTTGTGTTTGTCGGGATCCGATGGATAGAGAATACCATGTTATGTTAATTATCAAGTTATTACATATGTGTTGTTTATGATCTTGCATGCTCTCCGTTACTAGTAGAGGCTCTGGCCAAGTTTTTGCTTTTAACTCCAAGAGGGAGTATTTATGCTCGATAGTGGGTTCATGCCCGCATTGACACTCGGGACAAGTGACGGAAAGTTCTAAGGTTGTGTTGTGCTTGTTGCCACTAGGGATAAAACATTGGTGCTATGTCCGAGGATGTAGTTGTTGATTACATTACGCACCATACTTAATGCAATTGTCCGTTGCTTTGCAACTTAATACCGGAAGGGGTTCGGACGATAACCTCGAAGGTGGACTTTTAGGCATAGATGCGATTGGATGGCGGTCTATGTACTTTGTCGTAATGCCCAATTAAATCTCACTATACTTATCATGCCATGTATGTGCATTGTTATGCCCTCTCTATTTGTCAATTGCCCGACCGTAATTTGTTCACCCAACATGCTTTTATCTTATGGGAGAGACACCTCTAGTGAACTGTGGACCCCGGTCCATTCTTTTAATACCGAAATACAAATCTGCTGCAATACTTGTTTTATCGTTTTCTCTCGCAAACAATCATCTTCCACACAATACGGTTAACCCTTTGTTACAGCAAGCCGGTGAGATTGACAACCTCACCGTTTCGTTGGGGCAAAGTACTTTGGTTGTGTTGTGCAGGTT
This sequence comes from Lolium rigidum, assembly GCF_022539505.1. NCBI lineage: Eukaryota > Viridiplantae > Streptophyta > Magnoliopsida > Poales > Poaceae > Lolium > Lolium rigidum. The sequence continues at coordinate 72,273,508 of NC_061510.1, forward strand.
CCACGTTGGCGCCGGAATCTCTGGTGTTGCGCCGCACTACATCCCGCCGCCATCAACCTTCAACGTGCTTCTTGACTCCGACTGGTTCGATTAAACCTTGGTTTCTAACTGAGGGAAACTTGCCGCTGTGCGCATCACACCTTCCTCTTGGGGTTCCCAACGGACGTGTCAACTACACGCATCAGTGGAGCGACCCCCCTCCTGGTCGCGCCGGCTGATGGGGAGGAGGCCCTGGGCCTCCTCTAGCCTGGCGCTTCTGGCTTCGTGAGTCTTCTGGCGAAATAGAATTTCTGTGATTTTTCTAGATTTTTCCGAGCACTTTGGTTTTTGGGCCTTTTCTGCAATAAACAGACATAATAAAACTGTGGCATCTTGTTAATAGGTTAGTCCAATAAATGCCTTAATATGATGTAAAGTGCATATAAAACATGTAGGTATTGTCATAAAACTAGCATGGAACATAAGAAATTATAGATACGTTGGAGACGTATCAAGCATCCCCAAGCTTAGTTCCTACTCGCCCTCGAGTAGGTAAACGATAAAGAGAATAATTTCTTAAGTGACATGCTACCAACATGATCTTGATCAATACTATTGTAAAGCATATGAGATGAATGAAGTGATTCAAAGCAATGGTAAAGATAATGCCGAAACAACTGAATCATATAGCAAAGACTTTTCATGAATAGTACTTTCAAGATAAGCATAAATAAGTCTTGCATAAGAGTTAACTCATAAAGCAATAGATTCTTAATAGAAGGTTTGAAGCAACACAAAGGAGGATTTAAGTTTCAGCAGTTGCTTTCAACTTTCAACATGTATATCTCATGGATAATTGTCAACACAAGTAATATGATGAATGCAAATAAGCAAGTATGTAAGAATTAATGCACACAGTTGACAAAAGTGTTTGCTTCTAGGATAGAAAGAAGTAGGTAAACTGACTCAACATAAAGTAAAAGAAAGGCCCTTCCCAGAGGGAAGCATGGATTACTCTTGTCCTAGAGCTTTTATTTTTGGAAACATAGAAACAATTTTGTCAACGGTAGTAATAATTCATATGTGTTATGCATAAAACATCCTATAAGTTGCAAGCCTCATGCATCGAATACCAATAGTGCTCGCACCTTGTCCTAATTAGCTCGGATTTCCATGGATTATCATTGCATTACATATGTTTCAACCAAGTGTCACAAAGGGGTACCTCTATGTCGCCTGTACAAAGGTCCAAGGAGATAGATCGCATTTGATTTCTCGTTTTTGATAAATCTCACCTTAAGGACATCCATACCGGGACAACATAGAAAACAGATAATGGACTCCTCTTTAATGCTTAAGCATTCAACAACAGATAATATTCTCATAAGAGATTGAGGATTAATGTCCAAACTGAAACTTCCACCATGATACATGGCTTTAGTTGGCGGTCCAATGTTCTTCTCTAACAATATGCATACTCAAACCATTTAATCATGATAAATCACCCTTACTTTAGACAAGACAAACATGCATAGCAACTCACATGATATTCAACAAAGGTGTAATAGCTGATGGCGTCCCCAGAAACATGGTTACCGCTCAACAAGCAACTTATAAGAAATAAGATACATACGCAACATATTCAATACCACAATAGTTTTTTAAGCTATTTTCCCATGAGCTATGTATTGCAAAGACAAGGAATGAAATTTTAAAGGTAGAACACAAACAATTTACTTGGAATGGCAGGAAAATACCATGTAGTAGGTAGTTATGGTGGACACAAATGGCATAGGTTTTGGCTCAAGGTTTTGGATGCACGAGAAGCATTCCCTCTCAGTACAAGGCTTTGGCTAGCAAGGTTGTTTGAAGCAAACACAAGTATGAACCGGTACAGCAAAACTTACATAAGAACATATTGCAAGCATTAGAAGACTCTACACTGTCTCCTTGTTGTTCAAACACCTTTATCAGAAAATATCTAGACTTTTAGAGAGACCAATCATGCAAACCAAATTTCAACAAGCTCTATGGTAGTTCTTCCACTAATAGGTTTAAACTACTTGATGCAAGAGCTTAAACATGATCTATTTGAGAGCTCAAAACAATTGCCAAGTATCAAATTATTCAAGACAATATACCAATTACCACATGGAGCATTTTCTGTTTCCAACCAAATAGCAATGAACGAAGCAGTTTTCAACCTTCGCCATGAACATTAAAAGTAAAGCTAAGAACGCCAGTGTTCATATGAACCAGCGGAGCGTGTCTCTCTCCCACAAAGTGAATGCTAGGATCCATTTTATTCAAACAAAACAAAAAACAAAAACAAACAGACGCTCCAAGTAAAGTACATAAGATGTGGCCGAATAAAAATATAGTTTCAAGAGAAGGAACCTGATAATTTGTCGATGAAGAAGGGGATGCCTTGGGCATCCCCAAGCTTAGATGCTTGAGTCTTCTTGAAATATGCAGGGATGAACAAGGGGGCATCCCCAAGCTTAGACTTTTCACTCTTCTTGATCATATTATATCATCCTCCTCTCTTGATCCTTGAAAACTTCCTCCACACCAAACTCAAAACAAACTCATTAGAGGGTTAGTACATAATCAAAAATTCACATGTTTAGAGAGGACACAATCATTCCTAACACTTCTGGACATTACCCAAAGCTACTGAAAGTTAATGGAGCAAAGAAATCCATCCAACACAGTAAAAGAGGCAATGTGAAATAAAAGGCAGAATCTGTCAAAACAGAACAGTCCGTAAAGACGAATTTTTGGAGACATGCTAAGATGAAGAAGCTCAAATTGAATGAAAGTTGCGTACATATCTGAGGACCACTCATGAATTTTCGCAAATTTTTCTGAGTTTCCTACAAAGAGTTCTACTCAAATTCGTGACAGCTAGAAATCTGTTTCTGCACAGAAATCCAAATCTAGTATCAACCTTTCTATCAAAGACTTTACTTGGCACAACAATGCAATAAGTAAAGATAATGAGAGGTTGCTACAGTAGTAACAACTTTCAAGACACAACAAAACAGTAGCAAAAAAAACATGAGTTATCTCCCAAGAAGTGCTTTCTTTATAGCCATTAAGATGGGCTCAGTAATTTTAATGATGCACTCGCAAGAAATAAGAGTTGAATCAAAAGAGAGCATAAAACGCAAATAAGAAACACTTTTAAGTCTAACCCACTTCCTATGAAAAGGAATCTTGTAAATAAACAAGTCATGTAAGCACAAAGCAACAAGCATAGAAAGGCAACACAAGCGCAATTTCAAGATTCTCAACATAAAGAGGGGAAACTTAATATTATTAAGATGCATATAACCATGTTTCCCTCTCTCATAATAACTTTCAGTAGCATCATGAACAAACTCAACAATATAACTATCACAAACATTCTTATCATGAGCTACATGCATAAAATTATTACTCTCCACATAAGCATAGTCATTACTATTAATTGTAGTGGGAGCAAATTCAATAAAATAGCTATCATTATTATTCTCATCACCATAATCATCATATATAGGAGGCATATTGTAATCATAATTAATTTTCTCCTCAATAGTAGGTGGACCGAAAATATGATAGTCATCATTGTAATCATCATATATAGGAGATAAAGTATCATTAAAGTAAATTTTCTCCTCCATGCTTGGGGGACTAAAAATATCATGCTCATCAAAACCAGCTTCCCCAAGCTTAGAACTTTATATATCATTATGGAAAGAAACATGGATAGTACTAATACTATGGCAATTATTAATATCATCATTTTCGAATTAGTGTCCCGGAGATCTTCAATATCAAAGGTAGTGTGCTCTTCCAAATCATGATCACTAATATAGGTAAAGGGCATAGGAAGATCATTGTACTCAGATTCATTATCATAATAATCATTAGGAGCAACATACTTACGATTACCTATCGTTATCTCGTACACGCGGGGGCATGCCGTTAACTCTTTCTTTGTATTCCCCCTCTTCTTCTTCTTCTTCTTCTTCTTCGTTCCTTTCTTCTTCTTTTTCTTCTTCTTCTTCTTCTTCTTCTTCTTCTTCTTTTCCTTCTCCTCGTTCCCTTCTTTAGGAGGAAGAGGCTTGAAGGGAGGCTTCTCCACATAACCTGATTTATTCCGAGAAACAATAGAAGAAACTTGGGAGGATTCCTCCTTTTCATTAATAAGTTCGAAACACACAGCGGTCCTATCATATTTTGGCAAAGTGTCATCTTCTAAAATATTTTGTATGTAAGTATTTCTGTGGAAATTATCAATGCAATAAGAAAGACACCCATGCAGGACACTATTAATATCAAGAGCACTCATATCCACCAAATAAGTTTTTCTCAATAACTCTTCACACCCCAAAAATAAAGTAAGTTCATCATGCTGATTAGGAGTAATTTCATCATCACAATACAAATTTGTAGCACTCATAAGGTTCGAATTATCATTGGAGGAGCATTGAAAATTAAAATGACCCACTCCATGGCAAAGTTCACAAATAAAAGGATAGAGGGCACAAACTTTTTCACCAAGATCATCTAGAGCCCTAGACCACTTTCTAGTTTTTTCATTCCTGTGATGGATACAATATTCTTCTTCAATTTTATTCTTTTCACAAGGTCTATGAACTCCACAAAAATTAACATGCTTATAGGAAATAGCATTCTCAGAAGTTTGAGCAAGTTCATTGCAATCATTAACAACAATTTCATTTTCCATGCAAGCGTCTTTAAAAGGTTCATGATACATGTACCAATTTTATTTAGGAACACTAATATGAGAAGCAAAGGCTCTATAGCAATCGACCATAATTTGAGGATCAAAACCATATTTAGCACTAAGCTCTTGAAAATCAGCAGTTTGAGCGGAAGACTTAATGCAATCATACTCGTATTTTATACCTGATTCTTTACCTTTGTCATTCTCCCAATCTTCAGTATTGCTTTGAATTCTTTCAAGAAGATCCCATCTAGCTTCTGATGTCTACGCACGCTTCTATTCCTGCAGACAGTGTTGGGCCTCCAAGAGCAGAGGTTTGTAGAACAGCAGCAAGTTTCCCTTAAGTGAATCACCCAAGGTTTATCGAACTCAGGGAGGTAGAGGTCAAAGATATCCCTCTCAAGCAACCCTGCAATTACGATACAAGAACTCTCTTGTGTCCCCAACACACCTAATACACTTGTCAGATGTATAGGTGCACTAGTTCAGCGAAGAGATAGTGAAATACAAGTAATATGGATGAATATGAGTGGTAATAGCAATCTGAAATAAATATGGCAGCAAGTAAACATGTAGCAGAACTTGTTGGAAACGGTGTTTTAATGCTTAGAAACAAGGCCTAGGGATCCTACTTTCACTAGTGGACACTCTCAACAATGATCACATAAATAAATAACTTCTCTTCTCTTGTGCTACTTTCTAACACTCTCTTGTTGGATAATAAAAACCATTCATTGTGTAGGGCTACGAGAGCACCCTCAAGCCGGAGTAAACAAGCTCCACAACGTCATAAAGGAAACACACACGATGCACACAATGTCACCATTACACCGTGGAGAGTGAATCCGGAGTTCATATTAAAGTAACCTCTAGAGTGCATAGTAATAGTTAACTTCATAACCTACAAGAGATCACAATCATACCCTACGCCAAGTACTACATGATGCACACACTGTCAACATTACATCATGAAGGAGGAATAGACTACTTTAATAACATCACTAGAGTAGCACATAGTAATAGTGATACAAAGCTCATGATCACATAAAGATCACATGGGAGAGAGAGATGAACCACATAGCTACCGGTAGAGCCCTCAGCCTCGGGGGAGAACTACTCCCTCCTCATCATGGGAGACAGCGATGGCGATGAAGATGGTGGTGGTGTCGATGGAGATGGATTCCGGGGGCAATTCCCCGTCCCGGCGGCGTGCCGGAACAGAGATTCTGTCCCCCGAACATGGCTTCGCGATGGCGGCGGCTGCGTAACTTCTCTCGTATCATGGCTTATCTTTTTAGGGTTTTTGCGACGGGAATACTTTATAGGCAGAAGGGCAGCCTCGGAGGGGTCCTGGGGGACCCACACCATAGGGGGGCACCCCCCTTGGCCGTGCCGCCATGTGGGGTGGGGCCCCCTTGGCTCCCATCTGGTCCCTCTTCGGTGCTCTGGAACCTTCCGTGGAAAATAGGAAGTATGGCTTTTATTTTGTCCAATTCCGAGAATATTTCCTGTGTAAGATTTCTGGAACCAAAAACAGCAGAAAACAGGAACTGGCACTTCGGCATCTCTTTAATAGGTTAGTTCCGGAAAATGCATCAAAACGATATAAAGTGTGAACAAAACATGTAGGTATTGTCATAAAACTAGCATGGAACATAAGAAATTATAGATACGTTGGAGATGTATCAAGCATCCCCAAGCTTAGTTCCTACTCGCCCTCGAGTAGGTAAACGATAACAAGGATAATTTCTGAAGTGACATGCTATCATAATCTTGATCAATACTATTGTAAAGCATATGAGATGAATGAAGTGATTCGAAGCAATGGTAAAGACAATGACTTAAACAACTGAATCATATAGCAAAGACTTTTCATGAATAGTACTTTGAAGACAAGCATCAATAAGACTTGCACAGGAGTTAACTCATAAAGCAATAAATTCTTAGTAGAAAGTTTTGAAACAACACAAAGGAAGATATAAGTTTCAGCGGTTTCTTTCAACTTCAACATGTTTATCTCATGGATGTGTATCTCATGGATAATTGTGAACACAAAGTAATATGATGAATGCAAATAAGCAAGTATGTAGGAATCAATGCACACAGTTGACACAAGTGTTTGCTTCTAAGATAGAAAGAAGTAGGTAAACTGACTCAACATAAAGTAAAAACTGGCCCTTCGCAGAGGGAAGCATGGGTTACTATTTTTGTGCTAGAGCTTTTCATTTTGAAAACATAGAAACAATTTTATCAACGGTAGTAATAATACATATGTGTTATGCATAAGATGTCCTATAAGTTGCAAGCCTCATGCATAGAATACCAATAGTGCCCACACCTTTTCCTAATTAGCTTGGATTTACATGGATTATCATTGCATAACATATGTTTCAAACAAGTGTCACAAAGGGGTACCTCTATGCCGCCTGTACAAAGGTCCAAGGAGATAGATCGCATTTGATTTCTCGTTTTTGATAGATCTCAACTAAGGACATCCATACCGGGACAACATAGAAAACAGATAATGGACTCCTCTTTAATGCATAAGCATTCAACAACGGATAATATTCTCATAAGAGATTGAGGATTAATGTCCAAACCGAAACTTCCACCATGATTCATGGCTTTGGTTAGCGGCCCAATGTTCTTCTCTAACAATATGCATACTCAAACCATTTGATCATGATAAATCACCCTTACTTCGGATAAGACGAACATGCATAGCAACTCACATGATATTCAACAAAGGTGTAATAGTTGATGGCGTCCCCGTAAACATGGTTACCGCTCAACAAGCAACTTATAAGAAATAAGATACATAAGCTACATATTCTTTACCACAATAGTTTTTAAGGCTATTTTCCCATGAGCTATATATTGCAAAGACAAAGAATGAAAATTTAAAGGTAGCACTCAAGCAATTTACTTTGGAATGGCAGAGAAATACCACATAGTAGGTAGGTATGGTGGACACAAATGGCATAGTTTTTGGCTCAAGGATTTGGATGCACGAGAAGAATTCCCTCTTAGTACAAGGCTTTGGCTAGCAAGGTTGTTTGAAGCAAACACAAGTATGAACCGGTACAACAAAACTTACATAAGAACATATTGCAAGCATTATAAGACTCTACACTGTCTTCCTTGTTGTTCAAACACTTCACCAGAAAATATCTAGGAGGATAAAATTTAGAATAAAAGAGAGGTACGATTTCCTCCCAACCAATAGATCGACCATTCTTCAACATCTTATACCATTCTGCAGCTCTGCCCTTCATAAATATAGAGAATAGCTTCCTCTTAACTTGGTCCTTTGAAATACCTGCATTCTCGAACAACTCGCATAATTCATGTATAAAGAGTAAATGATCACTAGGATGGACAGTCCCATCTCCAAAATAGCAATTGTTCATAGCAAGTTCAACAATTTTCATAGGTATCTTGAAAGGAATACTTTCAGCAGGTGGATTTAAAATATCACAAGCATCACATATGGGAGATAAAGTATTATCAGAGCAAATTTTCTCCCCTAAAGATGGGGAGCTAAAAAGATCATAAGAACTAGCTTCCCCAAGCTTAGACTTTTCCATATCATTAGCAGTAATTGCATTCATACTAATAACATTGCTACTATCATGCAGATAAGGTTCCATAGGTTTTTTAATTTTTAAATCAAACCATTCATGTCTTAGCTCAGGAAAAAGATTAAAAAGTTCACTAATTTTTTTGTTGTTTTCCATTATGCCTAACTAGTGAAAATAAAAACAAGAAACAAAAAGATGCAATTGCAGGATCTAAAGGAAATAGCTTCGAGCACTCACACACCGGCAACAGAGTGCTAGGAAATAGCTTAGTAGTCGGAGGATGTGAATACCTTTTACCTTACCTCCCCGGCAACGCGCGCCGTAAAATAGCTTGATGTCTACGCACGCTTCTATTCCTCGTAGACGGTGTTGGGCCTCCAAGAGCAGAGGTTTGTAGAACAGCGAGCAAGTTTCCCTTAAGTGAATCACCCAAGGTTTATCGAACTCGAGGAGGTAGAGGTCAAAGATATCCCTCTCAAGCAACCCTGCAATTAAGATACAAGAAGTCTCTTGTGTCCCCAGCACACCTAATACACTTGTTAGATGTATAGGTGCACTAGTTCGGCGAAGAGATAGTGAAATACAAGTAATATGGATGATTGTAAGTAGTAATTGCAATCTGAAATAAAAATGGCAGCAAGCAGACATGTAGCAGAATTTGTTGGAAACGGTGTCTCAATGCTTAGAAACAAGGCATAGGGATCATACTTTCACTAGTGGACACTCTCAACAATGATCACATAACTGAATAAATAAATGCTAATCTCAAATACTCTTTTGTTGGATAACAAACACCATTCATTGTGTAGAGCTACAAGAGCACCCTCAAGCCAGAGTAAACAAGCTCCACAACTTCATAAAGGAATCACACACGATGCGCACACTGTCACCGTCACACCGTGGAGAGTGAATCCGGAGTTCATATTAAAGTAACCTCTAGAGTGCATAATAGACAAGAGTAACATCTACATATTCAACTAGATTACAAAGCTCATGATCACATAAAGATCACATGGGAGAGAGAGATGAACCACATAGCTACCGGTAGAGCCCTTAGCCTCGGGGAGAACTACTCCCTCCTCATCATGGGAGACAAGCAATGGCGATGAAGATGGCGGTGGTGTCGATGGAGATGACTCCGGGGGCAATTCCCCGTCCCGACGGCGTGCCGGAACAGAGACTTCTGTCCCCCGAAACTAGGTTTCGCGATGGCGGCGGCGCCCCTGGAGTCTTTCTGGAATATTATTGATTGATCTCGGGTTTTCGCGTCGCGAGGGATTATATAGGCGAAAGGGGAGCGTCGGTGGAGTCCCGAGGGGCCCACATCATAGGGTGGGGCGGCCCCCCTCCTGGCCGCGCCGGCTGATGGGGAGGAGGCCCTGGGCCTCCTCTGGCCTGGCCCTTCTGGCTCCGTGAGTCTTCTGGCGAAATAGAATTTCTGTGATTTTTCTGGATTTTTCCAAGCACTTTGGTTTTTGGGCCTTTTCTGCAATAAACATGGCACTGTGGCATCTTGTTAATAGGTTAGTCCAATAAATGCCTTAATATGATGTAAAGTGCATATAAAACATGTAGGTATTGTCGTAAGACTAGCATGGAACATAAGAAATTATAGATACGTTGGAGACGTATCACTGATCTGAGACGCAGGAACTTCCTAAGGAAGAATCCGCCTTAGATCTGGAAAATTCAAAGCCCACCCAATCCGCCCCTGAGCAGGAAATTACGGTGGAAGACCAATGCAGATCCTCCTGGGTCTCCAAGGTGTTAGAGAAGCAAAGGTGCCACTTCGTGCACTTCCTCGCACATACCGCAGGAACCACTCCTTCTCAGGAAGGAGCCGCACCCATGCAGGTTGAGGCTACCGGAGACAGCGACGCGCCGGATCAGCATGAGGCTGCCGGAGACAGCGACGTTCCGGATCAGCAAGAGGATGTCGGAGACAAGGAGGAATCGATCCTGGGCAATCTAAGCCCAATCTCAGACGATGCTACCACCTTGGACACTGAGGAGTACAATAGCCTCACGAAGGAGCTAGAAGGTGACGAGGAAGCTGAAGCAGAATCCGCTCCACCTAAGAAGGTCCTTGCGACCATAACTGGGTTGGAGCAGGATGCTGATGAAGAAGAAACTCCAACTGACGTCGGACTCCTAGGCCCATCCACTTTGGAGACTCCGCCCTCGCGTCCTCGCTATCGCGTCGTGTCGGATTCCGGAGAAGGACACGTTTCCAGAAGCCAGGAATACTTGTCCGCATAAGAGCTCGTCGAACAGGCAGGCCGGGGTGCTATCGCGCACTCGGAAATCCTCAACAAGCCAATAACTCCGGATGACGCCGCAAATCCTGAAGTTCTAGAAGCAAAAAGAAAGGAGATGCTGGCCACCGCCAAAGTATTTGCCAACACCGCATCAGCAATGCTAGAGGAAAGGCAAGAAGCAGGAGAAGTGATGGAAAGTTTCCTCAAGAGAGAGCGTGAAGCCGCAAAATGCTTGGCAGAGGCTAAGAAACTCCAAGCACAATGGGAAACCATGATTGAGGACGCTGATAAGGAAGAAGATAGAATCCACCGGGAGGCCATCGGCCCCCGAAAGATCAAATTTGCAACCCCCTATAACTAGCAGCCACTTGCCACTCCCAAGGACAATATGAAGAAGGCCGTGGAAATCTTGGCGAAACAAGACGAGGAAGTCAACATCGCACACCTCCGCACGCTGGTAGTTTCAGCAATGAAGAAACAGAGTAAGGAAGACACTTCACGCAGGTTGGAATCCAACCCAGATCTATGTGTATCCACCGCGCAGAAGGACGCCTCCGGAAGACAGCATCGTGACGATGAATCGTGCACCGGATCCTCGGAGGGCAGAAGGAGAACCAGAGAACATCCAAATCCGATCCCGGTGCCCTCGAAAACACCTCCGACGGACCCAAAAAAGGGAAAGGATCCGATGTACACTGGAAGAGACAAGTACCGCAACCCATCACCTCTGCCGCGGCTCCAGCCATCTCCTCTGCCTCCTTGTTGTTGCAGTCCAGTCGGAAACACCATAGCCCATGGGCCTGGCGGAATCAACATCCGCGACAACGCAGCTCCTCAGAGGAATCGGAACATGGAGCGTACGCCGAAACGTCACCGGAGCCGGAACGGAGAACGTGAGCCCGAGCCCTGTAGAAGCCGGAATGACGAAGGTGACTACCATCATGGGGAAGGTAGCCACCGAAGCCGGAGTCAACAAAGGGAAGGACGCGGAGAATCCGAAGGCGGAAGCAAGAGGTCCCACAGGCCCCCTCGCAGGTCTCCCTCCCCATCACCTAGTGGAGGAGGTGGAGGTGGAGGCGGAGGCCGGAGATCTCGCTCCCTCTCAAAGTCTCCCCACAACGGCCCACGCGACGCAAGGGAACGTCTCAATGAGTACAGATCTGAATACATTGGCCCAAATTGCTTTGGCAGGATGATCCGAGAACATCCTTATCCAAAGGGTTGAACCTTAAGCTACCCTGAAATCTGAAGCACTACGATGGCAGTGAAAGGCCCGATACCTGGATCGAGGATTACTTCAATGCAGTAAGCTTCGCCGGAGGGAACCAGAGAATAGCCTGCCACATGCTTCAGTTGTACCTTATTGGTCCAGCTTGTACCTGGCTCGGCGACCTCCCGGAGAACTCCATCTTTTGTTGGTTTGACATGAAGATCGCCTTTGAGAAACACTTCAAGGGAACCTACAAAAGACCTGCTACAATAAGCGACCTGCAAGCATGTATCCAGAATAAAGGCGAAACATCGCGAAGTTTCCTCACACGATGGTTAGCAACCAGAAACGAGTGTGAGAACGTGGATAATCGATCAGCTATGCACACCTTCATCGGTGGACTACAGAGGGGAGGACTGCACCGGCACAAGCTTACTTGATTGATCAACGAAAACAATCTGACATTGGATGACATGATCGGCATTGCAAGTACTCACACCGCCGCTGACGACGATGCAGGTGGAGAACTCGCCGCTACAGCCATACCCCTGCACAAACAAAAGAAAAACCATGATAACAGCGGCAGCAGCAACATCAACAAGCGGAAGTATCCCCCCGACGACCAGAAGAGCGGCGGATCCGACATGGTCGCCATGGCATTCCAACGCGGAGGTCAAGGAGGCGGAAGAGGCCGCGGACGTGGAGGCGGAGCCGGCAGGGGCCAACAGCGCGCTGACGAAGTCACAGCTGCTGGGTTCCGCGCTCCCCAAACTTACGAAGAGTACAGAGACATGCCATGCCTAGCCCACATGGATCCGGCTACCGGCAAGTCCTCTCACACCAACCGCAACTGCAAGTGGGTCAGTGACCTAAAAGTCGACCCAGAAGCAGGGTACAAGCGAGCCCAGAAGCACCGCCCACACGGCAAAGGAGGCAAGGGCCAGAAGAAGGAAAAGGACAACGATAGTTCCGAGGTGATGGACGAGGATGGCGCTTCGCCGGATGTCAAAGAGACTTCCGTAGCTAACAAGTCCAACTCCTTCAGCAAAAAGAGTGCTGGTGCATACAACACTTTCCTCGGAACACCAACAGTCCGTGACAACAAATCAGCTCTCCGGATCCTGAACGCCATAGTTCTGGCTGTGCCGCAGTATGTCAGGTGGTCGGAAACTCCATGTACATTTGATAGGGCGGATCACCACACCATCATTCTGAAGGAGTGCTACACATTGGTTGTAAGTCCTCGCATCGACGGGTATGATTTCTCCAAGTGCCTTATGGATGGTGGAGCCAGCTTGAACATTATGTACATGGAGACTCTGGAGAAGATGCAGCTTACCAAGGAGCAGCTCAAGCACAGCACCACCGAGTCCCACGGGGTGGTTCCGGGTAAAAAAAAACAAACTCTACGGGAAGCATCAGACTTCCCGTGGCCTTTGGAGATGTTAACAATTTCGGCGAAGAGATGATCACGTTTGAGGTCATGCCCTTCAAGAGCTCCTACAACGTCATTTTCGGTAGGCCCACCTACCACAAGTTCCACGCAAGGGCGTGCTACATCTACAATAAGCTCAAGATTCCGGGTCCTAACGGTATGATCACCGTATCTCGAGACTACAAGAAAGCTCGAAAGTGAGAGATAGGCGAAGCCGCCTTCGCAGAATCTGTGATATCTGAAGAGGAGCTGCAAGGCTACAGAGCCGCGGTGGATCCAAAAGAGATGCATACCACCAAGAAGCAGATCTTCGAACAGAAAACCTCGTTCAAGGCCGTGATAGACACAAAGAAGGTCGACCTCAAGTTAGGAGACAGCTCCAAGCAGGTGTCGGTCGGAGCCAACATGGACCCCAAATAGGAAGACGCGCTCGTCGAGTTCCTCTGCGCTAACATGGATATCTTCGCATGGCAACCTTCTGACATGTCCAGAGTACCAAGGGAATTCGCCGAGCACTACCTCAACATAAATCCGGGTGCAAAACCGGTGAAGCAAGCTACGCGATGCTTTGGAGACAAGAAGCGCTGCGCCATAGGGATGGAATTAGCAAAGTTACTAGTGGCAAGTTTTGTAGTAGAAGTTATCCATACTGATTGGGTCGCAAACCCCGTCCTTGTACCCAAAAAGAATTTTGAAATACTAAGAATGTGCATCGATTACTCCGGCTTGAATAAGCATTGTCCGAAGGATCCGCCCCTTGCCGCACATTGACCAAGTCATTGATTCGATGGCAGGGGCGGAACTTCTGTGTTTTCTTGACGCATATTCTAGGTATCACCAGATCCGGATGAAGAAGTCTAACCAAAAGGCGACCTCGTTCATCACTCCCTTTGGCACGTACTGCTACGTCACCATGCATTTTGGTTTGAAAAATGCAGGTGCCACCTACCAAAGTACGATGCAGCGGTGCTTGAAGGACCAGATTGGCCGGAACGTACACGCATACATCGACAACATCGCGGTCATGATCCGGAAAGGATACGATTTGATCAGCGACCTCACAGAAACCTTCGAAAATCTCCGACGGTATAAGATGATGTTAAATTCGGTGAAGTGCGTCTTTGGCGTGCCAGCCGGAAAACTCCTTGGCTTCATAGTCTCTCATAGAGGCATTGAAGTAAAACCGGAAAAATCAAGGCAATCATGCGCATCAAAAGGACAACTTGTCTCAAAGATGTGCAACGACTAACTGGTTGTGTTGCAGCAATTAGTAGGTTTGTTAGCCGTCTTGGCGAGAAGGCACTACTTCTATACAAGCTGCTGAAGAAAACAGATAAATTTGTCTGGGACGACGCATCAGATACGACACTTCAGGGGCTAAAGGAAATACTCACCTCCCCACCTATTCTAGCAGCTCCGGAAGAGTTAGAGCCTATGCTCCTCTACCTGGAAGCTTCCAACAAGGTCATCAGTCTTGTTATTGTGGCGGAACGAAAGGAAGAAGGTCTTGAACACAGAGTCCAGAGGCTAGTCTATTACATTAGCAAGGTACTGACGGAATCCAAACAACGATACCCTCACTTTCAGAAGCTATCCTACGGTGTGTTCCTAGGAAGCCGGAAGCTGAGACACTACTTCCAAGAGCATCCCATGATAGTTGTGAGCAAGGCTCCATTGTCAACAATTCTTAACAACGCTGACGAAACAGGACGCATAGCAAAGTGGGGCATAGAACTATCCGCCTTCGACATCATCTACAAAGCTAGAACCGCGATCAAGTCCTAGATTTTGGCGGATTTCGTCGCTAATTGGACAGAGGCTTCGGATGCCGAACTTGAGCCGGAACCGGAAACTTGGGTCATGCACTTCGACGAATCCAAGCAACATCAAGGCTCGGGGGCTGGAGTGACCCTGAAGTCCCCAACTGGAGAACAACTACAATACGTTCTGCAGATCCACT
Source organism: Lolium rigidum (assembly GCF_022539505.1). Lineage (NCBI taxonomy): Eukaryota > Viridiplantae > Streptophyta > Magnoliopsida > Poales > Poaceae > Lolium > Lolium rigidum. The sequence goes on from NC_061510.1 coordinate 72,288,666, forward strand.
TCGAAGCTACAAACAATATGGCGGAATACGAGGCTCTACTACACGGTCTGCACATCGCTAAGGAAATTGGGATCAAACACATCATATGCTATGGAGATTCCGACTTGGTGGCACAACAAGTAGCCGGAACCTGGAACACCAGAAACTCCATCATGGCGGCTTACAGAGACGAAGTTGATGAGATTGCCTAGTGCTTCCCCGGATATGAGGTCAAATACGCCAGGAGATATGATAACACAGCGGCAGATATGCTGTCCAAGCTCGGATCCGGCAGGAAACCCATCCCCCCAGAATTTTCCTTGAGCACCTATGGATACCCTCGGCGAAGGGCGCTAACCCGGAAAACCCAGATGTGGCAGTGTCTCCGGCTAAGGAGGTGATGGTAATCACTCCGGCTTGGACCAAGCCTTTCCTGGACTACCTTATGGACCGCAATAAGTTGCCGGAGGACGAAGTCCTCGCACGACAGGTCGTCAGACGAGCAAGATCCTACACAATAGTTGATGGACAGCTCTACAAACGAAGCGCGAATGGGGTATTTCTGAAATGCGTCTCAAACCAAGATGGCATTGAAATCCTCAGAGAGATCCACGCAGGTGATTGCGGGCACCACGCCGCTCCCAGGTCCCTCGTTGCAAAAGCTTTTCGGCAAGGATTTTACTGGCTCACGGCTAAAGAAGATGCTGAGAAAATAGTCAAAACCTGCCGAGGTGTGGAATAGATCGAAAGCCGTAATTGTGGAAAAGTTCGAGTATCTGGTGGATAAGGTACATTATTACTTTGACAAGTACCATGCTCATCTGACCATGGTGTGGAAGACCATGTTCCCTCTTGATCCAGCTCCCAAAACTCTGTCAGCTTTGATGACTAGATTCAAGAATCGTGCCAGAATTCAATCCTTGGAACGCAAAGAACTTCTTGCTGGAGCTGAACTGGCATTTGCTTTTGTGCTAGCTTATCATCCGACCCTGGATTTAGAGTCCATAGCAAACGCCAATGTAAAACTTGATCAATACTACCCCGTAGCTAGGCATCCTGCTTATATTGTTATCTCTAGGATGGAGGCAGGTACTGAGAGGGACTCGAAGAGTCAGACGGGTCAAGGAACCTCATCATGACAAAGATTTTCGATTATCCTTACACATAGTGTGCTTTTGTAATTACTGTAAATGAATCACTCTTCTATTTTAAAGAGAACCTTGTATTGCAATGATGATGTTCTTTTTTAACACCCCATGCCGTCGATGTTTGTTTTGTAACATCGTATCGAGTCGATATTTTTATTTTTAAAAATACCATAAGCCCATCCGAAGGTTTTTGTTTGTCGAAGGCAACTGAGGGATCAGGTCAGTTTGCTCATTTGACGACCCTGTAGTAATCGCAAATATATTTGTTGGGTCGTGCGTATGTTTGTAATGGCGACATGCCCCGAGTAAACGAGGGAACCATGTGATTATTCGGCTTCGTAACGCGGTGCACCGGCGTGAGCCTTTCATATTTGCATTGCTTCCACCAATTGCAGCACTCGCATGTTCCCTGAGGCTTGGCGGAAGTATTTTTGTATGAAGATTTCCGTCAATTGTAGCACTCGCATGTTCCCTGAGGCTCTTGGCGAAAACCTTGATAGATCTTGCAGCCCCCGAGTATTGCTTGGTAGGCTGCAATATGTTGATAACCAAAGCTCCCGATGGGAGTAATAGTAACCGATAAAGATTTTCATCAATTATAGCACTCGCATGTTCCCTGAGGCTCTTGAAGAAAACCGTAATAGGCCTTGCAGCCCCCGACTATTGCTGGGTAAGCCGCAATATGTCGATAACCAGAGCTCCTGATGGGAGTAATAGTAGCCGACAATTCCAAAAAGCTCCCGAACATTTGTTCGAGTGAAATAATAATTATATAGACTGAATCAGAAATTTTTATTCATAACGTGCAACTGGGGTATACATTATCCCAATATTGGCTAAGAAGCCTTATTGTAAAATAAAAGGGAAGTGAACAGTCAAAGCCTAAGCATAGAAACGTCGCAATTGTGCAACGTTCCATGGGTTTCCTTCCACTTGTCCTGTTGTAGTATTCTTGATACAATAGGCTCCTCCCGGGATGACTTCAGTAATGATGTATGGCCCTTCCCATGGAGTTTCAAGCTTCATATGTCCCTTCTGCTCTAATTATAGTGCTAGGTTGCCTACGTCAAAGCTTCGAGTGTGCACCCTTCGACTGTGACAATTCCGTATCGCCTGCTGATAATTCCGTATGGCGCTTCGAAGCGAACGTCAGCAGGCAGAACAACTTCGGCTCCGTGCACAAGGAAGAAAGGAGTATACTGCGTTGATCTATTCGGCGTAGTCCGCAGGCTCCAAAGCACCGATGGAAATTCTTCGACCCAAGCTCCAGCTACTTTTGTGAGACGTTTTTTTAATACCATCACAGATTAGACCATTGATCCTCTCCACTTGCCCATTGGTTTGGGGATGTGAAACCGAAGCAAAACTGATCTTGATGCCATTATCTTCACAAAATTCATGAAATTCTTTGGACGCAAAGTTGGTTCCATTGTTCGTGATGATGCTGTGAGGTACACCGAAGCGGCAGGTGATCCCTTTGAAGAATTTGACAGCCATTGTAGCTGTTTGGTTGGTTACTGGTATGACCTCAATCCACTTGGTAAATTTATCGACTGCCACCAGCAAATAGGTATGAGCACCTGGTGATGACTTTGGCATTGGTCCAACCTGATCGAGTCCCCACTGCGCACAAGGCCATGCCAAAGGTATCGTTGTGATGTCCGTAGCAGGTGCGTGTAGTTTTGGTGCGAAACGTTGGTAAGGGCCGCACTTCCGAATCAAGTCTCTTGCATCGGCTGCTGCTGTTGGCCAATAAAACCTAGCTCTGAAAGCTTTAGCCACAAGTGTCGAGGGTACTCCTCGGCAATGCCCTCCGATTGGGGCTTAGGGTTGACGGAATCCTGCAAGCTGACACGAGACATTGGTTCACAGACAAGCAGGGAGAGCGATTTACCCAGGTTCGGGGCCCTCGATGAGGTAAAACCCTTACGTCATGCCTGTTTGTTCTTGATTATAAAGATATTGGGTTACAATGGGGTGCCGAATAGTTCGTCTGAGATCTCGTCGAGAGGCTAAGTGCTATGATGACCTAGCTCTAGACTTTTGGTGGCTAAGATTGCTAAGATTGGTTGTGTCCCTCGGCAGCCCCTCTCCTGGCCTTTATATAGGGGGCCAGGTCTCAAGAGGTCTAACCGAGTACGACTAGGTTTACAGTAGTTTCAAATCTAATTTTCCTTTGTTCGGCTGCTTACTTGTCTTGCCCGTCAAGGAATCTTCTGGTGCACCGTCCAGGTGGCCCGTCTTGCCTCCAAGCGCCTTCATGGGCCTCCAACTAGACAATACAGGATAGGGCAATGTCGATTACCCGAAGGGTAATGCCCACGTCAGTAGCCCCCGAGTGTCTAGCCGAACATAGTTCGGGTAGAGACTGAAGCATGTCTCCTTTTGATGTTCTTCTCCTTGATTGTTTTTGTTCATCTTGAATCAGCATCATCTTCTTCTGTCGGGTGCGCGTTCAGCGCTCCCGATGGGAGTAGCCCCCGAGTCTAGGTACGGATGCTTGTAATCCGTGCGTAGACTCAAATTGTACCACTCGAATGTTCTGCTCTGCCGAAGTTTTTCTGCAAGTCTTCACAGGTCATCCGATACATTTTCCGCATGCAAGGGATGATGAGTAACGTGCCCAACTTTTGTTGGTTAACTACCGATGGAAAAACAACGTTACCCTACACAGAATCAAGTCCTCGGGCATGGTCCTGGAGTGCAAAAAAGTTCTGTCGGGTGCGCGTCCAACGCTCCCGATGGGAGTAGCCCCCGAGTCTGAGCACGGATGCTTGTAGCCGGGTGCAGACTCGAGCTAAGCAAACACCTTTTCCTTCATCCTTTTCTTCTTTTTCTTCGAGTCCTCATTCTGTCGGGTGCGCGTCCAGCGCTCCCGATGGGAGTAGCCCCCGAGTCTAAGTGCAGATGCATCGCAATCTGTGCATAGACTCAAGTTCATCATCCGATACCTTTTATTTCTTCGAATGCTTCGAGCATTTTTCACGACGTCATTGACCACGTTTTACTGACATCTTGATTTTGACTGATAAGACGCGACCCGCTGGGCCTGGCCCTATTTTTAAGCAATATCCGCTCTTCTTGCACGGTTACCAAGGCGCCTCCTCGATCCCTGCAACCATCAATCGGAAAAAGGTCCACTGGCAGCAACTACACGTGCCCACGCAGCCCTCCTTCTCTTAAAATCTCCAAAGGACGAAAATCCCTAATCTTCTCCTACATTTGCCATAGCATCCTCTTGACCTTCTTCTTCTTCTCCCTTTCGCAACTGCTGCACCGCCACCACCGCTTTTCCGATTCTTCCCAGATCTCGCAATGGTGAAGAAGAAGAGCTCCAGTGCCGCCGCCAGCTCCACGAGCGGTGGCGCCGCCGCCAAATCCTCCTCTAATCTTCCGAAGAGGAGCGCTCCAGACGCTCCTCCTCCAGCTCCGGCGCCGCCAGCGTCACCAGGCTCGATAGCCAAACCTGGGGATTGGCTGGCGTCCTCGATCACGAAACATGATGAAAAGAGGGCTCGAAGCCTCAGGTTAATCTCCGCCGATGAGGGGAACGTGATCCTCCCAGGTGCGATTTCTCGGCCCAATCCCCCTGCTGGTTTTACCGTGGTGCTCCTGTCGTTTCTGTACCGGGGTCTCTCGCTTCCTGCCCATGAATTCCTCCTTCATCTCTTGCGGACTTACGAGATCCAACTATGGCAACTCACTCCCAACTCAATCATTCACGTTGTTGTGTTCATCACCCTTTGCGAGGCGTTTCTGGGCATCGAACCTCATTTTGGGCTGTGGAAAAAGATCTTCTACATAAAGAGGTACAGCAGTAGCAATGGATCTTTTGTCATCGGAGGAGTGGGGTTCGTGGCTCGTTCAGAGGTTAACTATTTCAGTTTTCCAATGAGAGAATCTGTGCAAGGATGGAAACTGAAATGGTTTTATGTCAAGGATTCCTTGACAACCGAGTCCCAGCTTCCTTGCTTTGCCGACATCCTCGAAGCCAAGCCGAAGGATTCTTGGAAGAACATTCTCTCTTCCGACGAAAAGACAACAGTCGACGAATTATTCGCCAAATTCCTTCGGATCAAAGAAGCCGATGGCCAAACTATGATCGGTACAGAGGTAGCAGCGGTGTTCTTGAAACGTCGAGTCCAACCAGTCATGGCCAGAATCCGCCCGATGTGGTTGTATTCGGGTGCAAAGGATGAAACCAGGATAAATATCGCTGAACTGTCGGAAAAGGAGCTGCTTGACGAAGTCTGTTGCCTTACTCTCTTTAGTCAGGAAGACTCGATTCCGTTGATATCTTCTTATACCCCCCTTGATGCCGATCATCCACCATCAGAGGTATCTTTCCTTTCTCATATTCTTATTACGCTGCTTCTACTTAGTCGACATAATTACCATTCGTTCTTATTTGCTCTTTTCTTCGACAGATTGCCATAGTTTCCGGAAACTTGCATGATTCTCCAAATGACACTTCTGAGGGAAGAGGCTCCTCAGTCCCTGTTGATTTTCATGCTGCCGAACACATAGACCCAGAGGGTGAACACGATTACCCGATAGATTCTGAAGTTGCCCATGCCGATCCTCCTTCCTTAGCCGATGATGCTTGCGACACAGAGGGATCAGTGCGTGATGATAACGCTGATCGTGATGCCTTTATTGATGCAGCTGTGGAGGAGACCAGGGCTTCACCCATGAAGAGATCGACCGGTGGCTTTGCCGATGAAGACGATCTCCTCGATATGTAAGTACCTTCTTCCCTGAAGCCATATTTTGTCCTTTTATTCCTCGCATTCCTTTCATCTTTTTTGTCAATCATTTCCTTTCGCAGTGACGAAGATTTTGTCGAGCCTCCATCCAAGAAAGCCAAATCCGGAGCTGCTCCACCGGACGTTGCTGCTTCCGAAGCTTCGGCTCCTAAGGCAGCCCCCGCAGCTCAGGTATCGACAACTTCCTCCATTTCCAAGGGGAAAGATGTTCCTTCAACTGCCGCTGCCGTGACTCCTCCTTCTGTAAGTCCTTTTTGATTTCAACGCGAATTTTCCTGGTGTGCACCTTGTTTAATGATTCTTCATTAAATATCCTCTTTTCTTTAGGAGCTGCGGGGTGTTATCTCCTCCCTAGAGGCCTTTGCCTCTCAGTTTACTTCTGTGGAAGCGGACAAAGTTCGACTGCAGGAGGAAGCTAATCTTCTTCTTTGAATTTGGATGGCGCCATTAAAAAGGCCGCCACAGCTCCCCAAGAAGTCGACTCCCTGAAGGAGGAGCTGGGCAAACTGAAGGAGAAGCTGAAAGAAGAAGAAGCGTCGAGGATGGCTGCCGAGGCTCGGGAGCTGAAAAGGATGAACTCCTTCGTCAGTCTTCCTTGGCTTTACTTGGTAATCTCTTTTGTACACCTCTGTCGATTATTGCACTTATGGATTCGATCCTTTGTCAACGACTTTTTCCATTTCATTCTCGAAGAAGCTGCCAACATCCCCGCCAATGCCTTGGACAAAGTTCCAAACAACTCTCCGGCAAATGGTGTGTCGATGACTCTCGCCTCCCACCAGCTTACGCGGGAGCTTCTTGAAAAGGGAAAAGGTGCCTTGGCGCGGATGCACTCGATGATCTTCCCCAAGATCAATCAATACAAAACTCTGGGGCAGCTGATCGACGCCTTCGCAGTTGACACCAAGGAGGTTATCGAGGTATTCAAACGCACCTCGCGTACCTATGGTGCCCTCCTTGCCTTCCAACTTATGATGGGTCACGGCTTTAAGGCTGACATTGAAGAAATGTCTAAGGAGCTGCCGAAAGAACATGATGGGCGGTTTGTTGATTTAAGCATCTTCAAGATATCGGCTCTTAAGTGTGCACGCCAGCTCCTCGAGCTGGTGTCATCAAAGAAGACATCGGCTGGCCCTATTTTATCGACTCAAACCCAAGCCATTTGATTTTTGTAGCAAGCTTTTCTTTGAACTTGTGTGAAACAATGTCCTGTCGAATAACTTCTGTTTGTAATAAACTTTTTGCTAGCAATGTTGCTAGCATACTCTTTGTTATGATATTTCCGCTTGTATTCTCCCGATGGGAGTACCTTCTGTCGTTGAGGTGAATCGATCTGTCATGCCTTTGACGTCTTTCCTTGCAGGTGTGTTCCCGGTGCTCGCATTTGTTGATGATTCTTCGGGTGCTCTTTCTGAAGATGATCGAGTGCAACGTATGAAGGATTCAGATCACACAGTTGGAAAAGGACCTGCGCAGCACCTACGCCTTGGCGGCCATTATCAAGAAGAAGGGCGAGATTGCGGCCGAAGTAAAGCGGTACGCTCTTACTGAACTGCAAAAAGCCACCGAAAGCTTGATCTGTGAGTTCCCTGGTCCTTGCACTCATTTCTCTTTTGTTCACGACGCATTGTCTGACCCTCTATTGATTCCTTTGCCAATCATAGCTCTGAACCGTGCTGAGGAGAACAAACGGGTTCACGAACGCGTGAACGCATTAACCCAGCTGTCATCAGCTGACGAAATTTTCTGGAGGGAGCACTCGAAAGCTTCGGCCGTTTCTCAGTTCCAAGATCGGGTCGAGCAAGTCCACCATTTCTTCGACAAGTGTTACAAAGGACTAAGATTTATATGGAAGACAATGTTTCCGTTGAACGCAGTTCCTCCCACTCTGTTGACTTTAATGTCAGAATTCAGCAATGCCAAGAAGGTTAAGAACCTGGTACGTGCCCAGGTGTTTGCGGGAACTAGGTTTACGCTTGCCCTCGTGAATGGATCGTAGCGAACAAGAGGGGGGTGAATGGCGCTACGGCAAGTTTTAGTCTTTTTCAATTTTTATGCAACGGAAGGTAAAGGTGTGAACTTTAGCAATAGGGGTGATCCTACAATGAATATTGGACGAGTGCAACAAGATAACGAGAGTAAGGAGCGAGACAACCGGGGGGCGTGAGGCGAGTCGAGGTTGGTTTCCCGCAGTTCCTTCCACTAAAGGAAGTACGTCTGCGTTGAGGAGGTGATAGTCTCACACAAGAGACTAGGCGGCCACACCACGAAGGAAGGCCTCACCTTCTTCCTCGAGAGAGCTCCACGAAGGTGCTCTCCCTCTTCCACTAAGGCACCGGTCGAGGCGGTGATTCCTTCACAAGGTTGGGGCGAGCTCCACAACAAGGATGCTCCCAACACCCTATGGATCTAGTACATCACCAAGCTAGACTCCATAGCTGCACATCTCCAATGCTCCACCATAGGAACCCATCTCCAATGCTCCACCATAGGAACTCTTCCAATGCTCCACCAAAGGAACTCTCCAATGCTCCACCAAAGGAACTCTTCTCCAAGATCCACTAAAGGAACCCTACCACCAAGATCCACTAAGGAATAGCTAGTATTGGTGAAATCTCTCTTGGTAGAACTATAGATCGGGGTCTCCTCCACCTATCCTCAAAGTTTGGGCAAGATTGGTTGGATAGGGAAGGAGATCCTCAAGGATTAAGCTCAGCAACAATGGAGGAGAGAGAGGGGGAAGAGATAAAATCGTGTTGGGGAAGAAGGAGCCCTTAAATAGGCTCCTCCAAATCCAACCGTTATGTCCATATTTGGCCTAAGCGGTACTACCGCTTCTGGGCTCTGAGTTCGAATTCCCCAGATCTGGTCCATGTGGACGCAGAGCGGTACTACCGCTCGAGGTACCGCAATGGGGTCCAAACCTTACTGGATCCAAAGCGGTACCGGAGCAGTACCAGAGCGGTACTGCCGTAACTAGTTACGGTACCTAGGTGGTACCATGGGCGGTACTACCGCTCGTGAGCGGTACTACTGCACCCGGTACCGCAGAGGTACCGTAACTCGTACTGAGGGACAAATCCAGCGCAGAACTCAGAGCGGTACCGTGAGGCGGTACCTATAGGGGTAGCGGTACTACCGCTACAGGTACCGGTAGTACCGGCCTGGCTAAATCTGGTTTTCTTCCCTTTTTCTCTCCAACCATGTCACCTCGCTAAACACACACAAAACCAGAAAACCTATCAACTACACTTCAGTCTTCCGATCTTGACGCGTCCGGCGAGGTCACCGTGCTCTTGCAAATCTAACAATGATACTCAAGGCACACAGTGAGATATCTCGAGTGTTGTCATCAAACACACAAAACATGGGGTTTAAAGTTTGCTCTTACAATCTCCCCCTTTTTGGTGTTTGATGACAACACAAGAGTTGGCAATAACATATGATATTATGATGAGGTACTTTAGATTTTCAAACACCCGACGGAGCTCCCCCTACACATGTGCATATCATGAATATGTATTTGTATACAAATACACATGTTCTAGAGACATCACTCCCCCTAGTTTTTACAAACCAAGCACATATGCAACATAGATAAATGACATGTTCAAGTAGCATATGCACAATATGGAGGCAACATAATATCATGCACGGAGGTTTGGGTGAAGTTATCATACCATAGCCTTGAGAATACCCAAACTCTCAATAAGATGCCTCCATAGGGTTGTTGATGTAGTCATAAGACAAGATAAGCAGCTAGAACCAATTGGCTACAAACAACAAAGGTCCCCATCCACCTAGGAACTTCTCCCCCTTTGGCATCGGAACACCAAAAAGGAGGGTAACGGAACTAGAAGGATGGAGAAAAAGAACAAACAACCAAGCTTGCAAAAAAAACGAGAGAACAAGCTTGAAAGAGGTTCTCCAAAAACAAGAAGAAGAAAGCAAAGAAGAAAGACAAAACAAGGTCACAAGAAACCGAAAAACCCTCAACGAGGGGGTGTTGGTGGCCGAAGCCACCGTGTAAGAGTATAGTAGTTGTGAGGTCGCGTAGATGTATCTAGGACTCACGGACTACAACTCAACATGAAGCTCATAAGTCACTTAATTGACAAATAGAAAATGTTTTGGATTTCTTTATGCATTATGGGGGGAGGGATAGCTCAATGGATTTAAACCGCACTCCCCCTATGTTCATGCGTGCCTTTAGTCTAGATGTAACGGTAAGGAGTGGTATGTGCGCACGACGGTCAAGCAAAGTTCGATGGATAAATGATATTTAGCTCATGCCTCAACTCAATGAAACGCTTCTCATCCAAGGGCTTTGTGAAGATGTCCGCCAATTGCTCCTTGGTGCTAATGTAGGATAGTACAATATCTCCGCGAGCAATGTGATCCCGGATGAAGTGGTTCCTTATCTCAATGTGCTTCGTCTTGCCATGAAGAACCGGATTGTAGGCGATCTTGATTGCGCTCTCATTGTCACACAAAAGAGGCACCTTGCTATACTCGAGTCCATAATCCCGCAAGGTTTGCCTCATCCACAAGATTTGAGCACAACTACTTGCCGCGGCAATATACTCGGCTTCCACGCACTACAAGAAAAGTTGCCATGGCCGACGAAGTTGAAGTCGCGCCGTGGTTGCTGGTGTACCATGGCCGACGATTTTTGGTCCCTCCGTGGTGCATGTCAAAACTTTTTTTTCTCGTTTTTGAGGCCACCTAGCCCGACGAAAGCGGCCAAAACGTCGCGTATGGTGGCCCGGGACGTGGTGCATCTCGAAATCTCGGGTTCGCCGGCCGAGTCAACGCAAATCCGCACCGCCGAGGGATGTAGGGCCTAGATGGCAGCCTCTCTGGCATTGTTTTTTTCTCGATCGCGCCATCTCGTTCAACGTTCTCCGATCGAGCCGTTTACGATGCGGGATCATGGGTCCCGCATGTCATCCTCTATGAACCAAAATTCTTTCTATTCTGATTTTGACCCCGATTTGCTACTTTTTTTCTTCGATCCCGCCGCCTCGTCAACGTTGAGACCGTTCGATGCTAAATGGGACCCGCATGTCATCCTCTATGTACCAAAAACTTTCTTTTCTTGGAGTTTTTTTGACACCTCAAATTTGGTCACTTGCCTTTTTCTTTCGATCCCCTGCCGCCTCTCAAACGTTGAGACCACTGCTGCTAAATGGGACCCGCATGTCATCCTCTATGTACTATAAAACTTTCTTTTCTTGGATTTTTTTTGGCACCTCATATTTGGTCACTTGCCTTTTTCTTTCGATCCCCTGCCGCCTCTCAAACGGTGATACCGCTGCTGCTAATCGGGACCCGCATGTCATCCTCTATGTACTATAAAACTTTTCTTTTCTTGAATTATTTTTGGCACCTCAGTTTGGTCAC
>NC_061510.1:72300061-72466551 GCF_022539505.1 Lolium rigidum
TAAATGACAAGATCAAAAGATAAAACACCACATACTTCCTCATGAGCTATAAAACATTGACACAAATAAGAGATAATAGCTTTTGAATTATTTAAAGGTAGCATGTGAAGTATTTGCTTGGAATGGCAGAGAAATACCATGTGGTAGGTAGGTATGGTGGACACAAATGGCATAGTTTTTGGCTCAAGGATTTGGATGCACGAGAAGAATTCCTCTCAATACAAGGCTAGGCTAGCAAGGTTGTTTGAAGCAAACACAAGTATAAAACGGTGCAGCAAGACTCACATATGAACATATTGTAAGCATTATAAGACTTTACATCGTCTTCCTTGTTGTTCAAACACCTTAACCGTAGAAAATATCTAGACTCCTAGAGACCAATCATGCAAACCAAATTTTAACAAGCTCTATGTAGTTCTTCATTAATAGGTGCAAAGTACATGATGCAAGAGCTTAAACATGATCCACATGAGCACAACAATTGCCAAGTATCAAATTATTCAAGACATTATACCAATTACCACATGCAGCATTTTCTGTTTCCAACCATATAACAATGAACGAAGCGGTTTCAACCTTCGCCATGAACATTAAGAGATAGAACTAAGAACACCATTGTTCATATGAACAAGCGGAGCGTGTCTCTCTCCCACACAGGCATGAATTTATTCAAACATAAACAAAAATAAAAGCATACGAGGCACGCTCCAAGTAAAGTACATAAGATGTGACCGAATAGAAAATATAGTTTCAAGAGAAGAAACCCGATAAATTGTCGATGAAGAAGGGGATGCCTTGGGCATCCCCAAGCTAAGACAGCTGAGTCTTCTTGAAATATGCAGGGATGAACCAGCGGGGCATCCCCAAGCTTAGACTTTTCACTCTTCTTGAGCATAGTATATCATCCTCCTCTCTTGACCCTTGAAGACTTCCTCCACACCAAACTTTAAACAAACTCATTAGAGGGTTAGTGCATAATCAAAAATTCACATGTTCGGAGGTGACACAATCATTCTTAACACTTCGGACATTGCCCAAAGCTACTGGAAGTCAATGGAACAAAGAAATCCATCCAACAAAGCAAAAGAGGCAATGCGGAATAAAAGGCAGAATCATCAAAACAGAACAGCTCAGTAAAGACGAATTTTTTAGAGGCACCGGGCTTGCTCAGATGAAAATGATCAAATTGAATGAAATTGCGTACATATCTGAGGATCACGCACGTAAATTGGCAGATTTTTCCGGGAGTTACCTATAGAGAACCCCCGCACCAATTCGTGATTGACGGCAATCTATTTCACGCAAGAATCCAAATCATAGTATGAACCTTGCTATCAAAGACTTTACTTGGCACAACAATGTAATAAAATAAGATAAGGAGAGGTTGCTACAGATAGTAACAACTTCCAAGACACAACAAAACGAGTAGCAAAATAAAGACATGGGTTATCTCCCAAGAAGTTCTTTCTTTATAGCCATTAAGATGGGCTCGACAATTTTAATGATGCACTTGCTTTCTTTATAGCCATTAAGATGGGCTCAGTAATTTTAATGATGCTCACATAAGGATGAGAGTTGGAGCAAAGAGGGCATCAAAAAGCAAGTATGAAACAAATTTAAGTCTAACCCACTTCCTATGAAAAGGAATCTTGTACACAAATAAATTCATGAGGAGCAAAGTGACAAGCATAGGAAGATAAAACACGAGTAAATTCAAGATTCTCAACATAAAGAGGGGAAACTTAATATTATTAAGATGCATATAGCCATGTTTCCCTCTCTCAAAATAACTTTTAGTGGCATCATGAACAAACTCAACAATATAACTATCACATAAAGCATTCTTATTCACATGCATAAAAGTATCATTACTCTCCACATAAGCATAATCAATTTTATTAGTAATAGTGGGAGTAAAACCATCACAACCATCATTGTAATCATCATAAATTGCAGGCATGGTATAATCATAATAAACTTTATCCTCCATAGTAGGTGGCACCAAAATACCACTATCATTATAATCATCATAAATGGGAGGCAAAGTATCATCAAAGAAAATTTTCTCCTCGGAACTTGGGGGACTAAAAATATCACAACCAGCTTCCCCAAGCTTAAATTCTTCCATAGCATTAGCAATAATAGTGTTCAAAGAGTTCATGCTAATAATATTGCTACAACTATTTTGCAAACAAAGTTCCATGGGTTTTTTAATTCTCTCTTCAAACACATCATGTCCTAATTCAATATAAAGTTCATAAAGATCTCTAACTTTTTTTGTTGTTTTCCATTAAGCCTAACTAGTGAAAATAAAAACAAAAACAAAAAGATGCAATTGCAGGATCTAAAGGAAATAGCTTCGAGCTCTCACACACCGGCAACAGTGCTAGGAAATAGCTTAGTAGTCGGAGGATGTGAATACCTTTTACCTTACCTCCCCGGCAACGGCGCCGAGGAAAATAGCTTGATGTCTACGCACGCTTCTATTCCTGTAGACGGTGTTGGGCCTCCAAGAGCAGAGGTTTGTAGAACAGCAGCAAGTTTCCCTTAAGTGAATCACCCAAGGTTTATCGAACTCGGGGAGGAAGAGGTCAAAGATATCCCTCTCAAGCAACCCCGCAATTACGATACAAGAAGTCTCTTGTGTCCCCAACACACCTAATACACTTGTCAGATGTATAGGTGCACTAGTTCGGCGAAGAGATAGTAAAATGCAAGTGATATGGATGAATATGAGTGGTAATAGCAATCTGAAATAAAGATGGCAGCAAGCAAACATGTAACAGAACTTGTTGGAAACGGTGTTTCAATGCTTAGAAACAAGGCCTAGGGATCATAATTTCACTAGTGGACACTCTCAACAATGATCACATAAATAAATAAGTTATCTTCTCTTATGCTACTTTCAAAGACTCTATTGTTGGATAACAAACACCATTCATTGTGTAGGGCTACGAGAGCTCCCTCAAGCCGGAGTAAACAAGCTCCACAACATTCAGAATTCATATTTAAGTAACCTCTAGAGTGCATAATAGACCGTTGCAATTTAGACCGAGTACTAACATAGCATACACACTGTCACCTTTAAGCTATGAAGGGGGAATAGATCATATCAATACTATCATAGTAATAGTTAACTCCATAATCTACAAGAGATTACAATCATAACCTACGCCAAGTACTACATGATGCACACACTGTCAACATTACATCATGGAGGAGGAAAAGACTACTTTAATAACATCACTAGAGTAGCACATAGATTAATAGTGATACAAAGCTCATGATCACATAAAGATCACATGGAGGAGAGAGATGAACCACATAGCTACGGTAGAGCCCTTAGCCTCGGGGGAGAACTACTCCCTCCTCATCATAGGAGACAGCAATGGCGATGAAGATGGCGGTGGTGTCGATGGAGATGCCTTCGGGGGCAATTCCCGTCCGGCGGCGTGCCGGAACAGAGACTTCTGTCCCCCGAATCTTGGCTTCGCGATGGCAGCGGCTCTGGAACTTTTCTCGTATCGTGTCTTATTGTTTTAGGGTTTTCGAGGCGGAGAGAATATATAGGCGGAAGGGCAGCCTCGGAGGGGCCATGGGGTGGCCCCCCCATAGGCTGGCGCCCCCCCCCCTTGGCCGCGCCGCCATGTGGGATGGGGCCCCCAGGGCTCCCCTCTGGTCCCTCTCTGGCTCTCTGGAAGCTTCCGTGAAATATAAGATCGTGAGCCTTCGTTTCGTCCAATTCCGAGAATATTTCCTGTGTAGGATTTCTGAAACCAAAAACAACAGAAAACAGGAACTGGCACTTCGGCATCTCGTTAATAGGTTAGTTCCGGAAAACGCATAAAATCATTATAAAGTGTGAGTAAAACATGTAGGTATTGTCATAAAACTAGCATGGAACATAAGAAATTATAGATACGTTTGAGACGTATCAGAGAGTGTTTCATAATCGATATCGTGCGGATTTCGGTGGGTCCGCTGGAATCCTCATGGTACCGGTTCCGGGCGTCACAAGTTGGTATCAGAGCCTAGGTTGACGATACCCCACTAGTCCAGCCTGTAGAATAACCTTGCCAACGGACGTTGTTGTGTCTAGTGTCAAAACTATTTTCTAAAACTTCATTGGATAAATTTGATTAGCTCTATTTTTCTCCTTACCTATATTCTTTCTCCTCTTACCTTTGCAAGTTTTGCATCTTCCCTTATCTGCTTCTCAGAGTCTTAGGTTTCGACGTGGGTTGGACAATCTGTGCCCTTATCCTAATAGGTCCGATCTCCGGAGGATCCGACAGAAGTGCATCATCAACAGCGGAACAAGAACTCTTGTTAGTGGTGTCGCCAATCTACATGGAGCAAGAACTCTTGTTAGTGGTGTTGAGGAGATTAACGTGTCGCCCGAAGATCCGATAGTTCACCGCTCTCCCCCGTACCATGGCGTGGAACCTCGGGGCGAGGTTCCTTGTTAGTGGTGTCGATTGTAACGGTCTAGGAAAATACCCCTAGTAGATTTTCCTTGTTCGTTTTCTTTTATGCATCATATCATCCACATGTTTTTAACAAAATAAAATTATTTAAAATAAAAATTATTTTGTGCCTTCCCTCTCATATGGTTTATCCCACCCTCTCTTATATTTTTCTTTTAACAAAACCCTAAATCGAAACCTCCTTGGGCCCTCTCTTTCTCTTTCTAGCCTTCTCTGTTTTCTCTGGCGCAGCACATCCCAGCAAAAGGCTGGCCTTCTCCTTCTTCCCCCGGTGGCCCATCCCTCTCTCCCGTCAGCCCAAGCCACGGCCCGCTTTTCTCTCCCCCTTATTTCTTTTCGGCCTGGCCCAGCCCGACACCGAATCGGTACGTCCTCATCGCTCCTGTCGTCTTCTCCAGGTTGTCACGCAGAGAGCGTTCATGGTCCTCCCGTCGCTGTCCGCCACCACCTCCCCTTCACCTGCTCCCCCCTTATCTATCCTCCCAAACCCTAGAAGCCACCAACCCTCCTCTTCCCCTCTTCCTCCCTTCCTCGCGCCGCCACCTCCCTGCTTCCTTTCTTCTTTTTTGTGAGCATCCCGAGCATCACCGCGACCTCCTCGTCGTTGCACCATCGCTTCCAATCGCCCCTCGCCGAACCAAGACCACCCAGAGCTCCGCACCATCGCCCTTGTCCTCCTCCCTGAAGGAATCAAGCTAGGGGCTCCCCAATTTGTCGCAGTTTTGCCGATTCCCCGTTCGGACTGTCGCCGTTCGTCGAAGATTCCGACGGCGCTAGACCACCTCCGCCATTCTAAGCGCGTCATCACCTTCCTGGTAACGTGGCGCACCTCCTAGACACCCTTGCGTCCTCCGTTGCTTCCTGGTTTGGGTACCCGATGGTGATGTCGTTTCTCCGTCGCAGATGCTCCCCGCCGGCGGCTCTCCGGCGATCCCCTGTGACCGGCGCCGCCAGTCCCTGGTTTCCCGCATCAACGCGGACCCCCTGCACCAAGTCCTGCTCCCTAGGACGCTCTGCACCGACCAAGCGCATCCGCGCCGCCCGCGGTGACCACCGCGCCTGGAACGCGCACGGCGTCGAACGCCTTGCGTGCAAGCCGCAGATGGTTTGCCAGCGTGTCCTCCACGTCGACGATGGCCCCACTCGTCAGCCTCTTGGGCTAGCAAACCTCACGGTGAGAAAACCCCGACCCCCAATCTAGATCTATCTTTGCACCGGGGTCCCTGCATCTTCTTCAGTATCAACCCGCACACCTGGCTCATGTCTTTTGCAAGAAAACCCCTGCAGCTTTTCAAAATAAACCCGGAGTCCCTCCCCCCGAATGAAAAATTTTCTGGGTCCTTTTCTAATTTAATAAAACCTGTTTTTTTAAATAATAAAAACCATTATACTAATAACTTTTAATTGGTAGCTCGAAATTAAAAGTGTTGTATATGAATTTTAATCAGAAAAATGAGAGGAACATGAATATGCCATTCATATATCTGTTTGCATGTCACATCATATCGAACCGTGATAGTTATGCATGTTCACCTAACATACTTGCGGAGTATTTTCGGAACACCGACGTGGTTTCCCCCCGCTCCGTTTAATATTGAAGTTGTGCACCCCTGCCATGATATGTCATGATAATCAACACTTAACTTTGTAGGCAGAAATGCAACTTCAACCTAAATTGTTTGTCTGCGGTTCCGAATCAGCTTAATTTGGATAAGTTGCATCACATCATCATTGCCATGCCATGCATATCATATCTCTAGCATGCCGATTCTTTATCTGTAGTAGTAAGACTTGCATATGATATGTGTTCCAGCATTTGCTTCTTCCCGGATAGGATCGCAATGTGGTGTGGTGAGATACGACAAGTTCTCCGGATGTTCCTTGACAACCGTTAAGAGGCAAGCATTTCCTAAACTCTTGTCTATGCAGGAGTCACTCACCTATTTTATTTTGCCTTCTTCCTTATGCTAGCCTTGAGTTGCGTTCTTGTCATGTGTCCTATCCACATGTTACCTCAAGCAACCAATATTGCCTCCACCAACCTCCTACAACTGTTGTTTGGTTATCGGGTCTACCTTGCGAGTCGTAGTGCATGCTAGTGCTGTTTATATGTCGTTATCATTAATGTTATATTATCGGGTTATCTGTTGGGAGGTTATCACGTACTACATCAGTTGTTGGAGATACACATGCTTTACTTATTTGTTAAAAACTAAAAATCGTAAGCATAGGCATCTGTGAGCCCCTTTGCGAAAGCATCGGAACTTTGACTCGCTAAAGTCCCCTAGGACCCGAGTTCTTGTTATCTGTTCCAAGATTGAGCGCTCTACCCATGCGTGGGGACGATTATCGGGATCACCCTCGCCCATTACCTTTTCTCAAGTCAGATGAAAAGGGGGCCACAACCTTGGTTTTATTTGCCTATGCCATGTATGCCATGCTTTACTTATTGTTGCCTTCGGGTGTTTACTTCCTGTTGCCTTCGGGTGTTTATATTCTATGTTGTACCTTGCGTGACGTTTAGCGGAGCGTGTGGTTTGCACGCCTAGCCGCCGGCGCAAACCTCTGAGTCCGTCTTGGAGTACGGCCGAACTTCGTCACGGGTAGCTTAGTTGGGTGGCCCCCTAGACTTTCTTGTTGAACTGGGAACGGTCTTGTTGTGAGACATCGACTTGTCGTAAGTGGGTCGAGCATGCGTATGGTTATATTTGGGCAACCCATGCAGGGTGTACATCTTATCGATAAGCCATGTCCGCGGTTATGGACGACTTGGAATTGTATAGCTCAATCATAGAACAACTTACACCTTTATGTTGCTGCTAATAATTTGATAATAACTTGCGTATTAAATTAGCATTAATACAACAGTTACTTAATAAAACTTGTCCACTGTGTGAGTGCCTTTGTAAGTACTTCCTTGCGAGGGGGGAACGCATCGGTTGTGTTATGTTTGTAGAGTATAGAACTGTTAGTTTATGCGCTCTCTCACCTTCTCTGTTAGACGAATGTTGTAGAGTGTCTCTATAGGTTTTTAGTGCTTGTGTTCTGCCGCTTAACCCCACCATATTGCTTATGACGTTCCTCTTGCGTCCTTTAAGTCCCCTGCGTGCCTGAAGTACGAAGGACGACAGGTTGACGAATACTTATACGTCTTGAAGTCTTGTTAAGTACGAACCTGTACTTATTGCTACTTCTTTGGGACATAACCAGACAGGTCTAAAGTTATGTTCGATGAAGACGGCGTTAGCAAGGTTACCCTTCCGGCTTGGCCTGGGCAGGGTTATGGACGCCACTGGTTATCTTCAGGACTCTTAGTACAATCTGTATCTTGTCCGTACTCGGACGTATTCGATCTTCTGTATGATTTGGATCTTTGTATTGTATATTTGTATCTTGAATCGTTGGAGTCGTTGTTGTAATATATGTTTCTTGTGGGCTCAATTATAATCATGTTGTAATGTTACCGCTCTTGTTAATTCCTTTGGCATCACGCGTGTGATTTATCGCGCACGTCGTGTTGGAGGGCGTCTCAGAATCGATATTGTGCGGATTTCAGCGGGTCCACTGGAATCCTCATGGTACTGGTTCTAGGGCGTCACACGTTGGTTGGCCTTCGTGGCACCACACTCCTCCAAACGTAGACGTACTCCCCTTTACAAGGAAGGAGCTACAGGAATCATATCATTGTCTCTCCGTGTGCTCCACTCGGTTACCTCTATCCTCTCACCGCCTTTACTACTTGTATCTTGTATTGTTGCTTTATCTTTTCATTTAGGTGAATTCACTTATTTGCATATCTAGAGAATTTACCTTTGTGTCAAGCCTAATTTGAAAAAGAATTAAAATTTGAGATTACACCTATTAACCCCCCTCTAGGTGTCATATGATACTTTCAATTACCGTGGGGAATTAGAATGGGATCCCCACCCTCAAGTTGCTCTCGCAAGACAGAACTGCTACGGTAAGCGCATCCATTGATGTACGAGAGGAAGAAACACAGCTAACTACTCCGTCCCACTCCAGATCTTATGGTTAACACGGATCTTACGACACAAGAATCACTGGACGACATGTGTTGTTAATCCTAGATGGATATAAACCCATTGCAATGGAACCTCCACCATACTCATACCATGGTTCCATTGCCCACCACATAGTCATATTCATAGTTATGAAAATAGTATTTTTGCTTTTCATGCAAGAGTGGTAAGTATAGTATTTTGCAAGTAAATTGATAAAAATACTCAAAGTGACATGAGCAAGAGATGAACTTGCCTTTCTTGACTACAAGATTATGCAGGCAAGGTCTTTGATACGTAATAACTCCAAATTCTGAAATGGCATCATCGTCCGGTAAGGACGATGTTTAAAAGATTGGCAGATATGCTATAATGCGTAAGTATGAGATGCAATCACTCTAAGCTTGACCTAACCCCGATGATATAGGATTAGTGAGTTGTAATGATTAGTCCAAGGTGTGTTGCACTTTTAGAGATGGTTCACAAACAAGGTTCTTATTAAGGGTTGATTACTTGGTATCATAAATAAGTAGTGCAATACATCACAACAATAATATTACTAGCACACAACAATAAGATTTGGTATAATTCTAACATGTAATGAATAGTTGTCAGTTTTAGTATTAAACGACATGGTTAATGATTACTTATAATATACTTCAAAATAATAACTTTTGAAGAACATGTTCCTTAATAAAGAACAAGTATGATAATTAGGGTTGTGGAGTTCTATCGTTTACTATGGTTCCAATTAATTTCTGGAGTAAGTATTAGATGGATCACAACAAGGTTGGATTCGTCAGCAACTACGACTTGTATGGTTTTAATTAAGTATAAGCATCTTAAACAATAAATTATACCTGGTTGCTATCATGGCTAGTTATATCTTACTGGTGATACATAGCTATGGTTTATAGTTCCTATTAGGCATGGTTGTTGACTACTCTCTATTTACTTCAAAGGAATAACCTTTGAAGAACATATTACTTAGGTAATAAGAAGTATTTCAATTAAGGCTTATGGTGTCTAGGGTTTTCTATTGTATCCACTAAGGAAGGAATAGTTGATTCCTAAATAGGATGGTTTATAAATATCTAACACTATTAATTAGGGTTTAGTGTGTATGGTATATGATGCAAAATATTGGGCATGGTTGCTATTAGAGTTCATCACAATGGTGTGATACTAAATATGGATAACTACGAATAATGGCCTTAGTAATAGTAACAAGGGTTTGTATTTAAGTGGTCCTACTTGGTAATTTAGGTTTTATTAGTATGAACACATGAAATACCAACTTATTAGTGATAATGTTTCTATTATTTTATGGAATCAAGAATATGTATTTAGTTTATAATTATAGATCTATAAGTCAAAAGAAAGTAACATGATCACACTTTATAACCTAAGTTTTAGGTTTAGAAGCAAATTAGGGTTCACATAAAATAATAGGGTTAGGGTTTTAGGGTTTCACATGAGATTATGAAATTATAACCTTATTCATAATGGAACTAGGGTTTCCTATTTGTGATGCAATTAGTAAGGTAATAAATTGGTTATAAAGTTGAAGTTATTAATAACTTTGAAATAAAAATAATAATGGATTTGGCATTATATTATTTTTAGATGATTAATGATTAAGATAAATACCATTTAGGGTTGAAATCCCTTTAATAAAGATTTAATAAGTTAATGCTAAAAGAAAATTAGTTTTAGTGTATCATATTTTACTTAATGATTTTTATTTAATTCATAAAGTTTTCCTAATTATTGAATTTTAATTGAATTTAGAAATAAAGAAAAGACTTAAATAATAAAGGTTAAACAATTAAATTTTTATTTAAAATAAAATGTTCATATTATATTTTTATTGTGTACAGTTTATTTTTATGAGCATTTTGATATCTCATTTATATTTTTATGAATTGAAATGAATTTTATTTATTCTTGCAAATTTTCAGCAATTTATGGAATTTGAATTAAAATCAAAATGCTAAATGTACTCGGGTTGTCTCTAACTACAGCGAAGACTGGTGGGGTCATTGACCAGGTCAGTTGCCACGCAGGCAACGACCAAGTCAAACATGCATATGGGTCCCATGGGTCACGTCAGCATCACCGACAGCTTGACGCCGGTGATAAGGCGATGACGGCGCCGCCGTTTTAGGGCTTCCCAGAACGTGCTACTGGGATTTTCCGAATCCCCACGACCTGCCAAACAGTATAGTGGTGGCGCTCTTCCGAAATGACTACCGGAGCATCGCCGGCGAGCATGGTCGTGGTGGTTCAACTACGGCCAATTAGCTATATGTAGCTACAAACATCAGAATGATGCAAATAAGGTATCAATAGAAGCTCAAGCACACCCAGAAGACGATCGACTGCTCGTTGATGTTGATTGTGGATGGTGGAGAGCTCAATGTTGCAACTTCTGCGAGACACCGGTGAAAGGGAATGACGATTTTCCAGCGTCCGAGGCTTTGATAACGCGTGAATCACACGTCCGTTGGGAACCCCAAGAGGAAGGTCTGATGCGTACAGCAGCAAGTTTTCCGTCAGTAAGAAACCAAGGTTATCGAACGAGTAGGAGATGAAGGCCACGTGAAGGTTGTTGGTGGAGGAGTGTAGTGCGGCGCAACACCAGGGATTCCGGCGCCAACATGGAACCTGCACAACACAATCAAAATACTTTGCCCCAACTTAACAGTGAGGTTGTCAATCTCACTGGACTTGCTTGTAAACAAAGGATTAAACGTATGGTGTGGAGAATGATGTTTGTTTGCAAAGAACAACAGAGAACAGTGATTGCAGTAGATTGTATTTCAGATGTAAAAGAATGGACCGGGGTCTACAGTTCACTAGTGGTGTTTCTCCAATAAGATAAATAGCATGTTGGGTGAACAAATTACAGTTGGGCAATTGACAAATAGAGAGGTGATACGTCTCAAACGTATCTATAATTTATTATGTTCCATGCTAGTTTTATGACAATACTCACATGTTTTATATACACTTTATATCATTTTGTTGCATTTTCCGGCACTAACCTATTAACAAGATGCCGAAATGCCAGTTCCTGTTTTCTGCTGTTTTTTGTTTCAGAAATCTTACACAGGAAATATTCTCGAAATTGGACGAAACAAAAGCCCACGGTCTTATTTTCCACGGAGCTTTCCAGAAGACCGAAGGAGAGACGGAGAGGGGCCAAGGTGGCCCCACACCCTAGGGCGGCGCGGCCTAGAGGGGGGCGCGCTGGCATGTGGGGTGGGCCCCTCGGCCGCCTCCTGACTCTGCCCCTTCGCCTATTTATTCTCTCCGTCGCGAAAACCCTAGTACCGAGAGCCATGATACGAGAAAAGTTCCAGAGACGCCGTCGTCGCCAATCCCATCTCGGGGGATTCAGGAGATCGCCTCCGGCACCCTGCCGAAGAGGGGAATCATCACCGGAGGACTCTACATCATCATGCCCGCCTCCGGATTGATGCGTGAGTAGTTCATCCTTGGACTATGGGTCCATAGCAGTAGCTATATGGTTGTCTTCTCCTCTTGTGCTATCATGTTTAGATCTTGTGAGCTGCCTAACATGATCAAGATCGTCTATTTGTAATGCTACATGTTGTGTTTGTTGGGATCCGATGAATATGGAATACTATGTCAAGTTGATTATTGATCTATCATATATGTGTTGTTTATGATCTTGCATGCTCTCCGTTGCTAGTAGAGGCTCGGCCAAGTTGATACTTGTAACTCCAAGAGGGAGTATTTATGCTCGATAGTGGGTTCATGCCTCCATTGAATCTGGGATAGTGACAGAAAGTTCTAAGGTTATGGATGTGCTGTTGCCACTAGGGATAAAACATCAATGCTTTGTCTAAGGATATTTGTGTTGATTACATTACACCCTACGGGGTGGGGCCGCGCCCCCGTAGGGTGTGGCCGCCTCGTCGCCCCTCTTCGTCTCCTCTTCGGACTTCTGGAAGGCTCCGTGGAAAATAAGACCGCGGGCTTTTGTTTCGTCCAATTCCGAGAATATTTCCTGTGTAGGATTTCTGAAACCAAAAACAACAGAAAACAGGAACTGGCGCTTCGGCATCTTGTTAATAGGTTAGTGCTGGAAAATGCATCAAAATGATATAAAGTGTATATAAAACATGTGAGTATTTTCATAAAACTAGCATGGAAGATAAGAAATTATAGATACGTTTGAGACGTATCAAGCACCCCCAAGCTTAGTTCCTACTCGCCCTCGAGTAGGTAAACGATAACAAGGATAATTTCTGAAGTGACATGCTACTATCATAATCTTGATCAATACTATTGTAAAGCATATGAGATGAATGAAGTGATTCAAAGCAATGGTAAAGATAATGACTAAACAAGCTGAATCATATAGCAAAGACTTTTCATGAATAGTACTTTCAAGACAAGCATCAATAAGTCTTGCATAAGAGTTAACTCATAAAGCAATAGATTCTTAATAGAAGGTTTTGAAGCAACACAAAGGAACATATAAGTTTCAGCGAGTTGCTTTCAACTTCAACATGTATATCTCATGGATAATTGTCAACACAAAGTAATATGATGAATGCAAATAAGCAAGTATGTAAGAATCAATGCACATAGTTGACACAAGTGTTTGCTTCTAAGATGGAAAGAAGTAGGTAAACCGACTCAACATAAAGTAAAAGAAAGGCCCTTCGCAGAGGGAGCGAGGGATTACTCATGTGCTAGAGCTTTTTATTTTGAAAACATGGAAACAATTTTGTCAACGGTAGTAATAATTCATATGTGTTATGCATAAAACATCCTATAAGTTGCAAGCCTCATGCATCGAATACCAATAGTGCTCGCACCTTGTCCTAATTAGCTCGGATTTCCATGGATTATCATTGCATTACATATGTTTCAACCAAGTGTCACAAAGGGGTACCTCTATGCCACCTGTACAAAGGTCCAAGGAGATAAATTGCATTTGCTTTCTCGATTTTGATAGATCTCAACTTGAGGACATCCATACCGGGACAACATACAAAACAGATAATGGACTCCTCTTTAATGATTTAAGCATTCAACAACAGATAATATTCTCATAAGAGATTTGAGGATTAATGTCCAAGCTGAAACTTCCACCATGATACATAGCTTTGGTTAGCGGCCCAATGTTCTTCTCTAACAATATGCATACTCAAACCATTTAATCATGACAAATCTCCCTTACTTCAGACAAGACGAACATGCATAGCAACTCACATGATATTCAACAAAGGTGTAACAGTTGATGGCGTCCCCAGAAACATGGTTACCGCTCAACAAGCAACTTATAAGAAATAAGATACATAAGCGACATATTCTTTACCACAATAGTTTTTAGGCTACTTTCCCATGAGCTATGTATTGAAAAGACAAGGAATGAAATTTTTAAAGGTAGCACGCAAGCAATTTACTTGGAATGGCAGAGAAATACCACATAGTAGGTAGTTATGGTGGACACAAATGGCATAAGTTTTGGCTCAAGGTTTTGGATGCACGAGAAGCATTCCCTCTCGGTACAAGGCTTTGGCTAGCAAGGTTGTTTGAAGCAAACACAAGTATGAACCGGTACAACAAAACTTAGATAAGAACATATTGCAAGCATTATAAGACTCTACACTGTCTTCCTTGTTGTTCAAACACTTTTACCAGAAAATATCTAGACTTTAGAGAGACCAATCATGCAAACCAAATTTCAACAAGCTCTACGGTAGTTCTCCACTAATATGTTCAAACTATATGATGCAAGAGCTTAAACAAGATCTATTTGAGAGCTCAAAACAATTGCCAAGTATCAAATTATTCAAGATAATATACCAATTACCACATGAAGCATTTTCTGTTTCCAACCAAATAGCAATGAATGAAGCGGGTTTCAAACTTCGCCATGAACATTAAAAGTAAAACTAAGAACACCAGTGTTCAATATGAAAAAGTGGAGCGTGTCTTTCTCCCACATAAGGAATGCTAGGATCCGAATTTATTCAAACATAAACAAAAAAAAACACAGATTCTCCAAGTAAAGCACATAAGATGTGACGGAATAAAAATATAGTTTCACTAGAGGTGACCTGATAAGTGGTTGATGAAGAAGGGGATGCCTTGGAAATCCCCAAGCTTAGATGCTTGAGTCTTCTTGAAATATGCAGGGATGAACCACGGGGGCGTCCCCAAGCTTAGACTTTTCACTCTTCTTGATCGTATTATATCATCCTCCTCTCTTGATCCTTGAAAACTTCCTCCACACCAAACTCAAAACAATCTCATTAGAGAGTTAGTGCATAATCAAAAATTCACATGGTCAGAGAGAACACAATCATTCCCAACACTTCTGGACATTACCCAAGGCTACTGAAAGTTAATGGAGCAAAGAAATCCACTCAACACAGTAAAAGAGGCAATGTGAAATAAAAGGCAGAATCTGTCAAAACAGAACAGTCCGTAAATACGAATTTTTTAGAGGCACTTAGCATGCTCAGATGAAGAAGCTCAAATTTAATGAAAGTTGCGTACATATCTGAGGATTACACATGAATTTTTGCAGATTTTTTAGAGTTTCCTACAGAGATATCTACTCAAATTCGTGACAGCTAGAAATCTGTTTCTGCGCAGAAATCCAAATCTATTATCAACCTCCATGCTTGTTCTACACCAATTCCTCTGTGTTTTATGTGCACTTTGCATAATTTTATGATATTTATGGGACTAACCTATTAACAAGTGCCACAGTGCCAGTTCCTATTTATTATGTCTGTTTATTGCAGAAAATGTCAAAAAATGAAAGTGCTCGGAAAATTCTGGAAAAATCATAGAAATTCTAATATACCAGAAGACCCCGGGATCCAGAAGGAGAGCCGAAGGGGGGCTACAGGCCGCCCATACCAGGCCCAGGCGCGGCTAGCCCTGGCCCGCGCCTAGGGGTGGTATGGTTGCCTCGTGCGCCCCCTGGCGTCGCCTCTTCGCCTATAAGACCCCTCTGACCTAAAAACTCGGCTACATATCACCCTCCATCCACGAAAAGTTTCTTACCCGCCGTCATCGCTGAAACCAAGTTTCGGGGGACAGAAGTCTCTGTTCCGGCAACCTACCGGGATGGGGAAGTGCCCCCGGAGCCATCGCCATCGACTCCACCGCCTCCACTTCGACTCCATGATGGTTTGTGAGTAGTTCCCGCAGGGACTATGGGTTCTTGGTTGTAGCTAGATGGTTCTCTCTCCCATGTGCTTCAATACAATGATCTCATGAGCGGCCTTACATGATTGAGATCCATATGATGTAATCGGTGTTGTGTTTGTTGGGATCCGATGGATTGATCATTATGTTCAGTATATCTTTTAAGTTTGTGAAGTATTTGTTGCTGCAATATTGTTATGTTTAATTCTTGTCACTAGTGCACGAGTGGCATGATCTTAGATCTAGGCTCTATAATTGTTGCTTAGATTGTATCTACAAATTGTATGCACATGTCTTTGTCCGAAACCCGAGGCCCCAAAGTGATCTCGAATTGGGATAACCGGAGGGGGTGGCTTTGATATGAGGATCACATGTTTTCACCAAGTGTTAATGCTTTGCTCCGGTGCTATATTAAAAGGAGTACCTTAATTACCAGTAGTTTCCCTTGAGGCCCCGCTGCAAACGGGTTGGTAGGACAAAAGATGTTATGCAAGTTTCTCATTGCGAGCACATATGACTATATATGGAAAACATGCCTACGATATTAATAGACTGGATATTTTGTCGTAATGCTAAATTCAATTCTATCAATTGCCCAACTGTAATTTGTTCACCCAACACTTGTTATCTGGAGAGTTACCACTAGTGTAGATCGCCGGGAACCCTGGTCCTTTATTTCATCATCATTGCTTTTCAATCAACTGCGCGCTGGGATATTTTCTAGTGCCATCCCCTCTGTGTTACTGCTACTGCTGTGTTACTATTGCTCTCATATTACTGCCACATCACATTTCCTTGTCAACACGCCATCAAAGTAGTACCAATATTTTCTGGTGCCGCATCATGTTACCACTGTTTTCACATCACCCTGTTGCTAGTGCTTTTCCAGGTGCAGCTGAATTGACAACTCTGCTATCAAGGCTTATAAGTATTCTTTGGCTCCCCTTGGGTCGAATCAACAAATTTGGGTTTTACTTCCCTCGAAGATTTTTGCGATCCCCTATACTTGTGGGTCATCAACAGCGGGTTGGGTTGGCTTTGGTTTTGGCTGGGCCGTGCGTTGGGCTGCTGCCGGGCTGGCGGTTGGGCTGCGTTGGCTGCTATAATGGACATGTAAGCTCTCTCCTCTTCTCTATTTTCCATTTTCTTTTTTCTATTTTGGTTTTAATTTCTTATTTTAATTTACAAACCATTTGGGATGAGTTGAATATTGTAAAGATTCTTAAATTCACAAATGATGTTTTGTAAGATATTATCTTGCAATAAGAATTATTTATATTGTCATATAGTTGTATTTTATCTATCTCTCAATTTTCAAAAAGACATTAATGTTAATTGAGATGATTTTATTACTCTTCCTTTTTAATTTCAATTATGTTTGTATGATTTTAATTATGTGAATTATTGCATTAAATATGTTTATTAGTTAATGGTATTATTTTGTATTACCTTGCAATTAAATATTTCATGGAGTAAAGCTTATTAGATTGTGTCTTATTTGAGAAGTTGATTTCAGGGGTATTATTTCATGTGCCCAGTATTTCTAAGATTTTGGAAATTAAATTGGGTTTATTCTAAAGTCATTGGTATTGATTTATTAAACCATTGTCCTTAAATGCTTTAAGTATTACTTATTCCACTCCTAATGATTTGTATGTGTTTGGAAAGAATAGTTGGGTACACCTAAATATGCATAGTTTGAAAGGTAGGTTGATTTTATATCTTAATTCAAGTTAGGGTCTTTGTAGGATTGATGCTAGAGTTTTCTTATGCTTATGAGATGAAGCATAAGTGCAGTATGGTATTATGTATTATTATTTCCTAGTGTGTGTTGATCACATGTTGAGGGGACTAGGTTTACTCTACCTCACCATTAATAGGATTCTTACCTCAAATATTACTAGGGTTGTTAGGGTGATTGGTTAAGCAAGGATTTAGCACAATGCCATTGCTTTTCTACTCAAAATATTAAGAATGGGCTAGTCTCCCTATGATTTCATGTAATGGATGCTATGTGCTTACCATGTAAAGTTTTATCTAATCCTAATATATTTGCAAAGCATGATCATGCATTAGACCTGATCAACTCATTACTCATTACCCTCTCTCTGATATACTCCTTTCATCACACTCATTCTAGGCTCTTAGGGTTTTATGATCAACACCAAGTTGTGATGATCAAGGATTTGGCTTACTGAGTTATCACTAGTGGAATAGGGTCCTCATCTCCAATATCAGGTATTGTCTTGATCAACTAGGGTATAGTACTTCTTTTATACTTTCTTGGATGGACATGGCTATGGTTTCCTCAATAGTTCATATCCCTTGGAATGCTTGAGATAATTACTTAGAGTTCTTCTCAAGGAATGACGAATTAATCATCTAGTTGTATAGATAGTTCTCTCCCTAGAATTCAAGTGTTGGTTCGACTAACTTGAGTGTAACACCATAGCTTGAGCTCTCTTATATAGGAATGTATTACTCTAGGGTTTATGGTGTACTCACAAGATCTCATTGGGTACGAAATTGTTAAGTCTGCACCTGGATAACTGAGTTGGATTAGTCGCTACTTTACTTCATCAATTCATGGATATAGTCTTGTTCAATTTGATATTGGATTATCTCACCCCTCCAACTACCCTAATGCTTTAGTTCAAGAATTATCCATGACTCTTTAATAGGTATAGATAATGTTGGTATCTTTGGGTTCTCTCACTTGTAAATGGCTTAAATAATCTCTCAAGGTTATGCTCCAAAGATATTGATGTGATCATCAAGATCTATGGTTATTATAAATGTATTCTCTCTCTAGGAAATGCATTGAATGATATCCTAGGGTTCCTCTTAAATATGATGTTGTGAGCATGTAAATATATATTCAAGGGTTTGGCTCAAGTGTTTAACATTGCTTCTCTAATAGATATAGAACTCTCTCTTCTCTAGGTTTTGATGTATCTTAATTTGGATTCAGAAGAATATAATAAGGAGAACTAAAGAACAATACTAATGTTGATATCCTTGTCATGAATCCAAGAATGAATTGGAATTAATATCATGAGGTTCATGGTAGTAACATAGATTAGTTTAAGACATGGAAAAGATAAGTTAAGAATAGTTTCTCCATTTTATTATTACTTGATTTGTAGTTGAATAGATGTTCATATGTTATGGCAAGGAATAACATATTATGATCTTTTATAAGATCAAGCATTTGATCCTTGATTAATGTGTTATTGTGTTGGTTTTAGTTCCATTTGATCTAACCCCTTAGATCAAATCATCTCTACCCAAAACAAGGTTTTAGCAAAGTCACATTAAGGTTTATAACACTTGACTTGATGAGCTATTTCAATTCCATCAACTGATACGGGCATGGAGGCCAATGTGGAGCCCAATTTCAGGACTCCACCAGCTAAGTTATCTTATTTTATGTCTATGGTCATATGTGGTCCAATTAGGGTTTTTAATAAGTTGTGTGTTTCGACTTGGGCCTATCTGAGTCGAACTAGGGAGGCCCACCAGGGGCTTGGCCGGCCACCCCCCTCATATAAGGATGGGCACGGCTAGGGTTTAGGGTAGACAAGTTTTAGGTTAAAAACAGTTGCGTGTGTTCATGTGTATCATCCCTCCGGGGGTACGGCGCTGCCGTTTATCTAGTTCGTAATATATCCGCTGCGAAGGTTCTTGTGTTCATGAAGGATTATCTAGCTCAGGTTTGAGGCGTATCGTTCATCGATCTGTTGCTTGCTGGATTCGTCCATCTTCTCCAGGCTGCATTCATCGCGTTGTTGGGAGATTCTATCTACCCGGGTTCTCGTTGTGAAAGATCAGGCAACACCTTAGGAGGATCTGCTGGGATCGCCCTTATCAGGAGGTATCAGAGAACACCACCTCCACAGTAGTGTTAGAGCTCCAGGCCGGCTCGAGAGGCCAGGACGATTTGGCCGGTTCAACCGGGCTCCAAGCCGGCCCAACCGACGTGCAGGCCGGTTCGACCGGGCCGCCAACCGGCCAGGCTGGTGCCCAGACCGGCCAAAACGGCTCCCTCGCTGATGTTGCTGCTGTGTTTCCTTTGGCGGTGTTGTCTGCTCCTACTATTTTGACTGCAGATGATGTTGATTCGTTTCTCGGCGATGTTTTGGGCATGCGGTGTTCTCATGGGAAGAAGTCCAGTGCTGTTTTCAATGATTATCTTGACATCATGAAGGGAGTAGAGCGTCAGGCATACAACCTTCGTTGGTATCTACACTGTCTTGCGACAGTTCAAGAGTATCATGATTGGGAAAGGAACATGGAACTAGGTTTCAATCGATGCCGCATACTCCCTCCGTTCCTTTCTATAGTGCCTATAGATTTTTAGCATTTGTTTCAGAATATAAGGTTGTAGCTTAGCTTTTTTTCAATTACCCCCTTCCCGTTCAGCTCCCAAATCGTTCAGCTCCCAAATTTATCATGGTAAGTTAGGAAGATATCGATTTCCCTAATTTTACGTTGATCTCAAATCGTTTATTTAGGGGTCTTGTGTAAAAAATACTCTTGCGCTAATTTCCGTGCCAAAAAACTATAGGCACTATAGAATGGAACAGAGGGAGTATATAATAAGAAGTTCAATGGGTATCATGCATTTGTTCTTGCTCAACGGCGTGTGGACGAGGAGTTAGACCATTGGTGGCGTGATGCAGTTGACAGAGGGGAATTTGCTTGTACTTGGGAGGACTTCAAAACTTTTCTTCGTGATGGTTTCGTGTTACCGTATATGGAGGCGAGTGGGCAGCCGTCCAGAGTTGTGCATGCAATAAAGGAAGTGGGCAAGTGCATAGTTCCTATTTAGGAGGTTGGTCCACAACCAACAGTCACTAAGGGCGAGGTGATATCTTCAGAGGAGAAGGAACCTGGCTCTGATACCATGGGCCCTACTGTGACTATGGAGGAGGATGTACCATTGAGCGGGCTGAATATGCAACTCAAGAAGGTACAAGATGATGCTTGCAAGACAGTTGACAAGGTTCAACGATGGAGTTTGTTTCAGACTCAGTGCAGTATAAAGGGCAAGGCTTGCAAGTTGATGATTGATGGTTGTAGCTATACTAATGGCATAAGCAAGGCGATGGTGGCAGCGTTGGGGTTGTCTACATGGCGTCTTCCTGAACCTAAGCATCTTGAGTGGTTGAATAGATGTGGTATGCTGAAGATTACTCACAAGGTGCATGTGCCATTTACAGTTGATGACTATGCTGATGAGATAGAGTGCGACGTGTTGCCATTGGAGGTGGGCGGATTGCTACTTGGGCGTCCATGGTTGTATGATTGTAATGTGACACATGTTGGGAGAGCAAATACATATTCTTTTATGCATGGTGGCAAATAGCAAAATTTGAAGCCTATGAGTGATGATCATATCAAGTCCGATGTGGAGTTAGTGGTGCGTAAGGAGATAGGTGCATGATGTTCCGAGCATTGATATTGTTGATGTTTCAGCCATGCCTGTAGATGACAAGCCAATTCTTGTTGGTGACAAGCCGGATGAAGTTGATTCTATTGTTGATGAAGATGTGGCAGCATGTGCTACAATTCCAGTTTGTGTTGATGCCAATATACAGAGTGATGATGTTTGTGCTGATGATGTTTCAGTACATGTGGCGCAGATGCACGTGGGAGGAGTGGGAGGCAAGCGCGTCAGTGGAGATAGTGGACAGCGGCACTATCGTGCTAGGAGTATTGCAGTCCAGTTTTCCGCGACACCGCGGATGCATCGAGGCAAGGATGGACGTGTGAGACATTTATGTGGCCTAGGCATTACACATCTTGTGCAGGGTCATGTTCAGCGACACAGGGATCCATCAAAACCTCGCAAGAAGAACGTATTAGCGCCGAAGTCCAAGTTCATGTGGAGAAGAAAGGAGGCGCCAAGTGCTGTATCAAGTCAAGCAAGCCGCGAGGGAGGATGTCGTGTGGAAGGCAAGCAAGACTTGAGGACGGTGCAGATGTGTCATGTTCATATCACATCACCTTTTCCAGAAGACCCTCACACGTTGGGGACAATGCTTCACGAAGGGGGGGAGGATGATACGGGCATGAAGGCCTATGTGGAGCCCAATTTCAGGACTCCACCAGCTTAGTTATCTTATTTTATGTCTATGGTCATATGTGACGCCCCGGAACCGGTATCCTGAGGATTCCAGCGATCCCGCCGAAATCCGCACGATATCGATTCTGAGACGCCCTCCGACACGACGTGCACGACGATTCACACACGTGATGCCAGAGGAATTAACACGAGCGGTAACATTACAACAGGATTACAATAGAGCCCACAAGATACATATATTACAACAACGACTCCAACGAGTCAAGATACAAATATACAATACAAAGATCCAAATCATACGGAAGATCGAATACGTCCGAGTACGGACAAGATGCAAGTTGGACTAAGAGTCCCGAAGATAACCGAGTGGCGTCCATAACCCTGCCCGAGGCCAAGCCGGAAGGGTAACCTTGCTAACGTCGTCATCTCGTACCTGTCAAAGTCGGGCCATCGGTTGCCGACAAAGGGGGAGGAGACAAAAAGAAAGGAAGGCGAGGGTAAGTACCATTGGCACGTACTTGCGAGACAACACCAGCTATGCTCGCTGGTGGGCGGTATAAACTTCACCCGGCTATATGTGGAGTTTAGCGGCAGCAAAGCTACTATCCAATAGAGACACGCTACAACATCCGTCTACTCAGAGAAGATAAGAGAGCGCACAAGGTAACAGTTCTATACTCTGCAAACATAACACAACCGATGCGATCCCCCTTCGCCAAGAGGTATTGCAAAGGCACACACACTTTTGAAAGGGTTTTATTAGCAAATTATTAACAACAGGAAAATAAGGTGTAAGTTGTTCTATGATCAAGCTATACAATTCCAAGTCGTCCATAACCGCGGACACGGCTTATCGATAAGATGTACACCCTGCAGGGGTTGCCCAAATGTAACCATACGCATGCTCGACCCACTTACGACAGGTGGATGTCTCACAACAAGACCGTTCCCAATTCAACAAGAAAGTCTAGGGGGGCCACCCAACTAAGATACCCGTGACGAAGTCCGGCCGTACTCCGATACGGACCCAGAGGTTTGCGCCGGCGGCTAGGCATGCGAACCACACGCTTCGCTAAACGTCCCGCAAGGTACGGTATGAGAATATAAACACCCGAAGGCAACGGAAGTAAACACCCGTAGGCAACGGAAGTAAAGCATGGCATACATGGCATAGGCAAATAAAACCAAGGTTGTGGCCCCCTTTTCAACTGACTTGAGAAAAGGTAATGGGTGAGGGGGGTCCCAATAAACGTCCCCACGTACGGGTAGAGCGCTCAATCTCGGAACAGATAACAAGAACTCGGGTCCTAGGGGACATTAGCGAGTCAAAGTTCCGATGCTTTCGCAAAGGGGCTCACGGATGCCTCCGCTTACAATTTTAGTTGTTAACAATAAAGTAAAGTGTGATTATCTCCAACAAAAGATATAGCATGTGATAACCTCCCAACAAGATATCCCGAACATTTCGAGATATCAACAAAACCCTAAACTACGCCTACGACTCGCAAAGCTGGCAAACAACAAACAATAGGTAGGGAGAGGAGGTGTATCTCGGACATATAGATAACAGGTGGATAGGACACGTGACACAACAGAATCGCAACATAAGGATAGCAATAGATCAAAAGAGCATGTAAAAGTAAAATAGGTGAAGGGGTGGGCTCGCCTGTGAAAAGCTGCAGAAGAACTTGTCGTATCTCTCAACACCACTTCGCGATCCTATCCGAGAAGAAGCAAATGCTGGAACACACAACGCATGCAAGTCTTACTACTACGGATAAAGAAGATCCAGCATGATCAAGATGATATGCATTACATGGCATGTATGATGCGATGCACTTATCCAATTTAAGCGGGATCGGAATCCCGAATAAACAAATTATGTTGGAGTTGCATTTTATACCGGCAAAGTTAAGGGTTGAATAGCATGGCATAACATGGCAGGGGTGCGCTACTTCAAAGTTAAACGGAGCGGGGAAAACCATAGTCGGTATTCGAAATACTCCGCATATATGTTAGGTGAACATGCATAACTATCAACGCGCGACATGATGCGAGATGCAAACAGATGTATGAATGGCATATTCATGTTCAGCACATTTTTCTGATCAAAATTCATATATAATACTTTTTAATTGGAATTACAGATTAAAAGTTATTAACAGTTTAGGGTTTTGTTATTTTAAAATAGATAAACATATTTTATTTTAATGGGGTAAGGACCCGAAAACAAAAACTGGCCAGAGGAGGGACCCCGGGTTATTTTGAAATAGATCCAGGGGGTTTTCGAGGAAACCAACAAGGCCAGGGACGGCGGGTTAGCTGGCAGAAAAATGCAGGGACCTAGACGCAAAAGTGCTAGATCTGGATCTGGAGAAGAATTCTCACCCAGGGGAGATCTAGCCGGGGTCGATGACAGGTGGGACCCGGCGAAGAGGACGTGACAAACATTGCCCGCGCGTCCAGAAGGCGTTCGACGCAGGGGCATGCCGCGCGCGTTCCAGGAGACGCGGTCACCGCGGCAGATGAGCGCGGCGCGGCCGATGCAGGGCTCCCCAGGAAGCGAGACTTGGCGCGTCGGGTGCGCCTCGTCGAGATCGACCAGATGGGGCGGCGCTGTTGACTGGGGGGCACCGGAGAGCTCGCCGGCGGCGAGGTCTGCGGAGGCACGAGTCGGCATCACCGTGAGAAGGGCAAACAGGAAGCAACGAGGGGGAAGAGGGTGTCTAGGAGAACCGCGTGGTTACCAGGAACCCGTAGGAGGGCTCGGTTTGGCCGGAGGAGGTCGAGGGCTGCCGGAATCGATGAAATCGTCGCTGGAGACGGAGAGGGGAACGACGAATTTGGCGAATATTCTGAGCGTCCCGGCTCAATTCCTTCCGCCAGGGGCAAGAGGAGGTCGAGGCGCACCCTCCGGTGCCCGTGGAACGGCTCGGGGTGGCCGGAGACGATGGGGCCAGGTGGTTGCTGCGGCGGCGCTCTCGGTGGCTTGCGAGAGAAAGAAAAATATGATGAGAGAGGAGTTGTTGGCGGCGCGAGGGAGGGAGAAGAGAGGGTTGGTGGCCGCTAGGGTTTGCCGCGGCAAGAGATAAGGGAGAGGGGCAGGTGAGGCTCGGTGGGAGGGAGGACCACGGCATCCTCACGCCATCGGCGTGCTTGATGACCTGGAAAGAGAAGACGACAATGGAGAGGTGCGAAGGGGTATGCGGGCCAGGAGGTGGGCTGGGCCGTGGCTGCTGCTGGGCTGCTCGGGAAAGAAAAGAAGAGAGGGGAGATGACGGGCCAGGGAGAGAGAGGCCCAGGGAGGAGGAGGTTTTAGTTTTTATTTATCAGATTCTTTTCTCTTTTGTTTTATTTTAGAAAACCTGTTTTTGCAAATTGTTTTGAACCAGCACCAACAAAAGTTGAGTTTTGATTATAGGGGAGAGATAGAGACAAAATAAGAGCCAAAGGTTTTATAGCAAAATAAAAATAATTTTGTGTTAGGGTTTGTTAAATGACAGGAGAGGGGAGGTTTATTTTATAAACCATATGAGAGGGGGAAACTCAAAATAGTTTTTATTAAAAAATAAATTTTATTGATAAAATCTTGTGGATGATATGATGCATGATGCATGATGATGCACAAAAGGAAGGCACAAACAAATCTAATATGGGATACTACCCGGGGCCGTTACAATCGACACCACTAACAAGGAACCTCGCCCCGAGGTTCCACGTCAAGCCAAGGGGGAGTTGGTTAAACTATCGAGTCTTTTTGTACCATGTTGACAATCAGCCGACCTCGAGGTGGAACCTTCTTCTGGCGAGTGTTGATCTTCTCGACACCACTAACAAGAACTGTTGCTCCATGTTGATCGGCGACACCACTAACAAGAAGTCATTGTTCCGCTGTCGATGATGCGCTTCTGTCGGGATACTCCGAAGATCAGACCTAATAGGTGAGGGGCAAAGATCGTCCAACCCACGTCGGAACCTAAGACTCGGAAAAACTCAGATAAGAGAGAAGACTCAAAACTCGCAATGTAAGAGGAGAAGGAATATAGGTAAGGAGAAAAATCAGAGCTAATCAGAACTATCCAACGAGTTTTAGAAATAGTTTTGACACTCTAAACTCAACGACCGTTGGCAAGGTTATCCTACAGGCTGGACTAGTGGGGTACCGTCAACCTGGGGCTCTGATACCAACTTGTGACGCCCCGGAACCGGTATCCTGAGGATTCCAGCGATCCCGCCGAAATCCGCACGATATCGATTCCGAGACGCCCTCCGACACGACGTGCGCGACGAATCACACACGTGATGCCAGAGGAATTAACACGAGCGGTAACATTACAACAGGATTACAATAGAGCCCACAAGATACATATATTACAACAACGACTCCAACGAGTCAAGATACAAATATACAATACAAAGATCCAAATCATACGGAAGATCGAATACGTCCGAGTACGGACAAGATGCAAGTTGGACTAAGAGTCCCGAAGATAACCAAGTGGCGTCCATAACCCTGCCCGGGCCAAGCCGGAAGGGTAACCTTGCTAACGTCGTCATCTCGTACTGTCAAAGTCGGGCCATCGGTTGCCGACAAAAGGGGAGGAGACAAAAAGAAAGGAAGGCGAGGGTAAGTACCATTGGCACGTACTTGCGAGACAACACCGCCTATGCTCGGCTGGTGGGCGGTATAAACTTCACCCGGCTATATGTGGAGTTTAGCGGCAGCAAAGCTACTATCCAATAGAGACACGCTACAACATCCGTCTACTCGGAGAAGATAAGAGAGCGCACAAGGTAACAGTTCTATACTCTGCAAACATAACACAGCCGATGCGATCCCCCTTCGCCAAGAGGTATTGCAAAGGCACACACACTTTTGAAAGGGTTTTATTAGCAAATTATTAACAACAGGAAAATAAGGTGTAAGTTGTTCTATGATCAAGCTATACAATTCCAAGTCGTCCATAACCGCGGACACGGCTTATCGATAAGATGTACACCCTGCAGGGGTTGCCCAAATGTAACCATACGCATGCTCGACCCACACGACAGGTGGATGTCTCACAACAAGACCGTTCCCAATTCAACAAGAAAGTCTAGGGGGGCCACCCAACTAAGCTACCCGTGACGAAGTCCGGCCGTACTCCGATACGGACCCAGAGGTTTGCGCCGGCGGCTAGGCGTGCGAACCACACGCTTCGCTAAACGTCCCGCAAGGTACAGTACAGAATATAAACACCCGAAGGCAACAGGAAGTAAACACCCGTAGGCAACAGGAAGTAAAGCATGGCATACATGGCATAGGCAAATAAAACGAAGGTTGTGGCCCCCTTTTCAACTGACTTGAGAAAAGGTAATGGGTGAGGAGGGGTCCCAATAAACATCCCCACGTACGGGTAGAGCGCTCAATCTCGGAACAGATAACAAGAACTCGGGTCCTAGGGGACATTAGCGAGTCAAAGTTCCGATGCTTTCGCAAAGGGGCTCACAGATGCCTGCGCTTACAATTTTAGTTGTTAACAATAAAGTAAAGTGTGATTATCTCCAACAAAAGATATAGCATGTGATAACCTCCCAACAAGATATCCCGAACATTTCGAGATATCAACAAAACCCTAAACTACGCCTACGACTCGCAAAGCCGGCAAACAACAAACAATAGGTAGGGAGAGGAGGTGTATCTCGGACATATAGATAACAGGTGGATAGGACACGTGACACAACGAGAATCGCAACATAAGGATAGCAATAGATCAAAAGAGCATGTAAAAGTAAAATAGGTGAAGGGGTGGGCTCGCCTGTGAAAAGCTGCAGAAGAACTTGTCGTATCTCTCAACACCACTTCGCGATCCTATCCGAGAAGAAGCAAATGCTGGAACACACAACGCATGCAAGTCTTACTACTACGGATAAAGAAGATCCGAGCATGATCAAGATGATATGCATGACATGGCATGTATGATGCGATGCACTTATCCAATTTAAGCGGGATCGGAATCCCGAATAAACAAATTATGTTGGAGTTGCATTTTATACCGGCAAAGTTAAGGGTTGAATAGCATGGCATAACATGGCAGGGGTGCGCTACTTCAAAGTTAAACGGAGCGGGGAAAACCATAGTCGGTATTCGAAATACTCCGCATATATGTTAGGTGAACATGCATAACTATCAACGCGCGACATGATGCGAGATGCAAACAGATGTATGAATGGCATATTCATGTTCAGCACATTTTTCTGATCAAAATTCATATATAACACTTTTTAATTGGAATTACGATTAAAAGTTATTAACGGTTTAGGGTTTTGTTATTTTAAAATAGATAAACATATTTTATTTTAATGGGGTAAGGACCCGAAAACAAAAACTGGCCGGAGGAGGGACCCCGGGTTATTTTGAAATAGATCCGGGGGGTTTTCGAGAAACCAACAAGGCTAGGGACGGCGGGTTAGCTGGCAGAAAAATGCAGGGACCTAGACGCAAAAGTGCTAGATCTGGATCTGGAGAAGAATTCTCACCCAGGGGAGATCTAGCCGGGGTCGATGACAGGTGGGACCCGGCGAAGAGGACGTGGCAAACATTGCCCGCGCGTCCAGAAGGCGTTCGACGCAGGGGCATGCCGCGCGCGTTCCAGGAGACGCGGTCACCGCGGCAGACGAGCGCGGCGCGGCCGATGCAGGGCTCCCCAGGAAGCGAGACTTGGCGCGTCGGGTGCGCCTCGTCGAGATCGACCAGATGGGGGCGGCGCTGTTGACTGGGGGGCACTGGAGAGCTGCCGGCGGCGAGGTCTGCGGAGGCACGAGTCGGCATCACCGTGAGAAGGGCAAACAGGAAGCAACGAGTGGGAAGAGGGTGTCTAGGAGAACCGCGTGGTTACCAGGAACCCGTAGGAGGGCTCGGTTTGGCCGGAGGAGGTCGAGGGCTGCCGGAATCGATGAAATCGTCACCGGAGACGGAGAGGGGAACGACGAATTTGGCGAAGATTCTGAGCGTCCCGGCTCAATTCCTTCCGCCAGGGGCAAGAGGAGGTCGAGGCGCACCCTCCGGTGCCCGCGGAACGGCTCGGGGTGGCCGGAGACGATGGGGCCAGGTGGTTGCTGCGGCGGCGCTCTCAGGGCTTGCAGAGAAAGAAAAATATGATGAGAGAGGAGTTGTTGGCGGCGCGAGGGAGGGAGAAGAGAGGGGTTGGTGGCCGCTAGGGTTTGCCGCGGCAAGAGATAAGGGAGAGGGGCAGGTGAGGCTCGGTGGGAGGGAGGACCACGGCATCCTCACGCCATCGGCGTGCTTGATGACCTGGAAAGAGAAGACGACAATGGAGAGGTGCGAAGGGGTATGCGGGCCGGGAGGTGGGCTGGGCCGTGGCTGCTGCTGGGCTGCTCGGGAAAGAAAAGAAGGGAGGGGAGATGACGGGCCAGGGAGAGAGAGGCCCAGGGAGGAGGAGGGTTTAGTTTTTATTTATCAGATTCTTTTCTCTTTTGTTTTATTTTAGAAAACCTGTTTTTGCAAATTGTTTTGAACCAGCACCAACAAAAGTTGAGTTTTGATTATAGGGGAGAGATAGAGACAAAATAAGAGCCAAAGGTTTTATAGCAAAATAAAAATAATTTTGTGTTAGGGTTTGTTAAATGACAGGAGAGGGGAGGTTT
This sequence comes from Lolium rigidum, assembly GCF_022539505.1. NCBI lineage: Eukaryota > Viridiplantae > Streptophyta > Magnoliopsida > Poales > Poaceae > Lolium > Lolium rigidum. Next base: position 72,329,506 of record NC_061510.1, read on the forward strand.
ATTTTATAAACCATATGAGAGGGGGAAACTCAAAATAGTTTTTATTAAAAAAATAAATTTTATTGATAAAATCTTGTGGATGATATGATGCATGATGCATGATGATGCACAAAAGGAAGGCACAAACAAATCTAATATGGGATACTACCCGGGGCCGTTACATCATATGTGGTCCAATTAGGGTTTTTAATAAGTTGTCTATTTCGACTTGGGCCCGTCTGAGTCGAACTAGGGAGGCCCACTAGGGGCTTGGCCGGCCACCCCCCTCATATAAGGGTGAGCACGGCTAGGGTTTAGGGTAGACAAGTTTTAGGTTAAAAACTGTTGCGTGTGTTCACCTGTATCATCCCTCTGGGGGTACGTCGCTTACGTTTATCTAGTTCAAAATATATCCGCTGCGAAGGTTCTTGTGTTCATCAAGGATTATCTAGCTCAGGTTTGAGGTGTATCGTTCATCGATCCGTTGCTTGCTGGATTCGTCCCTCTTCTCCATGCTGCGTTCATCACGTTGTTGGGAGGATCTAGTACCCCGGGTTCTTGCTGTGAAAGTTCGGGCAACACCCTAGGAGGATCTGATGGGATCCCCCTTATCAGGCCTGATAAGGGGGATCCCAGTAGATCCTCCTAAGGTGTTGCCCGATCTTTCACAGCGAGAACCCGGGTAGATAGAATCGCCCAACAACGCGATGAACGCAGCCTGGAGAAGAGGGACGAATCCAGCAAGCAACAGATCGATGAACGATTAAGGGGGATCCCATCAGATCCTCCTAGGGTGTTGCCCGATCTTTCACAGCGAGAACCCGTGTAGATAGAATCGCCCAACAACGCGATGAACGCAGCCTGGAGAAGAGGGACGAATCTAGCAAGCAACAGATCGATGAACGATATGCCTCAAACCTGAGCTAGATAATCCTTGATGAACACAAGAACCTTCGCGACGGATATATTACGAACTAGATAAACGGCAGCGTCGTACCCCCGGAGGGATGATACACGTGAATACACGCAACTGTTTTTAACCTAAAACTTGACTACCCTAAACCCTAGTCGTGCCCATCCTTATATGAGGGTGTGGCCAGCCAAGCCCCTAGTGGGCCTCCCTAGTTCGACTCAGATAGGCCCAAGTCGAAACACACAACTTATTAAAAACCTTAATTGTCCCACATATGACCATAGACATAAAATAAGATAACTAAGGTGGTGGAGTCCTGAAACTGGGCTCCACATAGGCCTCCATGCTCGTATCATCCTCCCCCCTTCAAGAAGCGGTGTCCCCAACGCGTGAGGGTCTTCTGGAAAAGGTGACGCGATATGACCATCACACGTCCGCGCCGTCCTCAAATCTTTCTTGCCTTCCACACCACATCCTCCCTCGCGGCCTGCTTGACTTGATACAGCACTTGGCGCCTCCTTTCTTCTCCACATGAGCTTGGACTTCGACACCAATACCTTCCCCTTGCGAGGTTTTGATGGACCCCTGTGTTGCTGAACATGACCCTGCACAAGATGTGTAATGCCTGGGCCACATAAATGTCTCACATGTCCATCCTTGCCTCGATGCATCCGCGGTATCACGGAAAACTGGACTGCAGTACTCCTAGCACGGTAGTGCCGATGTCCACTGTCTCCACTGACGCGCTCGCCTCCCACTCCTCCCACGCGCATCTGCGCCATATGTACTGAAACACCATCAGCACAAACATCATCGGTCACGTATACTTGGCATCAACACAAGCCGGAACTGTAGCACATGCTGTAACATCCACATCAACAACAAGTGTAGCTTCATCCGGCTTGTCACCAACAAGAACTGGCTTGTCATCTACATGCATGGCTGAAACATCACCAACATCAATGCTTGGAACATCATGCACCTCTGGCTGCACTTGAGGATTGTGCAACTTCTCCTTACGCACCACTAACTCCACATCGGACCTGATATGATCATCACTGATGTCTACGGGTGCTTCTATTCTTGTAGACAGTGTTGGGCCTCCAAGAGCAGAGGTTTGTAGAACAGCAGCAAGTTTCCCTTAAGTGGATCACCCAAGGTTTATCGAACTTAGGGAGGAAGAGGTCAAAGATATCCCTCTCAAGCAACCCTGCAATCACGATACAAGAAGTCTCTTGTGTCCCCAACACACCTAATACACTTGTCAGATGTATAGGTGCACTAGTTCGGCGAAGGGATAGTGAAATACAAGTGGTATGAATGAATATGAGCAGTAGTAACGGCGCCAGAAAAGTGCTTGCTGGCGTGCAGTTGATGGTAGTAATATTGCAGGAAGTAAAGGTGAAGTAAAACAGTAAACAAGCGATGATTGCAGTATTTGGAAACAAGGCCTAGGGATCATACTTTCACTAGTGGACACTCTCAACATTGATCACATAAATAACTAAGTTCTCTTCCTTTGTGCTACATATACTCTTGTTTGATAATGAACACCATTCGTTGTGTAGGGCTACAAGAGCACCTCAATGCCGGAGTTAACAAGCTCCACAACATTCGGCATTCATATTTAAGTAACCTTTAGAGCATAATAGATCTTTGCAATTTAAACCGAGTACTAACATAGCATACACACTGTCACCTTTACACTATGAAGGGGGAATAAATCACATCAATACTATCATAGTAATAATTAACTCCATAACCTACAAGAGATTATGATCATAACCTACGCCAAGTACTACACGATGCACACACTGTCACCATTACACCATGGAGGAGGAATATACTAATCTAATAACATCACAAGAGTAGCACATAGACTAATAGTGATACAAAACTCATATGAATCTCAATCATGTAAGGCAGCTCATGAGATCATTGTATTGAAGTACATAGGAGAGAGATTAACCACATAGCTACCGGTACAACCCTTAGCCTCGATGGAGAACTACTCCCTCCTCATGGGAGATAGCAGCGTTGATGAAGATGGCGGTGGTGTTGATGGAGATGCCTTCCGGGGGCACTTCCCCATCCCGGCGGCGTGCCGGAACAGAGACTCCTGTCCCCCAGATCTTGGCTTCGCGATGGCGGCGGCTCTGGAAGGTTTCTCGTACCGTGGCTTTTTCGTCTCGAAGTTTTAGGTCAGGGACCTTTAAATAGGCGAAGAGGCGGAGTCGGAGGGCTGACGGGGCGGTGACACAATAGGAGGGCGCGGCCTAGGCCCTGGCCGCGCCACCCTGTCGTCTGGTGGCCCTGTGGCCCCCCTCTGGTGGCTCTCGGGTGTTCTGGAAGCTTCGTGGAAAAATAGGATGCTGGGCATTGATTTCGTCCGATTCCGAGAATATTTCCTTACTAGGATTTCTGGAACCAAAAACAGCAGAAAACAGCAACTGGCCCTTCGGCATCTCGTCAATAGGTTAGTTCCGAAAAATGCATAAATATGACATATAATGTGTATAAAACATGTGAGTATCATCACAAAAGTAGCATGGAACATAAGAAATTATAGATACGTTTGAGACGTATCAAGCATCCCCAAGCTTAGTTCCTACTCGCCCTCAGGTAGGTAAACGATAACAAAGATAATTTCTTAAGTGACATGCTATCATAATCTTGATCAATACAATTGTAAAGTATATGAGATGAATGCAGCGATTCAAAGCAATGATGAAGATAATGAGTAAACAAATGAATCATATAGCAAAGACTTTTCATGAATAATACTTTCAAGACAAGCATCAATAAGACTTGCATAAGAGTTACTCATAAAGCAATAGATTCAAAGTAGAAAGCTTTGAAGCAACACAAAGGAAGATATAAGTTTCAGCAATTGCTTTCAACTTGTAACATGTATATCTCATGGATAGTTGTCAACATAAAGCAATATAACAAGTGCAATAAGTAAACATGTAAGAATCAATGCACACAGTTGACACAAGTGTTTGCTTCTGGGATAGAAAGAATAGGCAAACTGACTCAACAATAAAGTAGAAGAATGGCCCTTCGCAGAGGGAAGCATGGATTACTATTTTTGTGCTAGAGCTTTTCATTTTGGAAACAAGAAACAATTTTGTCAACGGTAGTAATAAAGCATATGTGTTATGTATAAGATATCTTATAAGTTGCAAGCCTCATGCATAGTATACTAATAGTGCTCGCACCTTGTCCTAATTAGCTCGGATTAACACGGATTATCATTGCATAGCATATGTTTCAACCAACTGTCACAAAGGGGTACCTCTATGCCGCCTGTACAAAGGTCTAAGGAGAAAGCTCGCATTGGATTTCTCGCTTTTGATTATTCTCAACTTAGACATCCATACCGGTACAAAATAGACAACAGATAATGGACTCCTCTTTAATGCATAAGCATTTAACAACAATTCATTTTCTCATAAGAGATTGAGGATTGATTGTCCAAACTGAAACTTCCACCATGAATCATGGCTTTAGTTAGCGGCCCAATGTTCTTCTCTAACATTATGCATACTCAAACCATTTGATCATGAAAATCTCCCTTACTTCAGACAAGACAAACATGCATAGCAACTCACATGATATTCAACAAAGGTAAAAGTTGATGGCGTCCCCAGAAACATGGTTATCGCTCAACAAGCAACTTATTAAGAAATAAGACACATAAGTACATATTCTTCACCACAATAGTTTTTAAGGCTATTTTTCCCATGAGCTATATATTGCAAAGACAAAGAATAGAATTTTAAAGGTAGCACTAAAGTAATGTACTTTGGAATGGCAGGGAAATACCATGTGGTAGGTAGGTATGGTGGACACAAATGGCATAGTTTTTGGCTCAAGGATTTGGATGCACGAGAAGAATTCCTCTCAATACAAGGCTAGGCTAGCAAGGTTGTTTGAAGCAAACTCAAGTATAAAAGGTGCAGCAAAGCTCACATATGAACATATTGTAACTATTATAAGACTTTATATTGTCTCCTTGTTGTTCAAACACCTTAACCAGAAAATATCTAGACTCTAGAGAAACTAATCATGCAAACCAAATTTTAACAAACTCTATGTAATTCTTCATTAATGGGTACAAGGTACATGATGCAAGAGCTTAAACATGATCTATATGAGCACAACAATTTCCAAGTATCACATTATTCAAGATATTATACCATTTACCACATGCGGCATTTTCCGTTTCCAACCATATAACAATGAACGAAGTAGTTCAACCTTCGCCGTGAACATTAAGAGTAAAAGCGAAGAACACTAGTGTTCATATGCAACAACGGAGCGTGTCTCTCTCCCACACAAGCATGATGGATCATATTTTATTCAAACAAAAACAAAAACAAAAACAAACAGACGCTCCAAGTAAAGTACATAGGATGTGACTGAATAAAAATATAGTTTCAAGAGAACTGACCTGATAAGTTGTCGATGAAGAAGGGGATGCCTTGGCATCCCCAATCTTAGATGCTTGAGTCTTCTTGAAATATGCAGGGATGATCCACGGGGCATCCCCAAGCTTAGACTCTTCACTCTTCTTGATCATAGTATATCATCCTCCTCTCTTGACCCTTGAAAACTTCCTCCACACCAAACTCGAAACTAACTCATTAGAGGGTTAGTGCATAATCAAAAATTCACATGTTCAGAGGTGACACAATCATTCTTAACACTTCTGGACATTGCTCAAAGCTACTGGAAGTTAATGGAACAAAGAAATCCATCCAACACAGCAAAAGAGGCAATGCGAAATAAAAGGCAGAATCTGTCAAAACAGAACAGTCCGTAAAGACGAATTTTATTGAGGCAACAGACTTGCTCAGATGAAAATGCTCAAATTGAATGAAAGTTGCGTACATATCTGAGGATCACGCACGTAAATTTGCAGATTTTTCTGAGCTACCTACAGAGAGGCAGATCGAAATTCGTGACAGCAAGAAATCTGTTTCTGCGCAGTAATCCAAATCTAGTTTCAACCTTACTATCAAAGACTTTACTTGGCACAACAATGCAATAAAATAAAGATAAGGAGAGGTTGCTACAGTAGTAACAACTTCCAAGACACAAAAAAACAGTAGCAAAATAAAGACATGGGTTATCTCCCAAGAAGTTCTTTCTTTATAGCCATTAAGATGGGCTCAGCAATTTTAATGATGCACTCGCAAGAAATAAGAGTTGAAGCAAAAGAGAGCATCAAAAAGCAAATTCAAAACAAATTTAAGCCTAACATGCTTCCTATGCATAGGAATCTTGTAAATAAACAAATTCATGAAGCATGATGCAACAAGCATAGAAAGATAAAATAAGTGTAGCTTCAAAAATTTCAGCATATAGAGAGGTGTTTTAGTAACATGAAAACTTCTACAACCATATTTTCCTCTCTCATAATAACTTCCAGTGGCATCATGAACAAATTCAACAATATAAGTATCACATAAATCATTCTTATTCACATGCATAAAAGTATCATTACTCTCCACATAAGCATAGTCATTCTTATTAATTGTAGTGGGAGCAAATTCAACAAAGTAGCTATCATTATTATTCTCATCATCAAATATAGGAGGAATAGTATAATCATAATAAGCTTTATCCTCCATAGTAGGTGGCACCAAAAGACCACTATCATTGTAATCATCATATATGGGAGGCATATCATAATCAACATAAACTTTCTCCTCAATACCCGGAGGGCTAAAGAGATCATTTTCATCAAAACGACCTCCCCAAGCTTAGAATTTTCTATATCATTATCAACAATGGTGTTCAAAGCGTTCATACTAATATCATTGCTACTAGCATGGAAATAAGGTTCCATAGGTTTTTTAATTTTCGCATTAAACCATTCATGTCTTGACTCAGGAAATAGTACAAAAAGCTCACAGATGTTTTCCATTATGCCTTACTAGTGTAAAACAAGAAACAAAAAGATGCAATTGCAGGATCTAAAGGAAATAGCTTCGAGCACACACACAACGGCAGCATAAAAGTACTTAGTTACCTGGGACCAGAGTATTAGTGCCTTTTACCTTTCCTCCCCGGCAACGGCGCCAGAAAAGTGCTTGATGTCTACGGGTGCTTCTATTCTTGTAGACAGTGTTGGGCCTCCAAGAGGAGTGGTTTGTAGAACAACAGCAAGTTTCCCTTAAGTGGATCACCCAAGGTTTATCGAACTCAGGGAGGAAGAGGTCAAAGATATCCCTCTCAAGCAACCCTGCAATCACGATACAAGAAGTCTCTTGTGTCCCCAACACACCTAATACACTTGTCGGATGTATAGGTGCACTAGTTCGGCGAAGAGATAGTGAAATACAAGTGGTATGAATGAATATGAGCAGTAGTAACGGCGCCGAGAAAAGTGCTTGCTGGCGTGCGATTGATGGTAGTAATATTGCGGGAAGTAAAGATGCGGTAAAACAGTAAACAAGCGATGATTGCGGTATTTGGAAACAAGGCCTAGGGATCATACTTTCACTAGTGGACAATCTCAACATTGATCACATAAATAAATAAGTTCTCTTCCTTTGTGCTACATATACTCTTGTTTGATAATGAACACCATTCGTTGTGTAGGGCTACAAGAGCACCTCAATGCCGGAGTTAACAAGCTCCACAACATTCGGCATTCATATTTAAGTAACCTTTAGAGCATAATAGATCTTTGCAATTTAAACCGAGTACTAACATAGCATACACACTTGTCACCTTTACATTATGAAGGGGGAATAAATCACATCAATACTATCATAGTAATAATTAACTCCATAACCTACAAGAGATTATGATCATAACCTACGCCAAGTACTACACGATGCACACACTGTCACCATTACACCATGGAGGAGGAATAGACTACTTTAATAACATCACAAGAGTAGCACATAGACTAATAGTGATACAAAACTCATATGAATCTCAATCATGTAAGGCTGCTCATGAGATCATTGTATTGAAGTACATAGGAGAGAGAGATTAACCACATAGCTACCGGTACAGCCCTTAGCCTCGATGGAGAACTACTCCCTCCTCATGGGAGACAGCAGGGTTGATGAAGATGGCGGTGGTGTTGATGGAGATGCCTTCCGGGGGCACTTCCCCGTCCCGGCGGCATGCCGGAATAGAGACTCCTGTCCCCCAGATCTTGGCTTCGCGATGGCGGCGGCTCTGGAAGGTTTCTCGTACCGTGGCTTTTTCGTCTCGAAGTTTTAGGTCCGGGACCTTTAAATAGGCGAAGAGGCGGAGTCGGAGGGCTGACGGGGCGGTGACACAATAGGGGGGCGCGGCCCAGGCCCTGGCCGCACCACCCTGTCATCTGGTGGCCCTGTGGCCCCCCTCTGGTGGCTCTCGGGTGTTCTGGAAGCTTCGTGGAAAAATAGGATGCTGGGCATTGATTTCGTCCGATTCCGAGAATATTTCCTTACTAGGATTTCTGGAACCAAAAACAGCAGAAAACAGCAACTGGCCCTTCGGCATCTCGTCAATAGGTTAGTTCCGGAAAATGCAAAAATATGACATATAATGTGTATAAAACATGTCAGTATCATCATAAAAGTAGCATGGAACATAAGAAATTATAGATACGTTTGAGACGTATCAATCACCCAAAGGCTTCAAAGTCCGCCGTTTTCCACCATGCATAAAAGAATATGTATTTGCTCTCCCAGCATGTGTCACATTACGATCATACTGCCATGGACGCCCAAGTAGCAATCCGCACACCTCCAATGGCAACACATCGCACTCTATCTCATCAACATAGTCATCAACTGTAAATGGCACATGCACCTTGTGAGTAATCTTCAGCATACCACATCTATTCAACCACTCAAGACGTTTAGGTTCAGGAAGATGCCACGTAGACAACCCCAATGCTGCCACCATCACCTTGCTAATGCCATTAGTACAACTACCACCATCAATCATCAACTTGCAAGCCTTGCCCTTGATAATGCACTGAGTCTGAAACAAACTCCATCGCTGACCCTTGTCAACTGTCTTGCAAGCATCATCTTGTACCTTCTTGAGTTGCATATTAAGCCCGCTCAATGGTACATCCTCCTCAACAGTCACAGTAGTGCCCTTGGTATCAGAGACAGGTTTCCTCTCCTTAGTGACTGCCTGTACTGGAACAACCTCCTCCACGGTAGTGTTAGAGCACACCACCTCTTTGTCCATCTCCGTGGACTTGACCAGAAATCTAGCACGCAGAAATTGCTTGAAATCTGCCCAACTAGACCGTACACCAATGATACCCTCAACTGTCGGAGCATCACGATACCAACCAGCCAGAACATCATCAACACGCCTATATGCAATAGTAAATTCAGTTTGGCCCCCAAATGTCTTATCAAACGCCTTGCATTGCTCAAAACCACCGTCAATGTGGGATTCCCAAAACTGAAATTTCGCCGGTGTCGCAGAGCTAGCCAACCTCCACTTGTTGGTAGATGCATCGAAGTGTGAACCCATCACAATACTAAGATAATCATGATAAACATCTTCCTTCCTATCTATAGCACGCAAACATGCATAAATAGTAGCGGAAAAATCCCCAACAGAAGCAGACGGAACAGCTGGCGCAGGTGAAATACCAGCAGTGGCTTGGCTGGTCAGAGAGCTGGTTTGGCCGGCCTGGGCACCGGCCTGGCCGGTCAGCGGCCCGGTCGAACCGGCCTGGGCACCGGAGCATCCGGTCAGGGGCCTGGTTGACCGGATTGGAAACCGGCCGAGCTGACCCGACACATAGTACATTGGCCCGGCTGGCACCGGCCTGGGGTCCGGTTTTGACTGGTCTGGCCGGCCTAGATCCCGGTCTGACCGGGTCTGGCACCTGCCCGGCCGGCCCAGGAGCTGGTCGACCAGTCTGGGCGCCGGATCTGGTCGCGATATGCCTTCTTCTTCCCGATTCCAGACACCAAATTTTGCGATTTTGACACCTGGCATAGCTATGGATGATAGGTAAAATGCACCACAACAACACCAAAATTCCTCCAACCAATCTCCTTCGACCGAGAGCCAATCTCCTCTGATGCAAACCGATCCGAAGAGATCGATCAACAAAACCTCGCCGTGAGCAACCCAGTAATCTGATACCAACTGATACGGGGGATCCCAGCAGATCCTCCTAATGTGTTGCCCGATCTTTCACAGCGAGAACCCGGGTAGATAGAATCTCCCAACAACGCGATGAACGCAGCCTAGAGAAGAGGGTCGAATTCAGCAAGCAACGGATCGATGAACGATACGCCTCAAACCTGAGCTAGATAATCCTTGATGAACACAAGAACCTTCACATCAGATATATTACGAACTAGATAAACGACAGCGCCATACCCTCGGAGGGATGATACACGTGAACACACGCAACTGTTTTTAACCTAAAACTTGTCTACCCTAAACCCAAGTTGTGCCCACCCTTATATGAGGGGGTGGCCGGCCAAGCTCCTAGTGGGCCTCCCTAGTTCGACTCAGACAGGCTCAAGTCGAAACACACAACTTATTAAAAACCCTAATTGGCCCACATATGACCATAGACATAAAATAAGATAACTAAGCTCGTGGAGTCCTGAAATTGGGCTCCACATAGGCCTCCATGCCTGTATCATCAACTCAAGTGAAATTGCAGTTACTGTGACATGTTTTATTTGAAAGCTAGAAAATTCCCCATATTTTCTATGCATGAATGCAATGCACATATCTGTTTCCTCTATTTTTTGTAACCCCAAATCCTGGGATATTACAGGGTATCTCTAGCATCTTCCAACGGTGCATCGCCATCGATGATGGAAAGGCCCTGTTGCGAGATACACGAAGGCACGTGTGGTCATCATGCAAGCAGCCGAGCACTTGTTGACGTGGGCATTACCCTTCGGGTAACCGACATTGCCATATCCTGTATTGTCTAGTTGGAGGCCCATGAAGGCGCTTGGAGGCAAGACAGGCCACCTGGACGGTGCACCAGAAGATTCCTTGACGGGCAAGACAAGGAAGGAGCCGAACAAAGGAAAATTAGATTTTAAACTACTGTAAACCTAGTCGTACTCGGTTAGACCTCTTGAGACCTGGCCCCCTATATAAATGCCAGGAGAGGGGCTGCCGAGGGACACAACCAATCTTAGCAATCTTAGCCACCAAAAGTCTAGAGCTAGGTCATCATAGCACTTAGCCTCTCGACGAGATCTCAGCCGAACTATTCGGCACCCCATTGTAACCCAATATCTTTATAATCAAGAACGAGACGAGGCGGGACGTAAGGGTTTTAGCTCATCGAGGGCCCCGAACCTGGGTAAATCGCTCTCCCCGCTTGTTTGTGAACCGATGTCTCGTGTCAGCTTGCAGGATTCCGTCAACCCTAAGCCCCAATCGGAGGGCATTGCCGAGGAGTACCCTCGACAATTGGCATCGTCTGTGGGAACCCTGTCGGCACAAGATCGGACATTGGCAGAGCCCGTCATGTCATCGGCGACTTCATCAACACCATCATCGCCAAAAGTGGGAAGCCCGATTCGCTTCGGCTCCTATGAATTCACCCCGCACAGCGACTCGTCTCGCTTGACCTTCTCCGATCTGCAAGGCAACATGGAGATGACCTTCGGGAGCGTCTGATACGTCTCCGACGTATCGATAATTTCTTATGTTCCATGCCACATTATTGATGATATCTACATGTTTTATGCACACTTTATGTCATATTCGTGCATTTTCTGGAACTAACCTATTAACAAGATGCCGAAGAGCCGATTCTTCGTTTTCTGCTGTTTTTGGTTTCAGAAATCCTAGTAACGAAATATTCTCGGAATTGGACGAAATCAACGCCCAGGGTCCTATTTTGCCACGAAGCTTCTAGAAGACTGAAGGAGAGTCGAAGTGGGGCCACGAGGTGGCGTAACACCAGGGCGGCGCGGCCCAGGCCCTGGCCGCACCGACCCATGGTGTGGGCCCCTCGTGCCGCCTCTTTACCTGCCCTTCCGCCTACAAATAGCCTCCGTCGCGAAACCCCCAGTACCGAGAGCCACGATACGGAAAACCTTACTGAGACGCCGCCGCCGCCAATCCCATCACGGGGGATTCTGGAGATCTCCCTCTTGGAGTTACTAGCATCAACTTGGCCAGAGCCTCTACTAATAACGGAGAGCATGCAAGATCATAAACAACACATATGTAATAACTTGATAATTAACATGACATGGTATTCTCTATCCATCGGATCCCGACAAACACAACATATAGAATTATAGATAGATGATCTTGATCATGTTAGGCAGCTCACAAGATCCAACAATGAAGCACAATGAGGAGAAGACAACCATCTAGCTACTGCTATGGACCCATAGTCTAGGGGTGAACTACTCACTCATCACTCCGGAGGCGACCATGGCGGTGTAGAGTCCTCCGGGAGATGAATCCCCTCTCCGGCAGGGTGCCGAAGGAGATCTCCAGAATCCCCCGAGATGGGATCGGCGGCGGCGGCGTCTCTGGAAGGTTTTCCGTATCGTGGTTTTTCGCCTCAGGGGTTTCGCGACGGAGGCTTTAAGTAGGCGGAAGGGCAGAGTCGGGGGCCAGACGAGGGGGCCACACCATAGGGCGGCGCGGGCCCCCCCTGGGCCGCGCCACCACGTGGTGTCGCCACCTCGTGGCCCCACTTCGTGTGTTCTTCGGTCTTCTGGAAGCTCCGTGGAAAAATAGGCCCCTGGGTCTTCGTTTCGTCCAATTCCGAGAATATTTCGTTACTAGGATTTCGAAACCAAAAACAGCGAAAACGAGAAGCGGCACTTCGGCATCTTGTTAATAGGTTATTTCCAGAAAATGCACGAATATGACATAAAGTGTGCATAAAACATGTAGGTATCATCAATAATATGGCATAGAACATAAGAAATTATCGATACGTCGGAGACGTATCAGCATCCCCAAGCTTAGTTCTGCTCGTCCCGAGCAGGTAAAACGATAACAAAGATAATTTCTGAAGTGATATGCCATCATAACCTTGATCATACTATTTGTAAATATATGTAGTGAATGCAGCGATCAAAACAATGGTAATGACATGAGTAAACAAGTGAATCATATAGCAAAGACTTTTCATGAATAGTACTTCAAGACAAGTATTAATAAGTCTTGCATAAGAGTTAACTCATAAAGCAATAAATCAAAGTAAAGGTACTGAAGCAACACAAAGGATGATTAAGTTTCAGCGGTTGCTTTCAACTTGTAACATGTATATCTCATGGATAATTGTCAACATAGAGTAATATAACAAGTACAATATGCAAGTATGTAAGAATCAATGCACAGTTCACACAAGTGTTTGCTTGTTGATGTGGAGAGAGATAGGTGAACTGACTCAACATAAAAGTAAAAAAGAATGGTCCTTCAAAGAGGAAAGCATCGATTGCTATATTTGTGCTAGAGCTTTTATTTTGAAAACATGAAACAATTTTGTCAACGGTAGTAATAAAGCATATGAGTTATGTACATTATATCTTACAAGTTGCAAGTCTCATGCATAGTATACTAATAGTGCCCGCACCTTGTCCTAATTAGCTTGGACTACCGGATCTTTGCAATGCACATGTTTTAACCAAGTGTCACAATGGGGTACCTCCATGCCGCATGTACAAAGGTCTAAGGAGAAAGCTCGCATTTTGGATTTCTCGCTTTTGATTATTCTCAACTTAGACATCCATACCGGGACAACATGGACAACAGATAATGGACTCCTCTTTATTGCATAAGCATGTGGCAACAATTATTATTCTCATATGAGATTGAGGATATGTGTCCAAACTGAAACTTCCACCATGAATCATGGCTTTAGTTAGCGGCCCAAAGTTCTTCTCTAACAACATGCATGCTCCAACCATGAAGGTGGTAGATCTCTCTTACTTCAGACAAGACGGACATGCATAGCAACTCACATGATATTCAACAAAGAATAGTTGATGGCGTCCCCAGAAGCATAGTTATCGCACAACAAGCAACTTAATAAGAGATAAAGTGCATAAGTACATATTCAATACCACAATAGTTTTTAAGCTATTTGTCCCATGAGCTATATATTGCAAAGGTGAATGATGGAATTTTAAAGGTAGCACTCAAGCAATTTACTTTGGAATGGCGGATAAATACCATGTAGTAGGTAGGTATGGTGGACACAAATGGCATAGTGGTTGGCTCAAGTATTTGGGATGCATGAGAAGTATTCCCTCTCGATACAAGGTTTAGGCTAGCAAGGTTATTTGAAACAAACACAAGGATGAACGGTACAGCAAAACTCACATAAAAGACATATGGTAAACATTATAAGACTCCATACCGTCTTCCTTGTTGTTCAAAACTCAATACTAGATATTATCTAGACTCTAGAGAAACCAAATATGCAAACCAAATTAGCAAGCTCTAAGTATTTCTTCATTAGTGGGTGCAAAGTATATGATGCAAGAGCTTAAACATGAGCACAACAATTGCCAAGTATCACATTATCCAAGACATTATAGCATTTTACTACATGTATCATTTTCCAATTCCAACCATATAACAATTTAACGAAGAAGAAACTTCGCCATGAATACTATGAGTAGAACCTAAGAACATACTTGTCCATATGCTACAGCGGAGCGTGTCTCTCTCCCATAAAGTGAATGCAAGGATCCATTTTATTCAAACAAAACAAAAACAAAAACAAACTGACGCTCCAAGCAAAGTACATAAGATGTGACGGAATAAAAATATAGTTTCAGGGGAGGAACCTGATAATTTTGTCGATGAAGAAGGGGATGCCTTGGGCATCCCCAAGCTTAGACGCTTGAGTCTTCTTATAATATGCAGGGGTGAACCACCGGGGCATCCCCAAGCTTAGAGGTTTCACTCTCCTTGATCATATTGCATCATACTCCTCTCTTGATCCTTGAAAACTTCCTCCACACCAAACTCGAAACAACTCATTAGAGGGTTAGTGCATAATAAAAATTCACATGTTCAGAGGTGACACAATCATTCTTAACACTTCTGGACATTGCATAAAGCTACTTGGACATTAATGGATCAAAGAAATTCATCCAACATAGCAAAAGAGGCAATGCGAAATAAAAGACAGAATCTGTCAAAACAGAACAGTCCGTAAAGATGGATTTTATTAGGCCACCAGACTTGCTCAAACGAAAATGCTCAAATTGAATGAAAGTTGCGTACATATCTGAGGATCATGCTCGTAAATTGGCGTAATTTTCTGAGCTACCTACAGGGAGATAGACCCAGATTCGTGACAGCAAAGAAATCTGGAACAGCGCAGTAATCCAAATCTAGTACTTACTTTTCTATCAAAGACTTTACTTGGCACAACAAAACATAAAACTAAGATAAGGAGAGGTTGCTACAGTAGTAAACAACTTCCAAGACACAAATATAAAACAAAAATACTGGAGTAAAAACATGTGTTGTCTCCCATAAGCGCTTTTCTTTAACGCCTTTCAGCTAGGCGCAGAAAGTGTAACTCAAGTATTATCGAAGGGTGGTGCACCTACAGCGGGGTTTGGAGTTTTCTCAACCATGCATAGTATATTGGATACATAAGTTTCAGCGTCTCCCTTCTCATTAGTCTTGGGCTTGCTACTCTCATCGAACAAATTTTCGGGAACAAGCCAAGCATAGTTATGTTCTAGTGCATCATTCATAGCTAGGAGTTTACATGGTATTGGTGCTTTGATCTCTCCACCATCATTAGTATTTTTAGTGTACCTTATTCTATCCATGTCCATTTTTTCAAGGAGACTAACAAAATTAGTATGAGAACCAAGCATATTAAATTTAGCAAAGACCTTTCTAGCCTCTCTTGCTAGACCACCAAATTCTCTAAGAAGGGTTTCTAATACAAAATCTTTCTTTTCCCCCTCTTCCAAATCACCAAGTGTAAGAAACATGTGTTGGATTATAGGATTGAGATTAACAAATTTAGTTTCCAACATGCGAACTAAGGCAGCGGCAGCAATTTCATAAGTGGGAGCAAGTTCTACCAAGTGTCTATCTTCAAAATCTTCAGTGGTACTGACATGAGTGAAAAATTCTTCTATATTGTTTCTCCCAATTATAGACCCGCGTCCTACCGGTATGTTATTTGTGGTAAAATTAAAAGGAAACATGATGAATCAAGTAAAGTAAATGCAAGTAAACTAATTTTTTTGTGTTTTTGATATAGCAAACAAGACAGTAAATAAAGTAAAGCTAGCAACTAATTTTTTTGTGTTTTGATATAATGCAGCAAACAAAGTAGTAAATAAAATAAAGCAAGACAAAAACAAAGTAAAGAGATTGAGAAGTGGAGACTCCCCTTGCGGCGTGTCTTGATCTCCCCGGCAACGGCGCCAGAAAAAAGAGCTTGATGGCGTGTATTTCACACGTTCGTTGGGCAACCCCAAGAGGAAGGTATGATGCGCACAGCAGCAAGTTTTCCCTCAGAAAGAAACCAAGGTTTATCGAACCGGGAGGAGCCAAGAAGCACGTTGAAGGTTGATGGCGGCGGGATGTAGTGCGGCGCAACACCGGAGATTCGGCGCCAACGTGGAACCTACACAACACAACCAAAGTACTTTGCCCCAACGAAACAGTGAGGTTGTCAATCTCACCGGCTTGCTGTAACAAAGGATTAACCGTATTGTGTGGAAGATGATTGTTTGCAGAGAAAATAGTAAAAACAAGTATTGCAGCAGATTTGTATTTCAGTATTAAAGAATGGACCGGGGTCCACAGTTCACTAGAGGTGTCTCTCCCATAAGATAAAGAATGTTGGGTGAACAAATTACAGTCGGGCAATTGACAAATAGAGAGAGCATAACAATGCACATACATGACATGATAAGTATAGTGAGATTTAATTGGGCATTACGACAAAGTACATAGACCGCCATCCAACCGCATCTCGTGCCTAAAAAGTCCACCTTCGGGTTATCGTCCGAACCCCCTCCGGTATTAAGTTGCAAAGCAACGAGACAATTGCATTAAGTATTGCGCGTAATGTAATCAACAACTACATCCTCGGACATAGCGCCAATGTTTTATCCCTAGTGGCAACGAGCACAACACAACCTTAGGGGTTTCGTCACTCCCCAGGTGTCAATGCAGGCATGAACCCACTATCGAGCATAAATACTCCCTCTTGGAGTTACTAGCATCAACTTGGCCAGAGCCTCTACTAATAACGGAGAGCATGCAAGATCATAAACAACACATATGTAATAACTTGATAATTAACATGACATGGTATTCTCTATCCATCGGATCCCGACAAACACAACATATAGAATTACGGATAGATGATCTTGATCATGTTAGGCAGCTCACAAGATCCAACAATGAAGCACAATGAGGAGAAGACAACCATCTAGCAAGCTGCTATGGACCCATAGTCCAGGGGTGAACTACTCACTCATCACTCCGGAGGCGACCATGGCGGTGTAGAGTCCTCCGGGAGATGAATCCCCTCTCCGGCAGGGTGCCGGAGGAGATCTCCGGAATCCCCCGAGATGGGATCGGCGGCGGCGGCGTCTGCGGAAGTTTTTCCGTATCGTGGTTTTTCGCCTCGGGGGTTTCGCGACGGAGGCTTTAAGTAGGCGGAAGGGCGAGTCGGGGGCCGGACGAGGGGCCACACCATAGGGCGGCGTGGGCCCCCCCTGGGCCGCGCCGCCACGTGGTGTCGCCACCTCGTGGCCCCACTTCATGTGTTCTTCGGTCTTCTGGAAGCTCCGTGGAAAAATAGGCCCCTGGGTCTTCGTTTCGTCCAATTCCGAGAGTATTTCGTTACTAGGATTTCTGAAACCAAAAACAGCAGAAAACAGGAACTGGCACTTCGGCATCTTGTTAATAGGTTAGTTCCAGAAAATGCACGAATATGACATAAAGTGTGCATAAAACATGTAGGTATCATCAATAATATGGCATAGAACATAAGAAATTATCGATACGTCAGAGACGTATCAATGGCATCCGACGTGAAAGTTACATAGAAGAACTCGGACGCAAAAATCCAAAAACCATAACCAAGTTAATGGAAATCTCCAACAGCTGGGCTGATGGCGAGGACAATGTGCGAAAGCTGCGACAGCGCAGTGACGACGAAGACGACGACCAGCCGAAGCACGACTCGGGTGGTCGAAGGGATCGTCACAAGAAAAGGAAGAACCGCAGCTATGACGACAACAACCTAGTAGCCGCAGGGTACTCCGATCGGCAGGACGATCGATATGACGATAGAAGAGACGATCGACAGGACGGTAATCGGAACAACTCTGGGAACCGTGGCAATTATAAACCACGGCAGCAGAGGACTCCCGAACTGCCCTACGCTGAGCAGATCAACGCTCCTTGTTACTTGCACTCGTATACCGATTCCAAGGACGGCAAAACGAAGTCAAGCCACCTGCTCAGGGACTGTCGGCAGTTCATTGACATGCACAAACTCATCCAGCGGGCAGGTCAGCAACCGCTACCACCACCACCACCACCTCCACCACAGCATCAGGTCCAGCAGGCTCAACCTCACCAACCCAACGAGGCATTTCCACCGCCACATGGGAAGATGAGTATGATTCACAGGACAGGTGTTTAAGGAGAGAAATGAAGAAGCTCACCCGAGAAATCAACCTGGCAGAAAGCATCATGGCAAACATCCCTGAATATGTCGAGTGGTCGTCTCAGAATATTACATTCAGCCGAGCAGATCACCCGATGACCATACCGAAACCAGGACACGCTGCCTTAGTAGTCGAAGCGCAGGTCGGGGGATTCAAGATGAGCAAAGTCTTCATGGATGGTGGAAGTGGACTAAACCTGATATTTCTCGACACGATCAAGAGTATGGGGATCACCATGAGAATGCTGGAAGAATCGGACACCCGCTTTCATGGGATTCTCCCCACTTCACCGGCGTACTCTCTTGGCAAAGTTTACCTGAACGTCGTCTTTGGCAAACCCGACAACTTCAGGACGGAAAAAATCGAGTTCGAAGTCGTGAACTGGGAGTCGCAGTATCACGCTATACTCGGGAGGCCAGCTTATGCCAAGTTCATGGCTGTACCGCACTACGTGTCGGGGGGAGACCCCGGGTAGGGCAATGAACGCGGAGCAGCCGGCTAGAAGTTGGCCGGCTCGCGGCAAAGGCCGGCTGAGGAGCAGCCGGCTGGAGCCGTGGCCGGCTGCTTCGGAAGCCGGCTGGCTCCAAGTTCTAGTCGGCCTGGCTACGGCCGTCTGCGCTGTGGCTGGGCCGGCTTCTACAAGCCATATCCGACTGGGGACTGTACCTCAGACCGACTCGAGGCTGGCGAGTCTTGCATGAGAAGGAACCGTGTAGGTGGTCCGGGTTCAAAGGTTCACGCTGACCTCATCTCCCGTAAAGCGCGGGGCACTGTAGAGCAATAGTGCCACGCGGCAGACATGCCATCATCGCCTACGACGATCCGTACCGGCTACAGGACATGATGGCGACAGGGACACCTCCTCGCCATGCTGCTGACTCCCTCTGGCGGACGGGACAGGCCACTAAGCCTCAACGGCTCCGTGACGTCAACGCCTCGGGAAGGAGCGGAAGCCGGAGCCGGCCAAGCCGGCCACTAGACTATAGGGACTTCTATGTAAAGTGCCAGCGCCTATATAAGCTGGGCTACCCCCCTCGTGCGGGGGACGATCGATCATTCTCACTTCACTCTAGACTCAGCGCCACTCTGGGAGAGAGACCTTCGTCTACCTTAGCCTCCCCGAGCAGCCGGATACAGCTCCAGGAGCACCACTGTACTGTGATATCATCATATACACACCTAGCAGGAGTAGAGGTTTTACCTCCATCGGAGGGCCTCGAACCTGGGTACGTCGCCGTGTCGCTCGTGCCCATACCCGCATCCGGATACCGCCGTGAGTCCACTAGGAACCACCTCGATTAGCCACCCTATGGCATATGCCATGACGATACCACGACATTTGGCGCCCACCGTGGGGCCTTCAGCGTCCGTGGCCAGTGTCTTCATCCGGACGGGCCTCACCATCACCACCGGCGAGCGGGTCGCTTCAGGCTTGATCTGGAGATTCGGCTCCCTCGACTGCATCAGCGACAACGCTGGCTGCTTTGCCGACCGGCCATTCCCTGCCGGCGGCAACATCATCGCACCACCACGCTATCCGCGCCAGATCCTGCGCTGCGCAAGCCCTCCTCCTGGAGCCGGCGCCAGCCTCACCACCGCCAGCCCCTGCATCATGCACGAGGTCATGGCAACCGGCGACGAGCAGCCCATGAAGTCCACGCGCGTCCGTGGCCCGAACCTAGAGCGTACCACTGCGGCTGGCGCGTCCGGCTCGGGCCCAAAGGCGCCACCACCACCGTCCCGGCTGGACGAAGTCCGGGCGAAGCTGAGCACCCCGCTCACGCCTGGCGCCGAACCCACCACCATCGAGGCGGATTTGGAGGCGCACCGCCAGCTCCTCCTCAAGCAAACCGAAGAACTGTGTGATGACCCAGCGTACCACTGCATGGTGTAGTACACAAGTCGTTGACATAACACAAGTGAAACACCGTTCCACTCATATTACATCTCTCAGAGTGGTACAACAGAAACATATGCGAGTCCAAGGCATGTCTATAGAAGTACACACGAACTGTTTACATAAGATCTACACAGCCTCCTACTTTACAGTGAGGTAAAACTTCAAATAAAGCTCCAGAAGAACGACTCGTAGTCTATCTTATTGCTAACTCAAGTTCAGGAGCTACTTGGCTTGCTATAGAAATCTAGCTACTTAGGTGCTAGGATTAGGGAAAGATTCCCTTCTATTACTAGTCTAAGTTTCCACCCTAGCTGATGCAGAAGTTGACTCCATTGACTTCTTTGATTGGATTCTTCATCTTGTCGCAGTTGACTCCTTTGTATTCGAGTTCCACGGTAGTTTCTCCTTCGGTGCCTTGATCTAAGAAGGGGGTTCGAATGGGATAGAATGAGTACGAGCGTACTCAGCAAGTTCATATTAGGAAATAGGTGTATCATGCACTAACTACAGCCATAGACCAGAAAGTCATAGGCCAATGCAAGTTTTCATAATCATTTCTTAAAAAGGTTTATTTTATTCTGAAAACTATGCCCGTCAGTCTTCACAGGTTGACTAGAACTTCGTGGAGTTCCTTTCCTGCCGTGTTCGCAGTTCCCTTCCCGGAACAGGGAGTGACAGTCACAATTCAGTATCCTCTGCAGAGGTGCGTTACTTTTCCCATAAGAGACCTTATCCTTGTTGCCAACCAGGTGCAAGCTTTCCCGTCCACACTTCCTTTGGTGTGAGGCCAGGTGTAAGATCCAAGCCCACACCGCCTTCTCCGCGACTGCAAACCCACCCTTTTGTCCAACCGTACACCCCCAGTAGACTTCTCCCGATAATACGGCTTTACTCACGGTGTACTCCGGACAATCCTTCATAGATCGTAGAGCTTATGATCACTAATGGATGGGGATTTAAAAGGATATCCCAACCTTTTGCGGCAGTGCCTCCAACACCCCACCGGCTCTACAAATCCGTTGGCGTGCAGAAGGGAAAAGATACGGCTGGCTTCCCCAGAGCCATTATAGATCTCATGGTCAACGCGGTTTGTACGGCGCTAGAATCACTGGATGGCATTGGTAATTAATCCTAGGGTGATATAACCCATGCAATGGAACCTCCACCATATCAACACATACCATGGTTCCATTGCCCACCACATAGTCATATTCATAATTGTAAAATAATACTTTGCTTTTCAATGCATGAGTGATAAGTATAGTACTTTGCATATAGTTTGATACAAATAATCAAATGACATGAGCAAGCGATGAACTTGCCTTTCTTGACTGCAAGATTATGGAGGCACAAGCTTCGATACGTGAGAAGTCCAAATGCTGAAATATCATCATTGTCCGGTAAGGACAATGTTTAAAGAACTGGCAAAAATGCTATAATGCATAGTATGAGATGCAATCATCCCGAGCGTAACCTAACCTCGATGATTTAGGATGTATGAGTTGTAAAGATTTCTTTAGGATTGGTTGCACTTTTAGAATAGTTCTCAAACAAGGTTCTTATTAGGGTTTGGTTATATTAGCATCATAATCAAGTGATATAAGACATCATAGCAATCATACACATAAAAGAATAATGGTGGAATAATAGGTAAAGAACAGTTGTTAATTTTAAGTTCTACAGACATGGTTGATGATTACTTATACTATACTTCAAAAAAATAACTTTTGAAGAACATGTTGTTTAAGTGATAATAAGTATTTCAAAGAATGATTAGAGCTTCTAAGGTTTGATTGATATCTGTACTTCAAAAGAATAACTTTTGAAGAACAGGTTAAATAAGAATATGAACTACTATACATAGGAGCTATGGCTTTCTAGGGTTTACTATTGGATTCATTTAGTTCTCTAATAGGAACTAGTTGGGTTCTTAAATAGAATTGGTCTATATGTAACAAATATTAGCAGGTTTATTACTATGTTTGATTATGGTTATCATATCAAAGAATGATGGTCAAGGTGTTGCTATGAGTTAGGGTTTACTATGACTTCACATTTGTTTTACTAAATAATCTCTAATGGTTTCTAAGCTAAGTGGCTTAGCATTTCCTAAGTAGGGTTTAGTGGAATAGGAACATGTGTTGTGAATTATTACACAAGGTTGGTACTAGGGTTCATCATTATGGTTCTACTAGGTTTTGATGGTTGAGATTGATCCTAATGGTATGGTATATAGGAGTGGTGATTAATGGTACTAATCCAATTAGCAAATTAGGGTTTATACATAGGTGATACTAGCTAATCATATAGGTTTTAATTAAGAATAGGAACATGAAATGATAATCTCATGTGACTTGGTTTATGCTAGTGGATCATAAGCATGCATTCATTTGTTTGTTACTAGGGTTCTATAAGTATAGATGAAACCTATATGATTACATGAGCTAAACCCCTAGGGTTTTAGGATTGCAACTATTTAGGATGAATACATAAAATAATGGGACCAAGGTTCATGTTTATGTTAGAATTAGGGTTTCTAAATTATGGTACAACTAGTCATCAACCCGTGCATCGCACGGGCTACATGTGTCCCCCACATGGACATATTAAAACTATTTAGTTCAAGAATTAGGCATGCTTCAGTTGTCTTAGCGTACCATCCTACCAAGCATAGTGATGGTTGAACATGGCATAGTTTATTACCCGCAGAAAAAAACATGGCATAGTTTATAAAACGATAATCGTTAAATTATTCCATATATTCAATCTTATTTTTGTAGGCCTATATTGAATTATGATACCTATTTTCTTTAATTAGTTGAATCGGATGTATGGATCTAGTATTATAGTTAAAACTTAAATCCATGTTGCAACTTTTTCTTCATCGTCTATGGTCTATTTTCTTAGCATGATATTTCTACAAATGTCCCTTATATTATTGGAAATAGTAAAAACATCTTAGTGACAAATGTATACAATACTCTTTCAAACTACATAAATAATTAAAAATGTGCAGCAAATATACATTTATGACAATATAGATATATGACATCAGAACAAATACTGTCCATATTGAATGCAACTAATGGAGGAGTATATTTATATACATCGTCCCATGGTTCAGTACAATTGTAGAAGTCTCCGGCATGCCGTGTGCTACAATCTAAAATGGCAGATAAGTTACAACACAGAAAGGACGATATCATGTCATTCTCAACCTGGTTTGCACGATAATAGATTATGGGAAAGAATGAGTATTTGTAATTTCTAAAAACAAACTAAATTATACTCAGTCGTCATGATTTTGACCTAGAAGTTACAGTTGCAATGACAAATAATCCTGCAAAGCTCAGGCACATTTGTTTTATCACGTCATAGTGTACCTGCTGGCTGGTGGCCTCTATATGGATAGACCTGTAGATCTTCGAAGGACCTATAGCAATAAAAACTGATTTTCATAGGTTAGGAGAAATATTATAAATCTTTTTCCCAGTAATATCAATAACAGCCTCCGCAACTACTTGAAAAAAATCATGTGCATGTGCAGCCCTTGTTTGATTTTGTGGTGATGTCTTTCTTTTCCGGCTCATAATGCGTGTTCGGGAATATTATTGCTGCTAGACTTACATTATGTGCATTCTGTAATCAAAATTGGACGTCAAATAATCTGTGGAATTCTGCGGATGAATTCGACAAAGATGTAAAACAGTGCAGGGTATATTATAGATGATCGTTTACTTGCCTGCTTAGTGGCGGCGGCAGCACAAACCCGTCCACTCGGCAGCCTTGCCGACCATGACGGCCACTTAATTTGTTTCAAACTATTGGCGTACAAAATCTGCTACGGCGCGTCCCATATTCTACTGGGGAGTGATCCTGTTTTTTTTTTTTTTTTTTTTTTTTTTGTAGAGGAGCAATTGTGAGTTGAATTCCGTACCTAATTTCCATGGGGCACGCGTGATTTCTTTTTGAGTCTGCTAATTGCTATTACCTAGGTGAAGCTGACGGAGTCAGGATTCAGAGATTAATTGGTAAAGGATTGTGGGAGGCCAGATTGGTTTATCCTTGGACCTCTTGATGATATGTCTGTGGGATGGAAGATGCGGAGCAAAGGAGATCTGTTCTTTCAGCAACCAATCGAGAGTCGTGGCTCGATACGGATAACCTGCGCATGCGGTGAAGACCATCGCGTGAACTAATTCACCCGACGGCTGCATATAGATTTTTGATATATCAGACGGACAATTAGCTGCTACTTCTAGGAATAACGTGCAGGTTTAATGACAAATTTCAATTATTAAATATAAGATAATCTAATGGTGATTTATTAACAACATGTGCTCTAACTATAATTTATAGATCTATATATTATATAAAACCTTGATAACTTGTAAGAGTTCATGTTGGATTCCAAGCCCAAGATTTCAAAACATAAGGGTTGCATTAGTGACACTTGTGGAAAAACAATTCCTGCACAAATTCATTGGGAGATTTGACTGCAGATGCCAGATAGCAATTATATTTAAACGAAGTTATAGAGAGTACATATCAACTGCGTTAAATTTTCACATGATAGAATTTACTTTAGCAACAGGTTTTCACATGTACTTAGTATTACATTCATTATTATGGTGCTATAAAAAATTAAGTCAATGGATGTAATCGTTATTACCTTGTTATGGTCTAAGATTTAAGGCATCGATGTGGTTACGCAAAATGATTTTGTCGCTTCATTGCACATATATTTTCATATTTAACAATTAAAGCTATGGGAAAGCTAACCTTGCTTGATCAAATTTGACGATGAATTGGTAATTGTTGAGTTCCTCCTCTTTCCTTCTTGATTCCATGTTGCACACCTATCCTTCTGAACTACTTAATTTGCCGAAGTAAACATTTTTAAGCTAAAAATTTACTCCTCCGGTCCATAATAATTATCGCCAGTTTATTTTATTTTTAATTAAATTTAAATTAAAACCACGACACTTATTATGGATATGAGAGAGAGCAATAATTTGAGTTCCGCAAATGAAATAGCACAATGTGGCATATCATGTTTGTACGAAAACAACATGCAATATCATTTTCTTAACATTGCACAAATAATTATCGATTTTGAGATGTATGGCAAATAAGATTAAGACCAAACACGTCTTCGGTCGTAGTACATGCTACCGTTAGTTTGATATTTCTTCGGTCTTACATGCTAGCATTACTTTGACTACCAAGATAAATGCAGATGCAGATCCAGCACACACACACACACCTCTTTAATTGTACGCTTCAGCAGCTAGTTTGACTATTAAAAGATAATTAATCGTTATGGGATAAGCAAGCGTGAACATGCAGACATGCACAAATTAATCTCTATATAATCAAGTTAGATCTTACTCCACCTTGCATGCAAATAAATCGACCCAGACTTAGTATACCAAATGTAGAGGCAGTTGAGTTATGGGACAAATCACGGCTCTCACATCTGATTAGAAATAAGAGATAGGGCTGCGTATAATACATCACCAGCGCACTGCAGTCTGATTCAGCACCGGCAGATGTAGAGGTCTGGCCGCTGCTCTTGCTGCCTCATGCAGACCGGCACGAGCGCCATGGCCATAGGACGGAGCAGGCTCCTCCCCACCTGCGCTGATAGATATTGGAGGCCTTCAAGGCGCAGGGCCGGCGGCGGCCAGATTACTCGCCACCGCGAAATTACTTAGGAGAGGACAATTAGATCGTTTTTTTTCTATTACGGGAGTAGATGGGAATCGAGGATGCACCCCTCGTTCGCCCAGGTGGAAGCCGCGCATCGGACGGACATCATCCAAGGGCCGGAATTGTATTATTAGTCGATCTAATGGACATAATTTGCTAACCTTTAGAATTAACGTGAGGGCTTGTAGGGAGTCTCCAATTAGTAAATATAAGACTCTACAAATGATAATTGACAAGATAGGTGTGATTACTATTTACTTTGAAACAACATTAGTAATGGTTTGACATTTTATTCATGTTCACAAGAATTAATAATTAGGGTAACTCATGTTTAGGTTTTATTTAGAAATCACGGTTTAACAATTATTAGGAGGTTTTAAAATAATTACCTTGTTAACTAAAGATGTCTAAGTAACAAGTTTTGAATTACCAAAATAACATTATCCTTTAGTATTTTCTTGATTTATTATCATTTAAAGAAAATAGAAAATAGCACTTTGCAAATTAGGGTTTATGAATTATCACTAATATTTAAGTGGATGCAATTATGATAAATAAAATTAATCTTAACATTTTACTTAGTTACTGAATAGTTAAAATTTAATTTTGGAACTTCACTAATTATTGAATTCAAATTGTATTTTAAACAAATGAAATGGCATAATTAATAAGGTTAAAAATAAGTGAATTTTTATTTTGACACACATTTTTGTTTTATACTTTATTTGAATAGAGTTTATTTTTTTGAACATTTTGCTATATTATTCATAATTTTCTGAGTTGATATGAATTTTCTAGAATTTTGCAAAGTTTCAGTGATTTTCTGGAATTTGAAATAAAGCAAAAACACTAAACGTACCGGTTCACTTCTAGTCCCAGACACTGACGAGTGGGACCAAGTTACACGTCAGGTGCCACGTCTTCAAGGTCTGGTCAAAATTGACCGTGGCCTTTGACCTCACCGGCGTTTAAACGCCGGCGGCCAGAGCACGGTGCCGCCGCCGATTTAGGGTTCCCCGGGACGCGTGGTTGGTACCAATCGAACGAGAACGACGAAACAAAGCTACTGGTGGTGATGGTTTGTGCGGGGACTCACCGGAGCTACGCCGACGACCATGTCCCGCGGCGGGGCTCTCCGTCGAAGTGACTAAACGGAGCTACAGAGCATGCGAGGATGATCTAAAGGGTTCAGGAGATGCGCATGCTCACCCTGGTGCTTCCCAGGTAGACGCCGATGTCGATTGGAGACGGCATCGAGCTCAACTTCGCCGATTCCGACGATGTACTGCGGGAGAAGATCTTGAAATTGGCCGCACTCAGACCTCCCCTGGATGCTAGGTTCCTCCCAGATGCTCCTTGAGTCCAGGCGCTCCTCCTGGACCACGCGCCGGAGGCTGGGGTAGCCTCCTTCATCGGCTTCGTCTTTGACTCCGGCGAACAGATGAGGATGAATGTGCGAGATAGAGGTTGTCTGAGAAGAAATGGAGTAGCGGAGGCGAACAAGGCGTGCACGGCGATGCCCTCCACCTATTTATAGGCCAAGGGAAGTCCTGTGGCCTCGACACGGTGATGGCCATGGTCGGGAGGTGGCGGTCTCTGGAAGCTTCTATCTGGCACGGATCTTCTCGTCCGCGGATAAGCTCGGACGTGAGAGAGGTTGGTCGTGATTCTGAGTTCTTCTGCGGCGTCCGGGGCGTGCTTATCGTCGACGAGCTAGACGTCTACTGGCGATGCCGCGCTGTCAACGCCGGGGAAGAAGAAGAAAGGAACGTCTTGCTTCGCACAATTTTTGACGCAACCGAAACGGTATTTGGCCTTGGGCTGGACTGCGGTGCTGGGCCAAGGCTAGGCTGTCCATGGGTCGGTTCAGGCTGCTGCGGCCTGCCAGGTAAGTTTCCCTTCATTTTCCTTTTTCAAATTTCTGTTTTCTTTTTCTGTTTTTTATTTACTAGTTTGAATTCAAATTTGAAATCTGTTTTCTTTTGCAGGTTCTAAAATATTTGAGTTTCCATATCACTTGATATTAATGGTTACTGCACTGTTTTATTTTTAAACAAACATTTAATCTTTAATTAAATTTGTGTTTTAGTGAGGTGCATTTTAAAATAGATATGGCTTAAGGGTTTGTCTCAATTTCTTTTTATTTAGAACCAAACCTATTTTGAATGATTTGAAAATTATAACCAGTGCTTGGTAAACATGTTATTAGGTTTTGTTATTACTTAACAATATTGATTGTTCCCATGCATTTTATATTATGGCTAGAGTTTAAATTAAATGGTAATGAGGTTGGAATTGTGTCATGATTTTATGTGTATGATAGTTCTTAGGGTTTAAGAATTTGATGATGCTTCATTAATTTAAATATAAAATACGCATGAGGCATGGCAGGGTTTTACTTATAATCCAAAGTGATACTTGGATTGAAATGCAAAGGTGATCTAGGGTTTTAGTTGTGATCACCCAATTGATACACAACCAACAATTAGGATATGAACATAAGATTTGATTATGTTTTATTGGCTAGCTAGGGTTACTCTAGTGTTTGGATAAACAAGGTTTAGGTTTAATGACATTACTCCTCCATACAAGGCATGAGGATTGGTTTGGGGTTAACTACTGGTGATATACTTATTATTTTATGTGATAGATGAGATCTAGTAATCATATGGTTTAACTTATTATCTAGGTCTACAAGATATGATCATGCATTAGACAAGATCCACTCATTCCTCACTAATCCTTCTTTAATATTTCTCTCATCACACTCATCCTAAATTCTTAGGGTTTATAATTAATACCAAGTTTTGATGATTATGGAATTGGTTTCCTAAAGTATTGCTAATGGAATAGGGTTCTCACCTCCAAGATTAAATATTGACTTGAACAACTAGGATTAGTACTTCTTTAATATTTTTGTAGGATCATGGCTATGGTTAGTATTATAACTTATCTCACTTCTCAATGTCTTGGAATATCCTAAGGTCCTACTCAAGAGATGATGATATGATCCTCTAAATATATGGTTTGCCTAGGAATTCTACCTTGGTATCTTATGTAGCTTGTTCTTCAGGAAATCTGATAAACCTTCATCTTGTGGTATGCCTCCACCTCCTAGCTTCTTCATCTTGATCCTAGCTAATTCACATGGAGTGGCTCTATGTGTTTGTTCCCATGTATCATGGTACTTGATGAGCAAATGGATGAAGGGTGTGGCTCTATTTATAGGCTTGGGCAAGCTCTAGTATCATGACACCTAGGTGGGTGACTCTTGTGTTGGTTGGATGAGTAAGGTGCTTGGTTGTCATGCCCTTATCCATAGCAATCCTTTGAGCATGAGGTGGCATAGCTTGGAAAGCAAGTCATGTAGATATTTTCATCCCATGTGGCAAGATCATTATCCTCTCATATGCTTTATCTTTGGATAGCCAAGTGGCATTTGCTACTAAATATCTTGTGGATGGTTTTATTATTGTGGATGAGTCACTATGTCATATTTGATTGGATTTATATTATAATATTGGTCAAAAGGTCAAGGTTGAAGGTTATTCCTCATATTTGGATATTTGGTTTTGATTTCACCAAGGCATGATCATATGAGTTTCAAAATACTCATAGTCAGTTTTATTCAAATAGTTTGAACTATGAATCATAATGTAAATGGATTTAGTTTTATGATATTCCATATACTTAATAAGTTATGATTTAAATAAGAATGTGTGGCTTTTATGCACTTTAGACCTTGTGGTTTACCTTATTTGGTAATAAGTTTAAAAGTGAATTAATTTACACACAAAGGTAGTTGCTAACTTTTAAGTGTTAATAAGTTAGAGTTTGATTCTTAAGGAATGTGTTGTTTGTTGTAAAACTACTTCTATTTGATCCAGCCCATAGATCAAATCATCTCTACCCAAAAGAAAGGTTTTAGCGAAGGTCACCGTGAAGTTTATAGCGCTTGACTTGATGATCTACTTCAATTCCAGCAAGTCAAGTGAAACTTCGCATTCGTGGTAAGTTTTATTTGAAGCGCGAAAATTCCCCGGATTTTCTATGCATGAATGCAATGCACACTTTGGTGTTCTCTCATTTTATAGCCTCTAAACCTGGGATATTACATCCTCTCCCCTTAAACCGAACTTCGTCCCGAAGTTCGAACGCTCTCATGTTTCGGAATGTTGAAATGTCTTGAACAGATCACCATCCTTCAACTCCATGGTGATCACACTAGATATAGTTGAATATATCCCTTGTCCAGATCCTTCCTGGAGTCTTTTGATGTCTGGCACTGATACTTTCTTCAATTCTATGATTTCTTCCAACACTCTAAGCTTATAGGCTTAGTCTTCAAAGATTCTTGGATTAGGACATCTTATTGTGTTAATGGACTTTACTAATGGTTGTGGTGACATCTTCCTATTTTGGTACTCAAAGCTTGGTTCTACCAGCTGCGGTAATCCAGTTGCGATGTAATATGGCACTACGGTATACCAGCTGCGGTGTCCAAACCTTAATTCTAAAAAAATTATTTAAGGTAGGGTATTGTTTTCCCTTACTACCATAAAGAAAGTAATGGTACTTAGTAAGGTATTTACGATAGGCATGGTCCTGGTGGTTTATTCCTACGAATGGATTAGACTCATTTAGTCCATCCAATCATGGCCTCTTGTTTATACTAGTTATCTTCCTTTTAGTTTCTTTAGGTTCCATGAAAGGAATCTTTCTAATAATCCTTAGTTTTGGTATGGTCAAACCCTTCGGTCTTTTGTTTTCTTAGACTTTGATTGTCCCCCGACATCTTCTTCATCCAACTTCATTATCTAATACTTACTTAAGTTATCTTGGTTTTGAGTAATTACAATTACCCACTCAAGTTAAGGTCTAACCCTTACTTCTTCGAGATATAAACCTCGGCTTCTGGTCTGACAACCTCCTGAGAGTACTTTTATATGGGTAGTTCCCAACAACCTTATAAAAATAAGATCGGACTTTCTCTCAGTTCAGACCTTCTTCTTGGTCCATCATACTCCAAATATTATTATATCTTAATACTTCTGATTCAGCCTTCCTCTCCCCCTTGGAGTTTACTAATGATCTTCCAACTTCCTTTCTTCTAATCATTAAACTCCAAGGTTAGGTAGTTGGTTTAAGTCTGGTTTATATTTTGTACCTTTATAAAGTCTCATGAAGAGATCTTTGTGGTATATCCACACAGTTGTGGGTATCCGATGTGAATCCTCCGACTAAATATTTATTAGCTACAGAATACCAGCTACGGAATCCCTCTTTCCTTTAGAGTGAAAGAACGATTAAGCTGTGGACTACTTGTTACCAGCTGCAGACTATCTAACACAAGATGTGGCTTATTGAATACCAGCTGTGGCTATGTTATGGTTCTAGTCAACTTCCACCTACCAGCTGTGGCTACTTACATAGTTTTAGTTAAGATATACCTCACTTTACCTTCTTTCTCTTCATGGTTATCCTATATCAGTTGTGGTCTGATGATACCAGCTGCGACTTCACTTGTCTATTTTCCTTCTTCTAGGGTTTGTTTTGCAAGATAACCACTTGTTGATACTATGAAAATAGTATTATAAGTGACTTCACTTGCATTCCCTTCTTCCATAATGAATACGGATCCACTTCAATTGCTCCATATTCACTATTTTTCTCACTTTTATGGTACTTCCATGTTGAAATACACCTTGATTAAGGATAGAAGTGAGTTTTAATTGGTCCTTCCTTTAGAGTATTGTGGTTGCTTCCCACAACTTGACTTCTTTCTTCCAGTGAACCTTCATCTTGTCTTCCAAGATCTTCAGAATTCGTCACTTCCTCACACGAATACCTTTACCCTCTAGACCTATAACATCAAGTAAGAGCTTGATATTGCAACATGCATTTGCATATCAAAGTCAAACTTCAAGTATGGATCTAGTCAATCAATGAAAATTCAATAAAATCCAAGAAAATCCAGCTTTGTGCTTATAATACACATCCTTATATGCCTGAATATAATAGTTGGGTAAGACATCCCTAAACATCAGGTGTAGATGTGCAATATATAACACCACATAAGATAGGTTTAGGTTGTGATACTTAGCACGAATACGTGAATTTCTACTATTGGTCTCAACATTTATCTTAATTGCACATTTGCAATGAGACAAACTTGAAACACAATGGCCTGGGATAGTTGAAGTTATCCTAGTTTTCTTTGGAATTTCTAACAAAATAGTATACCATATATATGTGCTATTGAGGACTACTTCCTATAAGACAATTAGTTCTAACATGTCTACACTAAAAACATGATTGTTTAGAATATACCACCTATAACTCTAGGATTTCTCTATGTGATATGCTCTAAATAAGCCTTCTTTAAATTAAGGACTATGGTTCTAACATACTTGGTACGGTTATTAGGATTTTAAGGCCTAAGCTTTCGAACTATTCCTTAAATCCTACTCCTCATCATACTTCTGTTAACTCACTTATGATGTTCTACTCCCTCACATCATGATTCTCAAGTGAATCATATATGATTTCCAACTTTACCATGAAAAGTAAATCTGTATAACTCCTATTACTCTTCCATACGTCCTATGATTGGCTCATCATAGACATGTACTACCTTATATAACTTATCTCCCTTATTTAACATCAGTCATTTGACATTTTAAATGACTTTTACTTAACCATACTTGTATTGGTATACTTCTTCCAACAGGATATCTTCCTTATGGTTGTATCCTCTCTTTGGACTACCATGTGTTGTATACAAACTGTGGTCTACCACCACAAATTATCTTAAGCTCCAATGGTGTTCTAGTTATTTAGAATGAAGCAAGATAACTAACTAACTTTACTTAAGAAAGATAGATAAGAAATATTGACTCAAGTGTGTCAGGATTATTCTCAAGTGAATACCCATCTCAAGTAAAAAGAATAGTTGGTTTGGCTAAGACAACTTCCTATAGACACTACCAAACCTATAGGTCTCCTTTAAAGGGTTTTAATCCTAGGGTCAAAGCATTTGCTCTGATACCAGCTGTGATGACCCAGCGTACCACTGCATGGTGTAGTACACAAGTCGTTGACATAACACAAGTGAAACACCGTTCCACTCATATTACATCTCTCAGAGTGGTACAACAGAAACATATGCGAGTCCAAGGCATGTCTATAGAAGTACACACGAACTGTTTACATAAGATCTACACAGCATCCTACTTTACAGTGAGGTAAAACTTCAAATAAAGCTCCAGAAGAACGACTCGTAGTCTACCTTATTGCTAACTCAAGTTCAAGAGCTACTTGGCTTGCTATAGAAATCTAGCTACTTAGGTGCTAGGATTAGGGAAAGATTCCCTTCTATTACTGGTCTAAGTTTCCACCCTAGCTGATGCAGAAGTTGACTCCATTGACTTCTTTGATTGGATTCTTCATCTTGTTGCAGTTGACTCCTTTGTCTACGAGTTCCACGGTAGTTTCTCCTTCGGTGCCTTGATCTAAGAAGTGGGTTCAAATGGGATAGAATGAGTACGAGCGTACTCAACAAGTTCATATTTGGAAATAGGTGTATCATGCACTAACTACAGCCATAGACCAGAAAGTCATAGGCCAATGCAAGTTTTCATAATCATTTCTTAAAAAGGTTTATTTTATTCTGAAAACTATGCCCGTCAGTCTTCACAGGTTGACTAGAACTTCGTGGAGTTCCTTTCCTACCGCGTTCGCAGTTCCCTTCCCGGAACAGGGAGTGACAGATCTAATTCAGTATCCTCTGCGAGAGGTGCGTTACTTTTCCCATAAGAGACCTTATCCTTGTTGCCAACCAGGTGCAAGCTTTCCCGTCCACACTTCCTTTGGTGTGAGGCCAGGTGTAAGATCCAAGCCCACACCGCCTTCTCCGCTACTGCAAACCCACCCTTTTGTCGAACCGTACACCCCCAGTAGACTTCTCCCGATAATACGGCTTTACTCACGGTGTACTCCGGACAATCCTTCATAGATCGTAGAGCTTATCATCACTAATGGATGGGGATTTAAAAGGATATCCCAACCTATTGCGGCAGTGCCTCCAACACCCCACCGGATCTACAGATCCGTTGGCGTGCGAAGGAAAAGATACGGCTGGCTTCCCCGCAGCCATTATAGATCTCATGGTCAACGCGGTTTGTACGGCGCTAGAATCACTGGACGGCATTGGTAATTAATCCTAGGGTGATATAACCCATGCAATGGAACCTCCACCATATCAACACATACCATGGTTCCATTGCCCACCACATAGTCATATTCATAATTGTAAAATAATACTTTGCTTTTCAATGCATGAGTGATAAGTATAGTACTTTGCATATAGTTTGATACAAATAATCAAATGACATGAGCAAGCGATGAACTTGCCTTTCTTGACTGCAAGATTATGCAGGCACAAGCTTCGATACGTGAGAAGTCCAAATGCTGAAATATCATCATTCTCCAGTAAGGACAATGTTTAAAGAACTGGCAAAAATGCTATAATGCATAGTATGAGATGCAATCGTCTCGAGCGTAACCTAACCTCGATGATTTAGGATGTATGAGTTGTAAAGATTTCTTTAGGATTGGTTGCACTTTTAGAATGGTTCTCAAACAAGGTTCTTATTAGGGTTTGGTTATATTAGCATCATAATCAAGTGATATAAGACATCATAACAATCATACACATAAAAGAATAATGGTGGAATAATAGGTAAAGAGCAGTTGTTAATTTTAAGTTCTACAGACATGGTTGATGATTACTTATACTATACTTCAAAAGAATAACTTTTGAAGAACATGTTGTTTAAGTGATAATAAGTATTTCAAAGAAGGATTAGAGCTTCTAAGGTTTGATTGATATCTGTACTTCAAAAGAATAACTTTTGAAGAACAGGTTAAATAAGAATATGAACTACTATACATAGGAGCTATGGCTTTCTAGGGTTTACTATTGGATTCATTTAGTTCTCTAATAGGAACTAGTTGGGTTCTTAAATAGAATTGGTCTATATGTAACAAATATTAGCAGCTTTATTACTATGGTTGATTATGGTTATCATATCAAAGAATGATGGTCAAGGTGTTGCTATGAGTTAGGGTTTAGTATGACTTCACATTTGTTTTACTAAATAATCTCTAATGGTTTCTAAGCTAAGTGGCTTAGCATTTCCTAAGTAGGGTTTAGTGGAATAGGAACATGTGTTGTGAATTATTACACAAGGTTGGTACTAGGGTTCATCATTATGGTTCTACTAGGTTTTGATGGTTGAGATTGATCCTAATGGTATGGTATATAGGAGTGGTGATTAATGGTACTAATCCAATTAGCAAATTAGGGTTTATACCTAGGTGATACTAGCTAATCATATAGGTTTTAATTAAGAATAGGAACATGAAATGATAATCTCATGTGACTTGGTTTATGCTAGTGGATCATAAGCATGCATTCATTTGTTTGTTACTAGGATTCTATAAGTATAGATGAGACTTATATGATTACATGAGCTAAACCCCTAGGGTTCTAGGATTGCAACTATTTAGGATGAACACATAAAATAATGGGATCAAGGTTCATGTTTATGTTAGAATTAGGGTTTCTAAATTATGGTACAACTCTACAAATGATAATTGACAAGATAGGTGTGATTACTATTTACTTTGAAACAACATTAGTAATGGTTTGACATTTTATTCATGTTCACAAGAATTAATAATTAGGGTAACTCATGTTTAGGTTTTATTTCGAAATCAGGGTTTAACAATTATTAGGAGGTTTTAAAATAATTAACTTGTTAACTAAAGATGTCTAAGTAACAAGTTTTGAATTACCAAAATAACATTAGCCTTTAGTATTTTCTTGATTTATTATCATTTAAAGAAAATAGAAAATAGCACTTTGCAAATTAGGGTTTATGAATTATCACTAATATTTAAGTGGATGCAATTATGATAAATAAAATTAATCTTAACATTTTACTTAGTTACTGAATAGTTAAAATTAAATTTTGGAACTTCACTAATTATTGAATTCAAATTGTAGTTTAAACAAATGAAATGGCATAATTAATAAGGTTAAAAATAAGTGAATTTTTATTTTGACACACATTTTTGTTTTATACTTTATTTGAATAGAGTTTATTTTTTTGAAAATTTTGATATATTATTCATAATTTTCTGAGTTGATATGAATTTTCTAGAATTTTGCAAAGTTTCAGTGATTTTCTGGAATTTGAAATAAAGCAAAAACACTAAACGTACCGGTTCACTTCTAGTCCCAGACACTGACGAGTGGGACCAAGTTACACGTCAGGTGCCACGTCTGCAAGGTCTGGTGAAAATTGACCGTGGCCTTTGACCTCACCGGCGTTTAAACGTCGGCGGCCAGAGCACGGTGCCGCCGCCGATTTAGGGTTCCCCGGGACGCGTGGTTGGTACCAATCGAACGAGAACGACGAAACAAAGCTACTGGTGGTGATGGTTTGTGCGGGGACTCACCGGAGCTACGCCAACGACCATGTCCCGCGGCGGGGCTCTCCGTCGAAGTGACTAAACGGAGCTACAGAGCATGCGAGGATGATCTAAAGGGTTCAGGAGATGCGCATGCTCACCCTGGTGCTTCCCAGGTATACGCCGATGTCGATTGGAGACGGCATCGAGCTCAACTTCACCGATTCCGACGATGTACTGCGGGAGAAGATCTTGAAATTGGCCGCACTCAGACCTCCCCTGGATGCTAGGTTCCTCCCGGATGCTCCTTGAGTCCAGGCGCTCCTCCTGGACCACGCGCCGGAGGCTGGGGTAGCCTCCTTCATCGGCTTCGTCTTTGACTCCGGCGAACAGATGAGGATGAATGTGCGAGATAGAGGTTGTCTGAGAAGAAATGGAGTAGCGGAGGCGAACAAGGCGTGCACGGCGATGCCCTCCACCTATTTATAGGCCAAGGGAAGTCCTGTGGCCTCGACACGGTGACGGCCATGGTCGGGAGGTGGCGGTCTCTGGAAGCTTCTATCTGGCACGGATCTTCTCGTCCGCGGATAAGCTCGGACGTGAGAGAGGTTGGGCGTGATTCTGAGTTCTTCTGCGGCGTCCGGGGCGTGCTTATCGTCGACGAGCTAGACGTCTACTGGCGATGCCGCGCTGTCGACGCCGGGGAAGAAGAAGAAAGGAACGTCTTGCTTCGCACGATTTTTGACGCAACCGAAACGGTATTTGGCCTTGGGCTGGACTGCGGTGCTGGGCCAAGGCTAGGCTGTCCATGGGTCGGCTTCGGGCTGCTGCGGCCTGCGAGGTAAGTTTCCCTTCATTTTCCTTTTTCAAATTTCTGTTTTCTTTTTCTGTTTTTATTTACTTGTTTGAATTCAAATTTGAAATCTGTTTTCTTTTGCAGGTTCTAAAATATTTGAGTTTCCATATCACTTGATAGTAATGGTTACTGCACTGTTTTATTTTTAAACAAACATTTAATCTTTAATTAAATTTGTGTTTTAGTGAGGTGCATTTTAAAATAGATATGGCTTAAGGGTTTGTCTCAATTTCTTTTTATTTAGAACCAAACCTATTTTGAATGATTTGAAAATTATAACCAGTGCTTGGTAAACATGTTATTAGGTTTTGTTATTACTTAACAATATTGATTGTTCCCATGCATTTTATATTATGGCTAGAGTTTAAATTAAATGGTAATGAGGTTGGAATTGTGTCATGATTTTATGTGTATGATAGTTCTTAGGGTTTAAGAATTTGATGATGCTTCATTAATTGAAATATAAAATACGCATGAGGCATGGCAGGGTTTTACTTATAATCCAAAGTGATACTTGGATTGAAATGCAAAGGTGATCTAGGGTTTTAGTTGTGATCACCCAATTGATACACAACCAAGAATTAGGATATGAACATAAGATTTGATTATGTTTTATTGGCTAGCAAGGGTTACTCTAGTGTTTGGATAAACAAGGTTTAGGTTTAATGACATTACTCCTCCATACAAGGCATGAGGATTGGTTTGGGGTTAACTACGGTGATATACTTATTATTTTATGTGATAGATGAGATCTAGTAATCATATGGTTTAACTTATTATCTAGGTCTACAAGATATGATCATGCATTAGACAAGATCCACTCATTCCTCACTAATCCTTCTTTAATATTTCTCTCATCACACTCTGTTATCACCAAGATTTGACCGAGTCAGAGGTGGGCCGCAGCCAAGATGGGCTTAAAGAAATATACGTGGAGAATTATGTGGATCGGCCTTTTATACCAAGTTGGGCTTAATTGCCCGTGTATCTGTAATATATTAGATCGTATTTCAGTTAGGAGATAGAATCTTGGTCGTGCACGGTTTAGTGCACGCCCACATTAGAAAGTCCGCTGGACTATAAATATGTACCTAGGGTTTATGGAATAAACAACAACTCACGTTCAACCCCAAAAACAAACCAATCTCGGCGCATCGCCAACTCCTTCGTCTCGAGGGTTTCTATCGGGTAAGCGACATGCTGCCTAGATCGCATCTTGCGATCTAGGCAGCACAAGCCCACGTTGTTCATGCGTTGCTCGTACTTGAAGCGCTTTTGATGGCGAGCAACGTAGTTATCATTAGATGTGTTAGGGTTAGCATTGTTCTTCGTTTAAGCATGCTTACGTAGTGCAACCCTTGCATATCTAGCCGTCCTCACGCCTATCTCAGGTGTGGGGGCGGCACCCGCTTGATCATTATTTAGTAGATCTGATCCGTTACGATTGCTCCTTGTTCTACAAGGATTAGTTTAATATCTGCAATAGTTTGGCCTTACAAAGGGGGAGGATCTGTGGCACGTAGGGTGGCGTTCGCAAGTCCTAAACGGGATGTTCCTAGGATCAACTTCATGTTGGTTTTTGGCCTTGTTTAGGATCGGCTTACGAGCACCGTGCGTGGCCATCTGGCCCAACCTGGAGTAGGATGATCCGATTATGTGGTGAAAACCCTAAATCGTCGTAGATCTCATTAGCTTCATCTTGATCAAGCAGGACCACCAAGTATTCGTACACCCCGTACGGATCATGGGTGGATCGGCTCTTTGAGCCGATTCACGGGAAAACCTGAGAGCCGATCGAGGCTCGTATTTAATGTTTACATGTATGCCCTGCGAGGAAACTAAGCGAGGCAATCTCATCACCTTCACGACCAGGTATAGGTCAGGTGGCACGCCCTTGCACTTCGCAACGCCGCGTGTGACCGGAAGAGCATTGCGGGCCGTCGCTCGGAGGGGTCTCGGCCAGCCGCAGCTCTAGGCTCCCCCGGCTCTACGGTGTTGACAAGGCCGCTGCCCGCCGGTGGGTTTTGGCGGTCAACACATTCCGGCACGCCGGTGGGACAATCGTCTACGTCAACCACATCGCCATCTACATCCGAGATGGCGGACGGCACGCCGGTCACCTACGAGGATCTGCTGACGACCTCAAGAAGCAATACAACGAGATCAAGGCTACCCTCGAAGCCGACCTCATCGGCTCTTTTCGAGAGAACCCGTTCGGTGGCATCGGATGGAAGGGGTTCTCACCGGAAGGTGCACTCGATGGGATAGACCTCTCTTCCCCGTCGGAGGAACGCACCGAGGGTGCGCGGCAGGAGATCAACTACACGGTGGCTCACTCGCTACACCGCCACTCCGAGAACTTGGTCAACGTGCTTTGGAGCGTGTCGCTGCGCGCGTGATCCGAGAGATCATGAGCCACCAGTACTCGCCGTCGGGACCAGCTCTCGGGACTCATCAAGGAGAGTTGCCTTTCCGGTCCCGTCCACCGCTGCCGTTTACGTTGGCGGCACCAGCTGAAGTGCCGACTACACCGGCATTCCTCGTCTACAGAAGTGGTGGCGACCCCAGTGACTACCAGTTCTTAATGGAGGCGCCTAAGGAGATCCCTCATGGATACGCGTGCATGTATGTGCCGGATTGTGGTGACTGGGCACTCACAAACCAGGCCACAACATCGGGGACTCCGGCGAAGACAGGAGGAACGTCGGCGACAGAGCAGACGTGGCTAACTAAATACGCCACACCGACGAAACTCCCGAGCCCAGCTCCTGCAGCTGGCTCAAAGCTGGAAAAGCAAACGTGGCAGGCCAAGTACGCCACCCCGGCGAATCTTCGAGTGCAACTCCTACGGCCAGCACGGCGGATCAGATCAGTACCATGCTGAGAGACCAGTTCGGCATGATGCCGAAAAGAAGGGCGGTCGGCTATTCCAAGCCGTACCCTGACGATTACGAGATGATCCCGCTGCCACCAAAATATCGGCTCCCTGACTTCTCCAAATTCGGTGGATCGGATGGCTCCAGCTCCATCGAGCACGTCGGCCGATATTTGGCTCAACTAGGACCGGCTTCGGTGTCGGATCAGCTACGCGTGAGGCTCTTTTCACGGTCCCTCACGGGATCGGCTTTTGGATGGTACACCTCTCTACCGGCGAACTCCATCCGAGTCTTGGAAGCAATTGGAAGAACAGTTCCATATGCAATACCATTCGAAGCTTCCGAGTCCGGCATTGCCGATCTAGCACAACTACGTCGAAGCGCGGGGAAACGGTGACGAGAATACATCCGGCGCTTCAGGAATCTTAGGAACCGATGTTATTCGGTTCGTATAACTGAAAAGGAAGCAGTCGAGTTGGCAGTAGCAGGCCTTGCAACACAGCTAAAGGACATGGCCTCCCAAGCAGATTATCCCTCACTGGCGCACATGGTTCAGAAACTATCGGCATATGAACAGCGCCACCCCGACCTGTACCAAGACAAGTTCAAGCGTGCGATAGTCATGGTCGATACGGAGGAGGATGAAGTGCCTGCGGGAGGCCAAGAGATAGCGATGGCTGAGTGGACTCGGGGAGGAACCCCTGTGGCCTGCAAATGGGTAAAGCCACCGGGGCCGCCCGGGGGATTTGATTTTGACGTGACCAAGACTGAACAAATCTTCGACCTCCGCTTAAGGAGAAACGAGTTGACGGTTCTCGAAGGTCTCAAGTTCCCCACGGCGAAAGAGCTAAACGGAAAGCCGTACTTGCAAATTCCACAACTCGCTTTCCCATGCCACCAACGACTGCGGGTGTGGCGTCGGCACATCCAAGCGGCGATAGAGAAGGGGCGGCTAATTTTCAACCAGTACGCCATGAAGGTCGACACCCAACCCTTCCCCGCCGTTAACATGGTAGGAATCACCTACCCTGAAGGTTGCCAGCCAGGCCCCTCGTTCAGCATCAACATGGTAGGGCCTGGAAACCACTCTGGCAAAGATGGAGATGAGGGCAGCTGCTCTCACAGCAAGGATACAGATGAGGCCGCTCCATGCGATCGGCTCCGTCATGATGGCAAGCGCTATGTCACAGAGGGAGAGGTGAAGAATATAAGATATCAGCGACCCCTCTCTGATCACCTCCTCAACAAATATGTTAATCGGTATGGTCAACGCCGGCGACCCTATTACAGTGATAGAGAAGATCGTTTGGCTAGAGAGGCCAGAAGATATCGTCGGCAGGATCACGATGAGGAGGAGCAGGAGCGCTATGCCACGGAAGCATCAAGGGAGCAAGACGACAACGCCAGGCATTGGGACTGCCCCTTCTTCAGACACTGCTGGGATTCAGGGAATGAGCCGATTGCCCACAATCGGCAATTGCCCAGAATGCAATCAGAAAAAGAAGGAGGCAGCCAACGTGTCTGTGTTCGAGCGCTTAGGGCCTCTCCCACCACAAAGCAAATGCGCTGAGTCACCTCGTTGGGCAGATCTTGAAGATTCAGAAGACGAGGGAGAAGTGGAAGAAGACAGGTACCACCGGCCAAGGTGGTGCCCTGACGGACTCAGCCGTTCCCAGAAGCGCGGGGTTCAGCGATTGCGCGGCTCGGAGGAAGCCGAAAGGTTGTACCTGCATACGCTAAGAAAGGCACGGCCCGATCCGGCTGCAAAGGTTCAGCGAACCCTGGATGAAGAGGGTCGTCCACGGAAAATGGAGTGGCGCCCTAAACAGAGGAAAGCCGATGATGAGACATCGGCTGGCACAAACATGGTACTCGTCTTGCCGACGGAGCGTAGCGCTCCACGACTCTACGGAGCACACAAGGTGGACGACGGCAGGCGCATCAAGTCAGAGGTTGGGTTGGTTTCATTCAGCCTGACCAAGTAGCAAGATCAAACCAATGGGCAAACCAGGAGAGGCTGATCCTTGTGATCGGCCCCAAAAAATTTACGAAGGGAACTTACAAGACCTTCAACGAGCAAGCAACGTGGAGGCCGATTCCAGTAATCGGCCAAAATTATCCTCACCTACCTCTCTGCCTGGGTTCAA
The DNA here is from genome assembly GCF_022539505.1 of Lolium rigidum. Lineage (NCBI taxonomy): Eukaryota > Viridiplantae > Streptophyta > Magnoliopsida > Poales > Poaceae > Lolium > Lolium rigidum. The sequence continues at coordinate 72,372,028 of NC_061510.1, forward strand.
CATGTTATCCAACAGAGCCGATACCATCAATTTTCTTGACATAATCGGCTCGGGGGCACCCGAGTATATGGAAATATGAGGGTATACAACAGAAGCATCTCATCTTTTGTTGACGGGTATTGAGATATGGGGACCGATGCACAGGTCGGCTGTAAAAAAAAAAAAAAAGAGTTGAAAATTCGAAAATTTTCGAGCACAGCCGATGCAGCAGACATCGACTTCAGAATCAAGAAACAGCCGATGCGTAGCCATCGACTCTAGTTGTGCGAGGATTATCAAGCCTTCACCAAATCCAGGATTTCCAATCCGTAGGGCTAGTGCGAGTTGAAACGAAAGATTATCGAGCGTCAGAGGAAGAAAGAGGATCGGCTGTGGCATATTCTCGCCTCGAGTAAGAACTCGGGGGGCAGCTCACCTTGAAGGCTTTCCGCTCAGAGAAGCCGATTTGTGTTCAAATCGGCTGACGCTACATAAGGAATTTCCCCGCACACAATCAGGCCCAGGTCTACACAGTTCATGCGCGTATTCCTCGTCTCTGTTTTACATCGGCTGAGACTCGGGGGGCAACAGGCCTGGTAGATCGCTCTGTTGAAGGGCCGGTGCGTTGTTATCGGCTCATCACACATTGGCAAAGTGGGCAAATCGGCAGGGTCAGTAGAAGAGAGAATCGGCTCAATTAAAAGGAATCGGCAAAATCAAGATTGGGGAAAAGTTCTTCATTGATTAAGAGGAGATTTCTTACATAAGGAGCTAATTGCTCTCAAAAGGGGAATACTAGGGGTTCCACTGCCCCATCTACTACTACTGGCCCTATTCTAGAGGTCCTATCTATGGGCCATCACTGCCCTCGTCGTCGCTGTCGTCGCCATTATCGGCGCTGCTCCCGGCGGGCTCGTCGTCGTTCCAATGGCCGCCGACCGGGCCCTCGTTGTCTTCATCTTCTTCGTCAGCGTCGTCCTCGTCGCTGTCGAAGTCGCTAAGGTTGCCCGGCCAAGGGCAGAACCGCTTGGCCGGCGGCTCGTCGGAGGAGCCCTCGTCGTCGTCCTCCTCCTCCTCTTCCTGCTCCTCCTCCTCCCCGGGAGAGGTGAAGTCGCGGAGAAGCTCGTCGTCGTCACTCCCCTCTTCCGTTTCCCCAACGGCGAGGAAGCGGAGGTCGCTCTCCCCGTCCAGTCAAGGACTGGTCGTCCTCGGACCAGACGGAGAAGTCGTGGTCTGATTCCTCCCCTGCCGCAATGGCGCGGCGGGTGTTGGCCGCGTGGACCGCCGCCGCGTCGTACTCCGGCGTCGGCTCACGGGACGTGAAGGATTGACAGCAGTTTCCGAGGAGGAGCAGAGGAGGAGGAAGACATGGTGGCTGGGAGGGTTTTTGGAGTGCTAATGCGGAGGAGATACAAAGGAAGAACTGTTCAGAGCGGTTAAATCAAAGGAGGATATAGTGGAAATTCAATGCCACGAGCGGTTTCCGAGGAAGTGGTGCCTAAAAAATAAAAAAAACTGCCGGGTCACGCGGAGAAGTTGAGAAGGCAAGGCATCATCATGAGGGATACTGCGACGGTTACGCCACGACATGACCCGACGAAGGAAAGCAGAGTGATTTTGGAATTACCAATTCCAAAACCAGGGGGGCATGTGTTATCACCAAGATTTGACCGAGTCAGAGGTGGGCCGCAGCCAAGATGGGCTTAAAGAAATATACGTGGAGAATTATGTGGATCGGCCTTTTATACCAAGTTGGGCTTAATTGCCCGTGTATCTGTAATATATTAGATCGTATTTCAGTTAGGAGATAGAATCTTGGTCGTGCACGGTTTAGTGCACGCCCACATTAGAAAGTCCACTTGGACTATAAATATGTACCTAGGGTTTATGGAATAAACAACAACTCACGTTCAACCCCAAAAACAAACCAATCTCGGCGCATCGCCAACTCCTTCGTCTCGAGGGTTTCTATCGGGTAAGCGACATGCTGCCTAGATCGCATCTTGCGATCTAGGCAGCACAAGCCCACGTTGTTCATGCGTTGCTCGTACTCGAAGCGCTTTTGATGGCGAGCAACGTAGTTATCATTAGATGTGTTAGGGTTAGCATTGTTCTTCGTTTAAGCATGCTTACGTAGTGCAACCCTTGCATATCTAGCCGTCCTCACGCCTATCTCGGGTGTGGGGGCGGCACCCGCTTGATCATTATTTAGTAGATCTGATCCGTTACGATTGCTCCTTGTTCTACAAGGATTAGTTTAATATCTGCAATAGTTTGGCCTTACAAAGGGGGAGGATCCTGTGGCACGTAGGGTGGCGTTCGCAAGTCCTAAACGGGATGTTCCTAGGATCAACTTCATGTTGGTTTTTTGGCCTTGTTTAGGATCGGCTTACGAGCACCGTGCGTGGCCATCCGGCCCAACCTGGAGTAGGATGATCCGATTATGTGGTGAAAACCCTAAATCGTCGTAGATCTCATTAGCTTCATCTTGATCAAGCAGGACCACCAAGTATTCGTACACCCCGTACGGATCATGGGTGGATCGGCTCTTTGAGCCGATTCACGGGATAACTCTGAGAGCCGATCGAGGCTCGTATTTAATGTTTACATGTATGCCCTGCAGGAAACTAAGCGAGGCAATCTCATCACCTTCCCGACCAGGTATAGGTCAGGTGGCACGCCCTTGCACTTCGCAACGCCGCGTGTGACCAGAAGAGCATTGCGGGCCGTCGCTCGGAGGGGTCTCAGCCAGCCGCAGCTCTAGGCTCCCCCCGGCTCTACAGTGTTGACAAGGCCGCTGCCCGCCGGTGGGTTTTGGCAGTCAACACACTCATCCTAAATTCTTAGGGTTTATAATTAATACCAAGTTTTGATGATTATGGAATTGGTTTCCTAAAGTATTGCTAATGGAATAGGGTTCTCACCTCCAAGATTAAATATTGACTTGAACAACTAGGATTAGTACTTCTTTAATATTTTTGTAGGATCATGGCTATGGTTAGTATTATAACTTATCTCACTTCTCAATGTCTTGGAATATCCTAAGGTCCTACTCAAGAGATGATGATATGATCCTCTAAATATATGGTTTGCCTAGGAATTCTACCTTGGTATCTTATGTAGCTTGTTCTTCAGGAAATCTGATAAACCTTCATCTTGTGGTATGCCTCCACCTCCTAGCTTCTTCATCTTGATCCTAGCTAATTCACATGGAGTGGCTCTATGTGTTTGTTCCCATGTATCATGGTACTTGATGAGCAAATGGATGAAGGGTGTGGCTCTATTTATAGGCTTGGGCAAGCTCTAGTATCATGACACCTAGGTGGGTGACTCTTGTGTTGGTTGGATGAGTAAGGTGCTTGGTTGTCATGCCCTTATCCATAGCAATCCTTTGAGCATGAGGTGGCATAGCTTGGATAGCAAGTCATGTAGATATTTTCATCCCATGTGGCAAGATCATTATCCTCTCATATGCTTTATCTTTGGATAGCCAAGTGGCATTTGCTACTAAATATCTTGTGGATGGTTTTATTATTGTGGATGAGTCACTATGTCATATTTGATTGGATTTATATTATAATATTGGTCAAAAGGTCAAGGTTGAAGGTTATTCCTCATATTTGGATATTTGGTTTTGATTTCACCAAGGCATGATCATATGAGTTTCAAAATACTCATAGTCGGTTTTATTCAAATAGTTTGAACTATGAATCATAATGTAAATGGATTTAGTTTTATGATATTCCATATACTTAATAAGTTATGATTTAAATAAGAATGTGTGGCTTTTATGCACTTTAGACCTTGTGGTTTACCTTATTTGGTAATAAGTTTAAAAGTGAATTAATTTACACACAAAGGTAGTTGCTAACTTTTAAGTGTTAATAAGTTAGAGTTTGATTCTTAAGGAATGTGTTGTTTGTTGTAAAACTACTTCTATTTGATCCAGCCCATAGATCAAATCATCTCTACCCAAAAGAAAGGTTTTAGCGAAGGTCACAGTGAAGTTTATAGCGCTTGACTTGATGATCTACTTCAATTCCAGCAAGTCAAGTGAAACTTCGATTATCGTGGTAAGTTTTATTTGAAGCGCGAAAATTCCCCGGATTTTCTATGCATGAATGCAATGCACACTTTGGTGTTCTCTCATTTTATAGCCTCTAAACCTGGGATATTACATCCTCTCCCCCTTAAACTGAACTTCGTCCCGAAGTTCGAACGCTCTCATGTTTCGGAATGTTGAAATGTCTTGAACAGATCACCATCCTTCAACTCCATGGTGATCACACTAGATATAGTTGAATATATCCCTTGTCCAGATCCTTCCTGGAGTCTTTTGATGTCTGGCACTGATACTTTCTTCAATTCTATGATTTCTTCCAACACTCTAAGCTTATAGTCTTAGTCTTCAAAGATTCTTGGATTAGGACATCTTATTGTGTTAATGGACTTTACTAATGGTTGTGGTGACATCTTCCTATTTTGGTACTCAAAGCTTGGTTCTACCAGCTGCGGTAATCCAGCTGCGATGTAATATGGCACTATGGTATACCAGCTGCGGTGTCCAAACCTTAATTCTAAAAAAATTATTTAAGGTAGGGTATTGTTTTCCCTTACTACCATAAAGAAAGTAATGGTACTTAGTAAGGTATTTACGATAGGCATGGTCCTGGTGGTTAATAAGTTAGAGTTTGATTCTTAAGGAATGTGTTGTTTGTTGTAAAACTACTTCTATTTGATCCAGCCCATAGATCAAATCATCTCTACCCAAAAGAAAGGTTTTAGCGAAGGTCACAGTGAAGTTTTTAGCGCTTGACTTGATGATCTACTTCAATTCCAGCAAGTCAAGTGAAACTTCAGTTACTGTGGTAAGTTTTATTTGAAGCGCGAAAATTCCCCGAATTTTCTATGCATGAATGCAATGCACACTTTGGTGTTCTCTCATTTTATAGCCTCTAAACCTGGGATATTACAAACTGGCTGCTGCTAAGCGCCAGATGGAGATCACGCAGCGCGAGTACAACCGCGCCCACGGCCTCACTCCAGGCGGCGACGGTCCCAGTCGAGCCGGCCAGATCCGCCGCAGGGGCCGCGACCTTGGCGCCGAGATCGCCCGCGACGGCGCTCCCTCGCCGACTCCGTCCGCGGAGCAACCCGTCTACAACACCCCCGACAAGAACATGCGCGCGGCACAAGCCGCCGCAGAAGAGCTGAACCGCCTCGAAGGCGATGAGTTACGCCGCCAGACCAAGCGGGTGACTGAGCTGCTCAACGCAGCCACCAAGCAGGCGGCCGACCCCAGGTATGTCAATGCCCCCAGAGCTTCTCACGCTCGTGGCGCTGCAGGCAACGACAGGGAAGGCGCCAGGGACACGGCCGAGTCCGCCTCCCCAGCACCAAGCCGGCACCGTGACTCCCGGGCCACACACGCAAGCTCGAGCCGGCCGAGCCACCAGCCGAGTGGCAGCAGCCGCAGCCGGCCGCCCCCGAGCCGGAACCAGGAGCAAGACTCCGAGCCCCGCCGCCAGCACCGGCCGGCTCCAGAAGCAAGCGGCGCACGCCAGCCGGCACGCTCCCGGCTGGGCCCGCGCATCGAGCCAACCGACGCCCGAGATCACCTCGACCGGCTGGTCGAGTCCCGCATCGAGGAAGAAGAAGGGCCAGCCGGCCCAAAGTGCTTCGGGCCCCGCATCACCAACGAGCCCATGATCGACGGCTTCCAGCTCCCTCGCGACACCCCCAAGTACGACGGCACCGCCAAGCCGGAGGACTGGCTGCTGGACTACTCCACTGCAGTCGGCATCGCCAGGGGCAACAAGCGCTGGGCGGTACGCTACTCCCCCTGATGCTGGTCGGCTCCGCCCGCATCCGGCTCAACAACCTGCCAGCTCGGCAGCATCAACGGCTGGCTGGATTTCGAAGAAGCCTTCATCAGCAACTTCACCGGCACCTATCGCCGGCCGGGTCGCCCTCAGCAGCTTGAGATGTGCAAGCAGGGCCCGGACGAGATGGACCGCGCATACCTGACGCGCTGGTGCGAGATGCGCAACTCCTGCGAGGGTGTGCACGAGATCCAGGCCATCAGCTTCTTCATGGGAGGCTGCCGGCCCAACACCATGCTGTGGCATAAGCTACGCCGCAGCGACCCCAAGTCGATGGCCGCCTTGATGGCCATCGCCGACAAGTACGCGCTGGCTGAGGAAGCCGGCAAGGCGCCGGCTGAGATTTCGCCGGCTCCATCAAGGCGGGACAACAACAAGCCGGCCGAGCACAAGCCGGCCGAGGGCGGCTTGCATGGCAGCCGGCGGGACAACTATCGTGGCAAGCGGCACAGCGACCAGCCGGACCGCCGGTACGGTTCAGCCCACGTGGCAGCCGTGTCGGACCATGCGGCTGGCGGCGGCCGGCGCCAGAAGCAAGACCGGCCCTGGAAGCCGAAGTACACGTTCGAGCAAATGCTCGACTCGCCGTCCAAGTACCACAGCGGCAAGAACCCCTCCAACCACACCACCCGCGACTGCCACTTCATGAAGCGGCTGACAAGCGGCGAACCCCTCCCGCCTCCACCCCCGCCTCCTCCAGCCGGCGGGCCGGGTGGCCAAGCCGGCGCAGAGAACGCCAACCTCGAGCACCACGAGGCTAACCAAGTGCACCATGGCCGCTACCTGGCCGAAGATGCTACCTACATCATCTTCACCTCCGAGCCCGAGGACAAGACGAGCCAGCAGAGCCGTTCCCTCGAGGTCAACGCGGTCATACCGCCGGTCCCCCGAGTACCTAAACCGGTCGGAGCAGGCCATCACCTTTGATCGCCGCGACACACCGGCTGTCCTGCCGAAGCCGGGCAGCTACGCCATGGTCCTTGACCCCACCATCGGCACGACTCGGCGCAGCGTGCGCTTCTTGCGCGTCCTCATCGACGGGGGCAGCAGCATCAACATCCTCTACCGCGACACCGCCCGCAAGCTAGGCATCCAAGAAGCCGAGCTGCGTCCCACCCCCACCATTTTCCATGGCATCGTGCCGGGCCACTGCTACCAGCCGATCGGCCGGATCACGCTGGAGGTGATGTTCGGGAAGCCGGATCACTTCCGCACCGAAAGGATCGAGTTCGAGGTTGTGGACCTCGTGAGTCCCTACCACGCGCTCCTCGGCAGACCGGCCCTGACCAAGTTCATGGCGGTGCCCCACTATGGGTACCTGAAGATGAAGCTGCCTGGCCCTAAAGGGGTCATCACCGTAGCCGGCGACTATCGCTGCTCCATGGACTGCGCCACGCATAGCTCCAAGATGGCCCAAACGCTGGTCATCACCACCGAGAAGCAGCTCATCCACGATGCCGTCGCCCTGGCTAAGGCCGCGCAGGCGGACATGCCGGTTGTGGGCAACCCGGCTGGGACGACTCACTTCCAGCCGGCCAAAAACACCAAGAAGATCCTGCTCGATCCGGCGCAGCCGGACAAGTACGTCACCATCGGTGCCGGCTTGAGCAGCAAATAGGAAAGCGAGCTCACCAGCTTCCTCCGTGAGAATCGGGACATCTACGCATGGTCTCCAAGGGACATGCCGGGTGTACCGAGGGAGTTGGCTGAGCACCACCTCCACGTCAGGCCTGAAGCCAAGCCGGTGAAGCAGCCTCTCAGGCGCTTCGCCGAAGAACGAAGGAAGGCCATCGGCGAAGAAATCGCCCGGCTTCTAGCTGCCGGCTTCATCATGGAAGTGCTGCACCCAGACTGGCTGGCGAACCCAGTCCTGGTTTTGAAGAAGAACGGCTCCTGGCGCATGTGTATCGACTACACCAGCCTCAACAAGGCGTGCCCGAAGGACCCCTTCCCCCTGCCGCGCATAGATCAAGTTATAGACTCGACTGCCGGCTGTGAATTGTTGTCTTTCTTAGACGCCTATTCAGGCTACCACCAGATTCCTTTGAATCCGGCTGATCAAATAAAGACTTCGTTCATTACCCCGTATGGGGCTTACTGCTACACGACTATGCCATTCGGCTTGAAAAATGCAGGCGCCACCTACCAAAGGTGCATGCAAAAATGTTTGCAGGATCAAATCGGCAGAAATGTTCACGCATATGTGGATGATGTCGTTGTAAAAAGCAAGGAGATGCCTACCCTCCTTGATGACCTGAGAGAAACCTTCACCAATCTACGAAGATTCCGGATGAAGCTCAACCCGGCCAAGTGCACGTTCGGCGTGCCAGCCGGCCAACTCCTGGGCTACCTCGTCTCTCAGCGAGGAATCGAAGCCAACCCGGAGAAGATCAGTGCCATTGAGAAGATGGAGCTGCCGCAGTGCCTCAAGGACGTCCAGAAGTTCACCGGATGCCTGGCCTCCTTGAGCCGCTTCGTCAGCCGGCTGGGAGAGAAGGCACTGCCCCTGTACCAGCTGCTGAAAAAATCGGACAAATTCGTCTGGTCACCGCAGGCGGACGAAGCCTTCCGTGACTTAAAGCGCGTGCTCTCAACCGCGCCCATCCTCGCATCGCCGGCTTCAATGGAGCCGATGCTGTTATACATCGCTGCCACTAATCGCGTGGTTAGCGTCGTCCTGGTGGTGGAGCGTAAGGAGGCCGGCAAGGAAGCCGGCAAGGAGCAGTCGGTCCAGCGCCCAGTCTACTACCTTAGCGAAGTGCTGTCCCAGTCGAAGCAAAACTACCCCCACTACCAGAAGGTCACCTACGGCGTATACATGGCGGCCAAGAAGCTCAAGCACTACTTCTAGGAGCACCCCATATAGGTGGTGGCCACAGCACCCTTGGCGGAAATCATCGGAAGCAAAGACGCCAATGGCCGGGTCGCCAAGTGGGGCCTGGAGCTAGCCGCCCATACCATCATCTATGAGCCACGCACAGCCATCAAGTCGCAGATCGTCGCGGACTTCTTCGTCGACTGGGCCGAGATGCAATACCTGCCGCCTGTGCCCGACTCCACGCACTGGAAGCTGCACTTCGACGGCTCGAAGATGCGGAACGGCTTGGGAGCCGGCATCGTCGTCACCTCCCCCAAGGGAGATCGTCTGGACTACGTCCTGCAGATCCACTTCGCCGCATCCAACAATGTGGCGGAGTATGAGGCACTCATCCATGGGCTGAAGCTGGCCAAGGAGATAGGCGTGTGTCGCATCCTTTGCTTCGGCGACTCCGACTTGGTTATACAGCAAGCATCGGGCGACTGGGACGCGAAGGACGCCAACATGGCCTCGTACCGCTTCCACGTCCAGCAGCTATCCGGCTTCTTCGATGGCTGTGAATTCCATCATGTGCCACGAGCAAACAACGAGGCGGCAGACGCCCTATCCAAGATTGGCTCAACCCGGCAAGCCATTCCGCCGGGCATTGCCTTGGCGGTCCTCACGAAACCATCCATCATACCGTCACCGGACTCGGATTCCATATTCGTGCCGGCTGACCCGGGGGCTTCTCAGCCGAACCCGGGGGCTTCATCGCCCAAGTCGGGGGCTTATCAGCCGAACCCGCCGGCTCCACAGCCAAACCCGGGGGCTTCTCAGTCCAACGCGGGGGCTTCTCAGCCAAACTCGGGGGCTTCGCAGCCAAACCCGCCGGCTCCACAGCCGAACCCGGCGACCATGCAGTCGAACCCGGAAGCTCCGAAGATGGAGGCCCTGGTGGTCAGCGTGTTTGAAATAAAATGCGTACCATCATGGGCACAAGAATTCCTCTCCTACCTCACCGATGGTGTGCTGCCCAATGATAGGGTCCAAGCCAGGCAGATTGAGAGAAGGGCCAAGGCCTATACAATCATCAACCACGAGCTGTACAAACGCAGCGTAAGTGGGGTGCTCCAGCGGTGCGTCGAGCCGGCTGAAGGGATTGAACTCCTACGGGAAATCCACCAGGGAGAGTGCGGCCATCACGCCTCCTCCAGAGCCATAGTGGCTGATGGCGTGTATTTCACACGTTCGTTGGGCAACCCCAAGAGGAAGGTATGATGCGCACAGCAGCAAGTTTTCCCTCAGAAAGAAACCAAGGTTTATCGAACCAGGAGGAGCCAAGAAGCACGTTGAAGGTTGATGGCGGCGGGATGTAGTGCGGCGCAACACCAGGGATTCCGGCGCCAACGTGGAACCTGCACAACACAACCAAAGTACTTTGCCCCAACGAAACAGGGAGGTGGTCAATCTCACCGGCTTGCTGTAACAAAGGATTAACCGTATTGTGTGGAAGATGATTGTTTGCAAGAAAACAGTAAAGAACAAGTATTGCAGCAGATTTGTATTTCAGTATTAAAGAATGGACCGGGGTCCATAGTTCACTAGAGGTGTCTCTCCCATAAGATAAAAGCATGTTGGGTGAACAAATTACAGTCGGGCAATTGACAAATAGAGAGGGCATAAAAATGCACATACATGTCATGATAAGTATAGTGAGATTTAATTGGGCATTACGACAAAGTACATAGACCGCCATCCAACCGCATCTATGCCTAAAAAGTCCACCTTCGAGGTTATCATCCGAACCCCTTCCAGTATTAAGTTGCAAAGCAACAGACAATTGAATTAAGTATGGTGCGTAATGTAATCAACAACTACATCCTCGGACATAGCGCCAATGTTTTATCCCTAGTGGCAACAGCACAACACAACCTTAGAACTTTCTGTCACTGTCCCAGGTGTCAATGCAGGCATGAACCCACTATCGAGCATAAATACTCCCTCTTGGAGTTAAAAGCAAAAACTTGGCCGAGCCTCTACTAGTAACGGAGAGCATGCAAGATCATAAACAACACATATGTAATAACTTGATAATTAACATAACATGGTATTCTCTATCCATCGGATCCCGACAAACACAACATAGAGTATTACGGATAGATGATCTTGATCATGTTAGGCAGCTCACAAGATCCAACAATGAAGCACAATGAGGAGAAGACAACCATCTAGCTACTGCTATGGACCCATAGTCCAGGGGTGAACTACTCACTCATCACTCCGGAGGCGACCATGGCGGTGTAGAGTCCTCCGGGAGATGAATCCTCTCTCCGGCAGGGTGCCGGAGGAGATCTCCAGAATCCCCCGAGATGGGATCGGCGGCGGCGGCGTCTCTGGAAGGTTTTCCGTATCGTGGTTTTTCGCGACGGAGGCTTTAAATAGGCGGAAGGGCAGCCTCGGAGGGTCGAAGAGGCGGCGGCACCATAGGGCGGCGCGGCCAGGGCCTGGGCCGCGCCGGCCTATGGTCTGGGGGGCCAGTGCCCCCCCTTTGGTCCCTCTCGTGTGTTCTGGATGCTTCCGGTGAAAATAGGAACCTGGGTCTTGATTTCGTCCGATTCCGAGAATATTTCGTTACTAGGATTTACGAAACCAAAACAGCGAGAAAACGAGAACTGGCACTTCGGCATCTTGTTAATAGGTTAGTTCCAGAAAATGCACGAATATGACATAAAGTGTGCATATAACATGTAGAAATCATCAATAATGTGGCATGGAACATAAGAAATTATCGATACGTCGGAGACGTATCAGTGGCCAAAGCCTTCCGGCACGGTTTTTACTGGCCGACTGCGCTCAGAGACGCAGAAGAACTGGTGAAAAAATGCAACGGCTGCCAACGCTTTGCCAAGCAAAAGCACACGCCGGCTTCCGCCTTGAAGACCATCCCCATTACTTGGCCATTTGCCGTATGGGGCTTGGATATGGTGGGCCCATTCAAAACAGCCCGAGGCGGCATGACTCATCTCTTGGTGATGATTGATAAATTCACTAAGTGGATCGAAGCCAAACCAATCAAGAAGCTGGACGGCTCCAGAGCTGTCACATTCCTCAAGGAGATAATCGTGAGATACGGCTACCCCCATAGCATTATCACCGACAACGGTAGCAACTTCGCCGAAGGCGTCTTCAAACGCTACTGTAGGGAGATGGGGATCCAAATGGACCTATCGTCCGTAGCACATCCGGAGTCAAACGGACAAGTGGAGAAAGCAAACGGCTTAATCCTAGCCGGCATCCGGCCCCGGCTGGTGGAGCCGCTTGAGCGCTCAGCCGGCTGCTGGATTGAAGAACTGCCCAGCGTACTGTGGAGCCTGCGCACGACGCCAAACCTCTAAGTCGGCTTCACACCCTTCTTCCTCGTATACGGGGCCGAAGCCGTCCGACTGATATCGAGCACGACGCGCCAAGGATCAAGCTATACACAGAAGCTGAAGCCAAAGAAGCTCGTGAAAATGGAGTCGACCTTGTTGAAGAGGTCCGACTCATGGCTGAATCCAGGTCTACCGTATACCAGCAAAGCCTCCGACGCTATCACAGCCGGAAGGTCAAGTCCTTAGCATTCCGAGAAGGAAACCTAGTGCTCCGGCTGATCCAACGAACAGCCGGACAGCATAAGCTATCATCCCCATGGGAGGGTCCCTTCATCGTGAGCAAGGCAGTAGGCAATGATTCCTACTATCTCATAGATGCCCAAGAGGCTAAGAAAAACAAGGCGAGCAAAACCGACGAGGAGACAAAACGTCCCTGGAATGTCAGGTTGCTTCGACCATTTTACACTTGAGAGCAGGAATGTATGTATCCCTTGTACTCCCTTTTGTAAGTCATGAAAAAGCAAGCGCTAAGAGCGCCGATTTCGACAAGTTTTTCGCGTACTCTACTGTTTTCGCCGATTGGCTAACACCCTATCACGCGGCCGGCTCAGTAACGTGATCCGGTTTTCGACAGCCGGCTTCCGACCAGCTACAGACCGCAACCCAGCTGTCCGGCTGGCGGGAGTAAGTGCCTAGGGTGCCGGCAGGCGAAAGACGGTTAAGGGAAAGAGTGAAAGCGAATCGATTCTTGCACAACTCTTCATAAGTGTCGGATTGCCGAATTCGACTCGTTCGGCCGAAATCTCGTCGGCCTCACCCAGCGGCCCGCTCTTGATCCGGCGACGGACCGCAAGCCGGACGTACGATCGGCAAGGGCACAGCCAAAGAGTGGGGCGGATGGGAAAAAGCGAACAAGTCGGAAGAAAGCAACCCGGCACACAAATGATTAAAACAAACACATTAAAAGTGTGCCCTAATAAAAGGATAATAATATTGTCTTACATATGCACCCGGCATCCCAGGGATTTAACGAATTGTCTTGCAAAAGCGTGAATAAAACAGGTAAAAGCTAAGCACCGGCTGGATCAGGACCAGCCGGGGGAGCATCAGCGTTGCCGGCTGCCGGGTCCAACTCAGGCACATCCGCATCCTCTTCCAGCTCCTCCTACCACTAGTAGAAAAAGCCTCATCAGTGGCGCACCAAAAAATGATTCTGTGGCGCATGGGCGGTGCGCCACAGAATTCTCACCACAAAAATAAGGTTTTTGTGGCGCACCGGCCCATGCGCCACAGAAAGTCTTATTTTTGTGGCGCACCGGCGGTGGTGCGCCACAGAAACTTATTTCTGTGGCGCACGGACGGTGGTGCGCCACAGATTTTTTTTTTGAAATTTAAAAAAAAATGGCGGCCAGATCTAGATCTGGGGCCGCCGATTTTTTTAATTTTTTTGATATTTCGCTGGAAGAAGGTAGCCGGAGGTGGGTGCCGGAGGTGGGTGGGTGGGTGGGTGGGTAAAGGAGGAGGATGGCCGGAGGAGGAGGTGGTAGTGATGGTGGTGGTGGTGGTGGTGGTGGTGGAGGAGGTGGTGGTGGAGGAAGAGGAGGTGGTGGAGGTGGTGGTGGTGGTGGTGGTGGTGGTGGTGGTGGAGGAGGTGGTGGAGGAAGAGGAGGTGGTGGTGGTCACCGGAGGAGGAGGAAAAGGTGGTGGAGGAAGAGGAGGTGGTGGTGGTGGTGGTGGTGGTGGTGGTCACCGGAGGAGGAGGAGGAGAAGGTGGTCGTCGCCGGAGTAGGTCGCCGAAGTAGGAGGAGGAGGTCGGCCGGAGGAAGAGGTCGCCGGAGTAGGAGGCCGGCCGGAGGAGGTGGTGGTGGTGGAGGAGGCCGGCCGGAGGAGGTGGTGGTGGTGGAGGAGGAGGAGGAGAAGTGGAGGAGAAGTGGAGGAGAAGTCCAAGGAGGAGAAGTGGAGGAGAAGTGAGGAGAAGTGGAGGAGGGCGGCAGAAATTTAAAATTTCGAAGCTTAATTCTGTGGCGCATGGGCAATTGGGTGCGCCACAGAATTTTTTTTTCTTTTTTTGTATTTTGCAGCAAAAAATCTTTAACTGGCCGTAACTTTTTACTCTTTTCGAATTTGGAGATTCTAAAAATTGTCCAACCGGGAATATTTTCCGTGGATTCGGATGTTGATTTTCCGTGGGAACATTTTGATATATTATGCGTTTTTTTCGAGTTCGTATGCAACCAGAAATCCACTTTGATGATTTTGCAACGCAAACTTGCAAAAAAAGTTAAAATTCATGTTTGTTATTTTTTAGTGGTGCTAGATGACATAGTACATGGGCATCTCGAAGGATTTTATTTTTTGTAATTTATATCTATTTCTTTTATTTTGTACAGAGGTCAAAAAGGCGATCCACGGGGGGGGGGGTGGAGTTGCGTGGGGAGCAAAAAAGTCTTCTGTGCCGCATGAAGCTCATGTGCGCCACAGAAATGTGTAGTTTCTGTGACGCACCATCCCATGTGCGCCATAGAATGACTTAATTTTGTGGCGCATTGGTCCTATGCGCCACAAAATGTCTTATTTCTATGGCGCACATGGTACCGTGCGTCACAAAAATAGCGAAACCAATGATTGGGTGTGGTCCCAACCTTATTTCTGTGGCGCATTTGCTTGTGGTGCGCCACAAAAATAAGCTATTTTTGTGGCGCACCAGGTCTGGTGCGCCACAGAAACAATTTCTGTGGCGCATATTTGCTAGTGCGCCACAGAAATAAGATTCGCCTATAAGGCTTTTCCTACTAGTGTACTCGTCGTCAGACGGCGGGTTCGGATCCTCGATGAAGATGTGCTTGTCGACGAAGTCAGCGATGGCGCAGGCGCGGGCAAGCCGGGCGGTCTTGTTCTCCGCCGAAAGGCCTTCCTCCACATCAGCCCGACGGAACTCCAGCTGGTCAAGGTTGACCTCGTCATACCAGGAGAGCACGAAGGAAAGGGCCATATCGGCTCCGGCGTGCGCGGCCGACTCCTTCCAGTCAAGGAAGCGGTCAGGTGCCGTCTCCAGCCACTTGATGAGGTTGGCGAGATCATGCGGCAGCGTCTCTGTCGGCCACAGCAGCCGGATCAGTTCCTCCGCCGCCTTCCGGAGCTCCCAGCCAAGCTTAGTAATTGGCTCCACGCGGGCGGCCATGGACGACAGATAATCATCCATGGTGAAGCAATCAGAGCTCTGCTCCCCAGTGGCCTGCCGGCTCTCCTCCTGCGCCCTGCCAACAGCCGCTAACGCCACCTCCTACGCCTCAGGGAAGGCCGCTGCAAAAAAGAAACACATCAGAAGTCAGAGAAGCCGGAAAAAGGCAGAAAAATGCAAATTTTCGAAGTCCTAAAGAAAAAAAGCCTGGCGGCAGCCGGCAAGGTCCGACTGCCCCCAGCCTGAAGATGGAGATTCCGAAGCTCTAAAAGTAAGACTGGCGGCAGCCGGCAAGAACCGACTACCCCCAGCATGAAGATGGAGATTTCAAAGTAATAATATAAAAAAAGCCTGGCGGCAGCCGGCAAGAACCGACTGCCCCCAGCCCGAAGATGGAGATATCGGAAAAATCAAAGTTTCTGCCGCCAACTGCCAACCTAAGATGGCAGCCGACGGCCGAAAGCCGGCAAAGGGAAAGGCATAAGATAAAAGACTCACCCGCCAAGCCGCGGTCGAGCGCGCTAATTTCCTCCACCCACCGCTTGGTGGTGGCCGACAGCTCTTTAGACTTGGTGGTCACCTCTTCACGAAGCGCAAGCCGCTGCCGTTCCACCTCCTCCAGCCGCTTGCTCAGGCCCTCCAGTTTCTCCTCCCCGTCCTTCTTGAGGGCGGCCAGCTCCTTGAGGTGGTTGGCCTCAAGCCTGCGTAGCCGTGTCAGCTCCCCATCAGCCACCTTCAGCTTGGCAGTAGCAGCCCGGCCCGCCTCCTCGCTCTCGGCGGATTGGGCGCGGGCCACCCGAAGGTCCGACTCCAGCTGTGGGACCAGGCAGCCTCAGCTGCAAATCGACAAGAAAAGTCGCCAGCCATATGAGATTAAGGAAAAAAGAAGCCAAGCCGAAAGGAAGAAAACCTTACCCTTGGCAGCCTCCAGCTCGCGAGCCAAGCCGGCCCGCTCAATCTTGGCCTTGTGGTAGCTGGTCACCACTCGGTTGTACAAGATGGTGCGTCGCTCCGCAACCACCTGAAAGAAACAATCAGATATCTAGATGAAACCCGGACCGGCTCCAAGCAGCCGGCCCATGCCTTGGAGGGCTACCAGGATAACAACATAATTGCAAAAAATGAGAAGATACGCACCTTGTCAGCATCCTCCAGCGTTGCCAGCTGGGCAAGGGTCTCGGCGGCCTTGGCTTTCAGGCTGGCACGGTAGCCGGAGAAGAACATCTTCATGGGCGCCACACCCGGACGCCCCTCCCGGTTGGTCACCTCGCAGGCATCCTCCTGATGCCACGCCTTTTCCATGGTGCCAGCCGAGCCGAGGCTGGAGTCGGAGGCGGACGGCACGTGCAGCAGCCGGGCCCCCTTGGCCACATGGAGGCCTTCAGATGGGTCCGACGGGCCCTCCCTCCTCACCAGCGCCCGGGAGTCGGCGTCCTTCGGGCGCGCTGGCTCCTCCCTTGCCGGCTCCTTCCTGGCCGGCTCCTCCCTCGACGGCTCTGAGGCCGGAGGCGGCACGGTCGAAGCAGTTGGTCCTGGTGGGGGCCGCCTTCTCCGGTGTTAGGTGCGTTCCCTCTGGCGGCGCAGCCCTGCTGGCCCCAGCTTCAGGCGGCGCAGCTCCGCCGGCTCCAGCTCCAGTCTCAGGCGGTGCGGCCCCGCCGGCTCCAGCTCCGGTCGCTGGCGGCGCACCCCTGCCGGCCCCGGCCGCAGGCCCCAACAGCGGAGTGCGACGCGGAAACATTTCATCCAAAGTGGGCTGGTGGGCCGGCTCACCCTGGGCGCCGCGGCCAGGCGCCGCAGAAGGAGGTGCAGCTGAAGATGTTCCCGCAGGCGGCACGACGATGACAGGCGGCGCGCGCATCAAAGACTGCGGGGTCGACTCCCTCCTCTGCCGCGAGAGCGTTGGCTCAGCACGGGGAGGCGGCCGCGAGCCGCCGCCCTGGGTAAACTTGATGGCAGCCCTAGTCGAACAAACAAGAAAAGATAAATATAAAAAGAAAGGAAAGAAAAGGAATCAAACAACGAAGAAAAGGACTCACCCGGCTGCCTCTGGAACCTTCTTGGGCCCCACCCGGCGCTGCCTCTTGGCCTTAGCCTCCCGGCTTGGCCGTGGACCCGCCGCCGGCTCGCTTCCTCCCCTTGGGTGCAGAAGTCACCGAGGCGCCAGGCGGCATCGAGCGCAGGGGCACCGCAGGGATAGGTCCCGTACCAGACTCCGCCGGCTCCTCCGGCTCCGGCTCGTGCTCCGGTGAAGGCGGCGGGTTGTGCTCCCCCTGGCTTCCTTGGTCCGGCGCCTCCGGCAGATCGTCGTCACCGGCTTGGTCGCCGGCTGGGTCAGCCGGATCAACATGATCCGGCGTCCAGATCTTCTGCGCCAGGTCGCCATCCTCAATACCTTGGCGGTTGAAAAGCTGAAAGCAAAACAAGATAAATATCAAGTCGGCCACGCAGCCGCAAGCCGGAAGTCGGCCAAAACATCAAACTTACCAATTCAGGCGGCAACTCCCGGTCATAGGGCGGCAGCCCCCAATCCCAGTTCTCCGGCATGTTGGCCTTGGTGATGTTGTTCACCCGGCGAGCAACCTGGGCCTTGGTAAGCTCCACCTTCGACATCCGGGTTGGGTCGAGCCGTCCGGACATGTGCCCGATCTTGTGGACACGGCTCTGGAGCGGCAGCACCCGACGCATGACGTAAGTGCAGAGGAGGTCCTCGGCGCTCAGCCGGCCTCCCGTGACACACTCCCCCAAGAAATCCCACAGAAGGTTCACCTCCGCGTCCGGGTCCGCTGTCCTGGGGTTGTGGCCCCAGTTGAGCCGGCCGACTGGCGGAGCCGGGTTGTATTCCGGCAGGTTGAGCCGGTCGAAGGCTGGGTTGTCGTTCCGCATGTAGAAGAATGACATTTGCCAGTTCTTCACAGAATCCACAGTCGGGATCCGTGGAAAAGACGTACCCGTGCGAGGATATATGGAGGCAGCGCCGCAGGTCCTCAGATGGCCTTCAGTCGTCTGCGCCTTGATGTAGAAGAGCCGGCTCCAGAACTCCACATCTGGCCACAAGCCGGCGTAGCCCTCCATGAAGGCCACGTAGCAGCTGAGGAGGATGAAGGCGTTGGCCGGCAGGTGGTGAGGCTGCAATCCGAAGAAGTCGAGGAAGCGGCGAAAGAAGGGCGAAGCCGGTAGACCTAACCCGCGGTCGAGGTGCGCTCCGAAGACCACACGTTCGACGGGTTCCGGCCTGGGCTCCACCTCGGCGCCAGGCACCCTCGTAGTCACCCCCGCCGGGATGCGGCGGAGGCGCACGAGCCGCTCGATGTCATCCTCTCGCATATAGGAGCCCCTCCAAGAGCCGCTTGGTTGAGCCATCGAGGAGGAGGAGGAAGAAGAAGACCACGAGAGGCGAAACGGCGAAGAAGAACCGCTCCTCGCCGGGGGAGAGCGCGGTGGAGAAGAGCGTACCGTCGACAGACGCGGCCCCGTGGCGCCGGATTGGCGGAGTAGTGGCGGCGGCCCGGCGGGAGTACGTCGGGGCGGCTGCCCGTCGGAGTTCGCCAGGGAAACGGGGAAGTGACCGTGTCGGAGTAGTGAAGAGCTCGAACTGGAGAAAGAACAGAGCGGAGTGAGAGCGCGAGGAAGAAGAAGGACGCCTCGATACCGCTTCGGGGGCATTTATAGCCGCCTGACGCGCCAGTTGCGTGGCCACGTGGCGATCGTGGGCCACGATGGGGATTTACTGCGGCCTTAACTACCTCCACGACGGCAGCGGTTACCGAAAACTGACGCGCCACTTCCCCCACGACCGCACCGGATCCGGAGGGAACACCGATGTGACCATACGTAATGGCAACAGGAGCCAGCGGTCAGACCGGTCAAGTCGGGCGTAGGGCCCGAGGCGGCGGAGACACCGGCGCGCCCAAGCCGGAGCCGGACGTTAAAATCCATCCGGCCCCAGACTCTCTCAGCAAGGCGGAGACGACGCCAACACTTGCAAAAATGCAAAAAGCTGCAGAAGCGAAAATAGCGTCCAGCTAGAAGCAGCCGGATGGGGCAAGCCGGATGAGGGCGCAGCCGGCTGAACGGAAATTCCCAATCGCCCCCTCCAAGGGCCGCCCAGCACACTCAGAAGATCTAAAAGCCAGGAAAACCTACCTAGGTCCTTCTTAAACGCAGGACCTTGCCAGCTTCGGGGGCTAATGTCGGGGGGAAGACCCCGGGTAGGGCAATGAACGCGGAGCAGCCGACTAGAAGTTGGCCGGCTCGCGGCAAAGGCCGGCTGAGGAGCAGCCGGCTGGAGTCGTGGCCGGCTGCTTCGGAAGCCGGCTGGCTCCAAGTTCTAGTCGGCCTGGCTACGGCCGTCTGCGCTGTGGCTGGGCCGGCTTCTACAAGCCATATCCGACTGGGGACTGTACCTCAGACCGACTCGAGGCTGGCGAGTCTTGCATGAGAAGGAACCGGGTAGGTGGTCCGGGTTCAAAGGTCCACGCTGACCTCATCTCCCGTAAAGCGCGGGACACTGTAGAGCAACAGTGCCACGCGGCAGACAGGCCATCATCGCCTACGACGATCTGTACCGGCTACAGGACATGATGGCGACAGGGACACCTCCTCGCCATGCCGCTGACTCTCTCTGGCGGACGGGACAGGCCACTACGCCTCAACGGCTCCGTGACGTCAACGCCTCGGGAAGGAGCGGAAGCCGGAGCCGGCCAAGTCGGCCACTAGACTATAGGGACTTCTATGTAAAGTGTCAGCGCCTATATAAGCTGGGCTACCCCCTCGTGCGGGGGACGATCGATCATTCTCACTTCACTCTAGACTCAGCGCCACTCTGGGAGAGAGACCTTCGTCTACCTTAGCCTCCCCGAGCAGCCGGATACAGCTCCAGGAGCACCATTGTACTGTGATATCATCATATACACACCTAGAAGGAGTAGAGGTTTTACCTCCATCGGAGGGCCTCGAACCTGGGTACGTCGCCGTGTCGCTCGTGCCTATACCCGCATCCGGATACCGCCGTGAGTCCACTAGGAACCACCTCGATTAGCCACCCTATGGCATATGCCGTGACGATACCACGACACTACGCATACCTCAAGCTGAAAATGCCTGGGAGCAACGGGACAAACATTACAGTCTATGGAAGTTTTTCATGCTCGGACAATTGTGATCGAGACTTTCAGAGGATTGCTGCAAAGTTTGTACTGCGGCAGGAAATTACTGACCTTCCTTCGAAGTCATCGTCACGCGATACTAAAGAAGAAGAACGCGTCAGAGGAGCAAAGAAGAAGCCAGCCGACCTCGCCCTTGAAGCCTCGGCAGCACAAACTTCTGCAGATAAAGCTTCGGCAGCTGATGGCGCAGAAGGCTTAGGAGACGGCAAGACACTGGCAACCATCGTTCAGGCTCCTGGTGAAATCAACAACGCTTCGGTAAACACTAACATGGTGAACAAGCCAGAAGATGAGAAGAACCCCTTCATTGCTTAAGCAATTTACTAGCGTTTAGTTTTTCCCTTTACTTTCAGCAGCCCCCCCCCCCCGTTTTTCGCCCTCTAGCCTCGTGTTTACTTTATTAATGAGAATTTAATCCCTGGATAAGCATTGCAGTGATTCGGAGCATCTAAACCGCACCATCGTAAACCTTTCCTACACCTTTTGGTAAGCAACGGTGTAACGTAATAAGCGGCAAACGACCGTGCTCCGAAAAAGCCTCTACGAGTGCTAAAAGGATGCAAAATAAACAAGGACACCAACCTTTCCCTTTGCTACAGATGCCTCTACAAGTGCCGAAAATAGCAGGAGTTTGAAAATACACATAATACAACCCACGTTCGATATTTTACTTATGGAAATATCAAAGAACAACGGGATCATCGGCAGAATCATTGCACCCGAAAATATTCGGGAGTGACTGTCGACACATACATCGGTTGAAAGCAAAGTTGCGCATACAATAGGTTTAGCAAAACCTGCAACACGAGCTGATCACTCAAATGATTTGCTGACCAATGAGTACACATACGGCAATTAAGATTTCCCCTTCAAAACTTGCTAACAGCATCAGCACGATAAAAATACATATACATGTATCTACCGAACAAAAGGGCTCGATTACACAATACAAACACTTGGATGAAGTAGCCAAAATACCTATTTACAAAACAAAATTAACCCCGAATTACCCTTGCAGAATGTCTTTCTCTTCAGGTACCTTTGAGTCCTTTTCTAACCTATCGACAATTACATTGGACGGCAGTACAACCTTCGGATATAGAAATTCCAAATCACCTGTCGCATTGGCAATGGATAGCAAGTCTGCCGAAGGATACCGTGCAAGGACGAGGTGTAAGAGCAAACTTTAAACCCCAATCCAAACACTTCGAGATATCTCACCGTGTGCCTTGAGTATCATTGTTAGATTTGCAAGAGCACGGTGATCTCGCCGGACGCGTCAAGATCGGAAGACTGAAGCGTAGTTGATAGATTTTCTGGTTTTGTGTGTGTTTAGCGAGGTGACATGGTTGGAGAGAAAAAGGGAAGAAACCCAGATTTAGCCAGGCCGGTACTACCGGTACCTGTAGCGGTTGTACCGCTACCCCTATAGGTACCGCCTCACGGTACCGCTCTAAGTTCTGCGCTGGATTTGTCCCTCAGTACGAGTTACGGTACCTCTGTGGTACCGGGTGCGGTAGTACCGCTCACGAGCGGTAGTACCGCCCATGGTACCGCCTAGGTACCGTAACTAGTTACGGCAGTACCGCTTTGGTACCGCTCCGGTACCGCTTTGGATCAAGTAAGGTTTGGACCCCATTGCGGTACCTCGAGCGGTACCTCTAGCGGTAGTACCGCTCTGCGTCCACATGGACCAGATCTGGGGAACTCGAACTCAGAGCGGTAGTACCGCTTCCCAGAAGCGGTAGTACCGCTTAGGCCAAATCTGGACATAAAGGTTGGATTTGGAGGAGCCTATTTAAGGGCTCCTTCTTCCCCAACACGATTTTATCTCTTCCCCCTCTCTCTCCTCCATTGTTGCTGAGCTTAATCCTTGAGGATCTCCTTCCCTATCCAACCAATCTTGCCCAAACTTTGAGGATAGGTGGAGGAGACCCCGATCTATAGTTCTACCAAGAGAGATTTCACCAATACTAGCTATTCCTTAGTGGATCTTGGTGGTAGGGTTCCTTTAGTGGATCTTGGAGAACAGTT
Source organism: Lolium rigidum (assembly GCF_022539505.1). Lineage (NCBI taxonomy): Eukaryota > Viridiplantae > Streptophyta > Magnoliopsida > Poales > Poaceae > Lolium > Lolium rigidum. The sequence goes on from NC_061510.1 coordinate 72,394,440, forward strand.
CCTTTTGTGGAGCATTGGAGAGTTCCTTTGGTGGAGCATTGGAGAGTTCCTTTGGTGGAGCATTGGAAGAGTTCCTATGGTGGAGCATTGGAGATGGGTTCCTATGGTGGAGCATTGGAGATGTGCAGCTATGGAGTCTAGCTTGGTGATGTACTAGATCCATAGGGTGTTGGGAGCATCCTTGTTGTGGAGCTCACCCCAACCTTGTGAAGGAATCACCGCCTCGACCGGTGCCTTAGTGGAAGAGGGAGAGCACCTTCGTGGAGCTCTCTCGAGGAAGAAGGTGAGGCCTTCCTTCTCGTGGTGTGGCCGCCTAGTCTCTTGTGTGAGACTAGCACCTCCTTGATGACCCACAAGTATAGGGGGTGTATCGCAGTATCTTCGATAAGTAAGAATGTCGATCCCAACGAGGAGCAGAAGGTGTTGACAAGCAGTTTTGATGAAGGATTCACTGTAGATGCTCACAGACAAGTATTCGGGGGTTTTGATGTAACGAGATGAACAAAGTACGAGTAAGTAAAATGCGAGAGAAATAAGTGCAGCGAGTGGCCCAATCCCTTTTAGCACAAAGGACAAGCCGGTTTGTTTACTTATAATGACCAAACGTTCTCGAGGACACACGGGATTTTAGTCTAGTGCTTTCGCTACATACAGACTGATTAATCTTCATTGTTTTGATAAGTGTTGTGTGGGTGAACCTATGCTAATGTACCGCCCTTCCTAGAACTAATACATACTTGTGATTATACCCCTTGCAAGCATCCGCAACTACAAGAAAGTAATTAAGATAAATCTAACCACGGCCTTAAACTGCGAGATCCTGCGATCCCTCCTCGCATCGATATACCAACGGGGTTTAGGTTTCGTCACTCCGGCAACCCCGCAATTGGCAAACGAGTACAAGATGCATTCCCCTAGGCCCATAAATGGTGAAGTGTCGTGTAGTCGACGTTCACACGACACCACTAGAAGAATGACACCACAACTTAAATATCATAACATTGAATATTACTCAACCATAGTTCACTACTAACATTTAGACTTCACCCATGTCCTCAAGAACTAAACGAACTACTCACGAGACATCATATGGAAAATGATCAGAGGTGATATGATGATGAATAACAATCTGAACATAAACCTTGGTTCAATGGTTTCACTCAATAGCATCAATAACAAGTATAAATCAGTACCGGGAGCGTTTCCCCTATCAAACAATCAAGATCAAACCCAAATTGCTACAGCGGTGATGGTGTCCGGCGGTGGAGACGGCGGTGATGATGGTGGAGATGATGATGATGGTGATGGAGATGATGTCCAACTCGATGGCGGTGACGATGGCGTCGATTTCCCCCTCCGGGAGGGAATTTCCCCGGTGGATTCCTGCCCGCCGGAGAGCTCTTTTCTCTCTGGTGTTCTCCGCCCCGCGAGGCGGCTGTAACCCTTCGTGAGGATCCCTCTCGTGGCTTAGGTCTTCGGGACGAAGGGTTTCGCGAAGAAAAGGAGGCGAAAGGGGCAGTGGGGGCCCCACACCACATGGTGGCGCGGCCAGGCCATGGGCCGCGCCGCCCTATGGTGTGGGCCCACCTTGGGTCCAGCTGGCTCCCCTTCCGGCTTCCTTCGTCATCTAGAAAAATAGGATTTTTGGTAAAATTTCCTTCCACGGTTGATCTTCCGAAATATTGCATCCTGACGGTGCTTTTTCCAGCGAGAATCCCGGCTCCGTGCGCGATCTCCAAATAATCATGAAACATGCAAAATAGATGAAATAACATAAGTATTGTGTCCCAATATGAAATATATCAATGAATAACAGCAAATTATGATATAAAATAGTGATGCAAATTGGACGTATCAACTCCCCCAAGCTTAGACTTCGCTTGTCCCCAAGCGAAACCGAACTCGGTAAACAGGACCACATGTTTATGGAGTGAAGAGTCGATAAATAAAATACGGACAAGAAGCATCATATTCATTCACACAAGGCATTATAGTAAACAACTTCCTCATATAACTCAACTTGAAACAAGTACAAGGTAATCACAAATAAAGGTGCATAAGAAATCATAATTGGTGATGGCAAACTTTGTTCTTGGTCAGAGAACAGTTAACGGATTATACTTATCTATTGAGCAGCGCTCTCATATTAAAACTTATGGTAAACTTGCATACTCAATCATATTAATCATTGATGACTTTCAAAGCTATATTCATTCAGGTAAAACTTGTACTAAACAAGAAAGAGTAAAGACATGATGAAGCAAATCACAATATAATAGTTTGATCACAACAACTCAAATGCTTGCTTGAGATGGAGGGAAATAGGTTTACTGACTCAACATAGAGTAAAAGACAGGCCCTTCGCAGAGGGAAGCAAGGATTAAATCATGTGCTAGAGCTTTTTCAGTTTTGAAATCATATAAAGAGAATAAAAGTAAAGTTTTGAGAGGTGTTTGTTGTTGTCAACGACTGGTAGCGGGTACCCTAACCCCCTTGCCAAACAGACCTCCAAAGAGCGGCTCCCATGAAGGACGTTATCTCTACCAACAAGGTAGATCATCCCTCTTCTCTTTTGTTTACACATGTATTTTAGTTTATTTAAGGATGACACTCCCCCCAACCTTTGCTTACACAAGCCATGGCTAACCGAATCCTCGGGTGCCTTCCAACAATCTCATACCATGGAGGAGTGTCTATTGCAAAATTAAGTTGCTTACCGATGAATCGAGCAAAACATGTGAAGAGAATTATTAATGAAAGTTGATTAATTGGGGCTGGGAACCCCGTTGCCAGCTCGTATTGCAAAATTATAGGAAAAGTGGATGAAGCCACTAGTCCATTAGTGGAGGCTGCCTAACAAGACTGAAAGATAAAACACCACATACTTCCTCATGAGCTATAAAACATTGACACAAATAAAGAGTAATAAGTTTTGAATTGTTTAAAGGTAGCACATGAAGTATTTACTTGGAATGGCAGAAATTACCATGCATTAGGTAGGTATGGTGGACACAAATGGTATAGGTTTGGGTTCAGGTTTGGATGCACGAGAAGTATTCCCTCTCAGTACATGTCTTTGGCTAGCAAGGTTAATTAGCAAGCATAGGAGTTGAGGGAAACAAACAAATATACATGTGATAGAAACAATCATGCATCTTACTTGTAAGCACAAACAGTTTTAACTTCAGAATACTAAGCAAAGAACTGATAAGAAAGATAATAACATCTTCTACATGTATTTCCTCTATTCTTCTTGAACTCAAAGTGTTGTTGCTATTGACCATTGCTAAGTTTGCCAAAACCAAATAGATTTACTCAATGCTCCCAAAGTGGTACAAATACTAAAATCAAGATTAATCATATAGTAGAAATTGCAAACTAAAATAAGGTGTGCAATATGTAAATGATAAGACTTCTCATTAATATTCCATAACGATAACTCACACCAAGGGATACATAGACAAACTAAAGGAGAGATACTTCCACATTGCAACCCATCTTATACGATAACTTCCCTACTCATGATATGACACTACTTGATAGTAAAAAGTAAAAGGTAGTGATAATGTGATACCGGGCACTCCCCAAGCTTGGAACAAACCAAGGGGATGCCAATACCGATGATGGATTACTCCTTTGGCAATGGTGGTGATGAATTCCCGTCTTCAGACTTCCAAGATAGAGGCTCTCCATCAACAAATGACATCTTGGTCTCGGAAATCCTGAAACTAGCAGCACGACTTATGTGTTTAAATCTGTTTTCATACTCACGATTACGATTATGAACGTCATAGAGTTGAGCTTGGAGTTTGTTGGTGGTGTCGTGAAGTGAGAGGATGTCGCCCCATAGCTTTGCAGTTTCCTTCTCGTGTTCAGAAATGAGTTCAGACACAATCTTGTGAAAGATATCCACTTCACGCTCGGCCATCTTCTTGTAATTGAAGACCTCTTGTTCTAGCTTCTCCATCCTATCTTCCAAGCTTCCTTCTCCTTTGGGACCCTGAACATCTTTGATCTGCAGTTTTCCCTTGACGAGCATCAACTCCTTTGGGTGCATCCTCAGCTCCTCTATGTAGAAGTTGCCAACATCCTTGCAGGAGCTGTCCTTCGGAGTTCCCGACGAAGACATGATGGCTCTAGATCCGAAACAAATCCTGGCAGAAACAGCTTGAAACAAAACACGTCGAGAAAACGATATACGGACCTCCAGGGGTCCGGGGGATTATATAATAAAAAATTTCAGAACAAACGGAAAGTACCAGGTCGAACCAGAGTCGGAAAGGGGCGACGAGGCGGCCAGACCACAGGGTGGCGCGGGCCCAGGCCAGGCCGCGCCGGCCTATGGTGGCACGCCCTCGTGCGTCCTTTCCACTCCGTTTCGATCTCGTAATTTTTCATATTTTCCAAAAACAGCAAATATATTGTTCGGAAAGTAAATCGCGAACTTTTCATTACCAGTACTGTTACCTATTCAAAGTCGAGTTACGGCGGATCGTCAATTTGTCCTTTGATGAAAGCCTCCGGTGTTTCCACTTGAATAATATCAACATCAACATTATAAGAATCACCTGAGGTATAATACTTGAGTCTTTGTCCATTCACCACTTGCGTAGCATTGCCTTGGAGAGAGCTAATTTTAATTGCTCATGAACGATACACCTCCTCAACAACATATGGTCCTTCCCATTTTGAGAGTAATTTCCCTGCAAAGAGTCTGAGACGAGACCGATACAATAGGACTTTATCCCCAATATTAAACTCTCTTTTGATGATCCTTCTATCATGCCATTTTTTAACTTTTTCTTTAAAGAGTTTAGCATTTTCATAAGCTTCACTTCTCCATTCATCTAGAGAACTTAATTGTAGCAACCTTTTATTACCGGCAAGTTTAGGATCTTTATTTAATTCTCTAACAGCCCAATAAGCTTTGTGTTCTAGTTCTAAAGGTAAATGACAAGCTTTTCCGTAAACCATTTTATAAGGTGAAATTCCCATGGGGTTTTTATAAGCAGCTTCTATAAGCCCATAGTGCTTCTTTCAATTTACTAGCCCAATTCTTTCTAGATTTATTAACGGTCTTTCCCAAAATAGATTTAATCTCCCTATTTGATAATTCTACTTGACCACTAGTTTGAGGGTGATAAGCGGAAGCAATTCTATGATTAATACCATACCTAGCAAGAGTTTTTCTAAAACCTCCATGAATAAAATGAGAACCTCCATCGATCATAATATATCTAGGAACTCCAAATCTAGGAAAAATAATATCTAAAAGCATTTTTAAAGAAGTTTCACCATCAGCACTTTTTGTGGGTATAGCTTCTACCCATTTAGTAACATAATCAACAGCAACAAGTATATGAGTGTTACCTTCTGAAGAGGGAAAAGGTCCCATGAAGTCAAATCCCCAACAATCAAATGGTTCAATAACAAGAGTATAATTCATAGGCATTTCATTGCGTCTGGAGATATTACCAACCCTTTGACATTCATCACAAGATAGAATAAACTTCCTTGAATCTTTGAAGAGAGTTGGCCAATAAAAACCTGATTGTAGAACCTTTTGCGCGGTTCTATCTCCGGCGTGATGTCCTCCATAAGCACTACCATGACATTTACTCAATATCTCTTGTTGTTCATATTCGGGAACACACCTTCGCAGAATACCATCCACTCCTTCTTTATATAAGTGTGGGTCATCCCAGAAATAATGCCTCAAGTCATAAAAGAATTTCCTCCTCTGCTGAGCTGAAAAGGTTGGAGACAAGTACTTGGAAACAATAAAGCTAGCATAATCAGCATACCAAGGGCTATCTCGCGAGCTCACCTTTATTACAGCCAATTGTTCATTTGGAAAACTATCATTAACGAGAACGGGATCATAAGCAATATTTTCCAATCTAGACAAATTATCAGACAACAGGATTATCAAGCACCTTTCCTATCTACAATATGTAAATCAAATTCTTGCAAAAGAAGTACCCATCTAATAAGCCTCGGCTTAGCATCTTTCTTTGTCATAAGGTATCTAATTGCAGCATGATCAGTATGAATTGTAACTTTTGAATCAAAAATATAAGATCTAAATTTATCACAAGCAAAGACTACAGCTAACAATTTTTTTTCAGTAGTAGCATAATTTCTTTGAGCAGCATCAACAGTTTTACTAGCATAATGAATAACATTTAATTTTTTATCTACTCGCTGTCCAAGAACAGCGCCTACAGCAAAATCACTAGCATCACACATAATTTCAAATGGTAAATTCCAATCGGGAGGTTCAACTACAAGATCGAGTTGTTAAGGCTTTCTTTAGAGTTTCAAAAGCTTCCTTACAATCATCATCAAAAACAAAAGGTACATCTTTTTGAAGAAGATTAGTAAGAGGCTTTGAAATCTTGGAGAAATCTTTAATAAATCTCCTATAAAACCCAGCATGACCAAGAACACTACGAATACCTTTAACATCCCTCGGATAGGGCATCTTCTCAATGGCTTCAACTTTAGCTCTATCAACTTCAATACCTCTCTCGGAAATTTTATGTCCCAATACAATTCCTTCATTAACCATAAAGTGGCATTTCTCCCAATTAAGAACAAGGTTAGTTTCTTCACATCTCCGCAAAACTTTATCAAGGTTTCGCAAGCAACTATCAAAATAATTCCCATAGACGGAAAAATCATCCATGAATACTTCCACAATACTCTCACAAAAACCATGAAAAATAGCAGAAATGCATCTTTGAAAAGTAGAAGGAGCATTACATAAACCAAAAGGCATACGCCTATAAGCATAAGTTCCATAGGGACAAGTAAAAGTGGTTTTCTCTTGATCATTAGTTTTAACAGCAATTTGTGAAAACCCAGAATAACCATCAAGAAAACAAAAATTAGTATTTTTAGATAGGGATTTCTATTTTCGTGCCCCTGCTTCGTTAGTTGTACTCAGTTTTCCCCAGCTCGTTAGTTTTTCCTCAGTTTTCCCCTCCCTCTAGTTTGAAACCCCTCGAAGACGCGGGTTGCCGTCGAGTCGGAGGCCTTACCGTTACCGTGAGGTCGGTTCCTCGGCCGACCGTCTCGTGCCGACGGTGGATCCATCTACCGCCGACGCGTGGGCCGTTTTATTTCCCGATTGTATACGCGGTGTCTGCCAATGACAAATGGGGCCGCTCTATGGGGCTGCCGCAGCCAATGACCAGTGGGTCGTCTATTTATTTATATAAAATTATATATTGCCGCTCTGTGGGGCCTCCGCAGCCAATGACCGCTGTGGTCGTCTATTTTATTTAGAGAATATAATATAGAGCCGCTCTGTAGGGGCCGCCTCAGCCCATGGCACGTGACTATTTTCGCGGCTTAATCTAAAGTGACTCTTATGCTAAACATTGTGCATCCCGACGTTGACCTAGCAGTGGCGGCGAGCATAGCCGTTCTGACCATGCCGATATCGGCATCGGCATCGGCATCGTTTGGAGGATGTGGTGCTCGAATAATAGTGGAAATGTGGGGACCCCGGACTAGCTGTCCGAAATACCCTGTTATGTACACCGTTCACGTTCCCATGATCAGTGTGCCGTGAACACATAACCGAACTGATATCAAATTACATCATCCTTTACAAAACGAAATAAGAAAATTACAATAAGGTCACATGACCCATCTTACAAGATAGCCTTGAAGGGCCTAATCTAATCATCAGAGTAGCAGAATCACTTCAGCAGCGTAGAGCCCAAGTCATCTACCTTAACCCTACAGGCAACTGACTGGGAAGACGTTCCTAGCTCGCATAGACGTCGTCAAATCCTTCTTCATCTGTCGAAGTCCTCCGGGTCTGGCCAAGTAAATAGCCGGGGACAAAGCCGTGAGTACATTTGAATTGTACTCGCAAACCATCAAGAAGGTGATAACAATTCTAACTAAAGAAGACAAGAGAGGAAGAATAGTTTCTCCGGTGGATATAGCATGTGAAAGAGAATCGGTTTCTCTTGTGGATATAGCATGTGAAAGAGAATCGGTTTCTCTTGTGGATATAGCATCCCACATCACAGTTGAAGGGGACACTAAGAAAGTCCTATGACATCTCTATATCTTTGTTAAAGCAGAGTTCCTCTACATGAAACACTAGGAAGGGTCACCCTCTTTTGTTTCATTTCTCCTCGACCATCTCCACATGGTCGGCACACCATCTTTCCCGTACCCTTCCGGTACTTCCAACACACATTTCCTTTGGAAATCATTTTTAAAACCAAAACTCGACACAGCTCTGTAACGGCCATCCCAACCGTCCATGACCGCGGACGCGGCTATTCGAATAGTTTTGACTCTGCAGAGTTTGCACACTTTCACCACAACTATCCGGATACCTATCGTGTGGGCATCATCCCCGCATAACGACATATGCCACGACGGATACCCGGACATAACCTTTCGCCCATTCGACTTAACACGAGGTCCTACCCTATGGAGTATGTACCTCCCCGGCACCGTGGCAGCTCACCTCCTCTAGAGCGTGGCTCCACCGCCAAGCCGGGAGACCCATAGTGTCTTCCGGACGGGTCAGCCCCGAAGGCCTCCCGTTATACTATTGTCCCAACCACGACAACCCGGACTCGGGGGTAACCGTACCCTTGTATAGTTGTGCGGTGCCTCATGCTAAGAAGAACAAACGTCAAGTTAAGCCCCGTGCCCACGTTGGAGTAGCTATGGTTGCGCTGTTTAGTTGTTCCGGGCGAATACAAAGAACCATGTGTCGTTTTTCTCAAAAACCCAAGTCACACACACCTTCCTCTTTCCAACCATCTTTGTCAAGATCTTTTCCTTTCATAAACCATACGCTTGGGTAAGATTGCCTCACCCAAGGTTTTCATAAACATTTACAACAAGGTAAACCTTGAGGGGTTCCCAATCTAAAGTTTCATGAGTTGAACTAATACAACACTATGGCCGAGATGAGGGTCATCACGCCATTGAGGGTATGAAAAAGAGGTATTGGAGTGGATCATACTTGCTTGAGCTAAGCATGTATTATGACAACACAAGAGGAAATATACTTTCAGATTTGTGGTGCTATCTAACCCAATCAATAGATAGATAGGGATGAGAATTGACCAACACTAACACCATTAAGGGAAAACAGGCATACTCATCACAATTTGAGAATACACCAAAAACATGGTATTGATACATCTACACTAGAAGGGGGTGTAGTATGAATCTTGTCCCGAGGTGGAACATATTCAAGCTAAATATAGAAAGCAAGTTGGATAGCAATGGCCATGATACCATACACCCAACCAATTACCAAGACCTGGACAAGATAAAACTACTAGAGGTACCATGCTTGCATCCAAGCATAGATGACAACAATATGGAGATCATCACACATAGAACCAAGATGCTATTGATAGCACAAGATGACATCCAAAGAGACATCATATCAGAGATCAAAAGATGGCTTGCCTTGGCTTATGTGTCCCTGGACTTCTCCAACTCCATCCAACATAATAATTCCAACAATACAATAAAATCCTTGTCCGAACCACTTCTTCTTCTTCTCCGGAATCGTTCGCATCTATCGCCGGAAAATATAAAAGGAACACAATCAACACATTGAACCAACATAACAAGCATGCAACAATCAACAATCAATAGCTAACCACTTTACTAAGGGCTAACATATAAAAGACTTATAGGTACTACAAAGCAACTAAAAGAGAACCCAATCTATTTACCTAGTGAATGTATGAGAGTGCCATGACTTAGCAATTGCCTCTCTCGGTTATCACCATGGTATAAACCAACATCCCCTGGTAGATAACATCATAAAGAGGACAAGAGCATTAGTTTGACATCAAATTCATTCACAAAACATTTTCTAACATTTTTGTAAAAGTAGAAAACAGTTTTCCTAACTTAGTTTGCTCACATAACACAACATCCAAAATAGGAAGCAAACCATATTCCACATCATTTGAAAACTTAAGCAAAACAAAAGAGCTAATGTTAGGTTTCAGAGGTTTTATTTTGCAAGCATAAAACAAGGGTTGCCCATCTCTACTAAAAAGAGTTGGTCAAGGGTTTTAAATAAACCGAAAAGTTTTGCTTCAACAATGCATGTCACACATAAACATTACTAACAGTAACAAATATGTATGAACAGAGACTAATAATATTTTTCCTATATAGCCAGTGCTAATAAAAGACTAACCAAATTGGAATCACACAAAAATATTAAACCTACAATTTTAGGAATTTCTTTGAATCTGACTGTACAGAAAACAAGATCTGTAAGCCATAAATCGTAGAAAAATCCTAAAAATATGAGGCCACTGGCATTTGAAAGATATTTAAACAGAGATTCACACACAATTGGATTTGGGTTCAAAATATTTCTGAAACTCTCACAAATGGATTTACAAGTTTACTGCATGTTTTCACCATTTGCTTTACCTATGGAGTTACAGAACACATAAAGGTTTGAAACTTGTTTGAGATGATTAAGAAAACATTCAGTAATCCTACAGAAGTGGAATCACTCAATTAGGTTCAAGAATGGATTTTTGATGAATTAAAAGCTAACAGCCATGTCTGCAGAACACACAGAACAAGTTTAATTCACCACAAATCGTACATCAATCATAAAAATATGAGGTCAGTTGCATCTGAAAGGTACTGAAAAGCTGGTTCTTACCCAATTGGTTTCATTCAAAAATTCGTCTCCAAACTCCTGGTTTAATTCGACAAAGTCAGATCTGACCAGATCTTGATCTGTGAACCATTTCAGTTTCAGGAGGTCAATTGAAGTAAAACCACCGCCAAAATGAAGGTATTGGAGAGGGCTTTCACCCACTGTTGAGTTTGCTCAAAAAGGTTTTGTACAACGGAAGAAATCTAACAAACAGTGATTCTGCATGTTTTCAGAACTTTATTTACCACGGACAATCCGTAACGAATTTGAGGATGAGACCAACGCCAAGTTGTAGATCTTTTCAATACCTAACTGTGGAACTTTGAATCACTCGATTTGGATCTGCACACGAGATTTTACGGATTTTACAAGATCGTACCAGAATCTGAAACAGCAAGAAACAGAAATTACTGCAAGGTTTTGGACGAACTTTGCTCAAGAACTTCAGATCTGAGGATAGGTGAAGCTTCTCCATGCTTGGATCAACATGCACCTGCATCAAGATCCAAACTTAGCAAGGGAGGAAGAAGAAGAGGAGAGAAAACCATCTAGGGTTGGGGAGAAGAAGGAGAGGGATGCTCTCATGGAGAGGGAGGAGCTTGAGGGAGGGGGAGAGCTTCATCTTGGAGAGCTTTTCATGGCCATGGCCGGCCATGAAGCTAGGAGGAGCAGCAATTTCGTGGGGAGAGGTAGGAGGAGAGTGTGTGGGAGTGGAGGAAAGAGTGGGGAGTGGAAAAGTGAGAGCAAGTGAGGAGGGGGTGGGCTGCCAAGCCCCTTTATATAGAGGGAGAGGGGTGGGCTGCCTCTTCATTGATTGGGTTGGTTGGGAGGTAGCCTCTTCATTGATTGGGTTAGTTGGGAGGCTGGCTTGTGGGGAAGAATTTGACCAAAGCTGAAATTATTAGTGGCATGGGGAAGGGACAAAAGTGGGAGGCTTCCCAAGGTGGGACAATTATGTGAGAGAGAGGGAAATGGAGAGGCATGGTGCATGTGTGCCATGGCATGGCCGGCCACATATTTTTTTGCCATGCACAAGTGATCAACAAGAGAGCATTGCTACACATGCATGACACCCAAGGTTGAGTGCCTCACAAAATACTAAAATGGTGGCCTAAAAAGATATAGAATTTTAGGCAAAGTGATACTAATGCACAAGGGTGCTAAAGTAGATGGTGGTGGCATTCGACCTGATAAAAGATGTGTCCAAGAGATGATGGTGGTGATGGTGATTTAGACAATGGTAAAGCAAGGCTAGGAGAGATGGTGAGTGAAGTAACCATATACTCACAAGGATGAATATGGTGACATAAATTATCAATTCATGAGGTCAAGGTGATGATGGAAAATAATAGAGGAGTGAGATAGGCATAATGAAATATAAGTTGCTCTACAAATAAGAGGTCAATTGGAAGTGATTTTAAAGTATCAAATGATCATCCATTTGATCAAGAATTGGAGGATGGAGGGGATACAATGTGGTGGATCAGAGATGTGCACAAGATGTGCAAGTTTTGCCATTTGAAAAAGAACTCATTTGAAAAGTATTTGAAACACCTCAATTGTCTAGGGACAATTGGGAATGAACTCAAGTGGAATGGAATTTGAAAATGTTGAGAGAACTAATTGGGGCATAGGAGTTTAAAATGTTCTACTTACTTCCTCAAGTAAAGTAGAGTTTTCTCAAATGTAAAATAAGCAAGAGGAAAAACAAGAAATGGTATAGGTATCATAAACAAGCCTTTTGCTGAAAAGAAAGTAAGATAGAAAATAATGTTTTAGAAATCAGTACTTGGCAGAAATGAGATGAAAAACAAAACCCATTTTAGTTCCTTGTTTTCTTTGAAGAAATATTTTGAGAAGCTTTAATAAAACTAGATGTGGTTTTGTGGTCAAAACCAGAGAAGGAAACAGTAGGGTTTTCGAAAGAGAACTAATTTAGGGAGAAGTGTTCTCAAGGGTAGATGATGGCTACAAAATGTATCCATCATTCCCACTCTTGGTTTTGTGAAGATTTAAACTTGGATTAAAAACAAGAGGTAAAACAAGAGGAATTGATCTAGTGCTTTAAATAGCAAATAGCGTAGAAGATCAAGTTGAATATATGTGATGCAAGGATAGACTGAGACATGCAAGACATGGAGGTTGAAGATGGTGATGCACATATGAGATCCATGCATTGAGGTCACCAGAGACAATTGAGGGTGCTTAAAGATCAAGCTGCCAAAGTTGGAATCGTATAAGTAGGCACACTCATGTTGCCATCGGGAGGGAGGTTTGATGTAGTAAGAAGGAAAACAATTTTTCCTAAGCCACACATGTGTTTTATTTGGTGAGTTGCTTGTTCAACCACTAGGGTGTTGTTCTGTGAGGTAGCTCAAGACAAAACTCAATCAAGCAAATCAAGACAATTCATCTACCAACGGATCAAGGCAATTCATCATAACCAACAGATCAAGGCAATTCATCTATCTATAGTCTTAAGAAAAAGTTTTTGTTCCCCCTAATTTTTGCATTATGGACAAATAAACAAGGTTGCAAAGAGTGGGGTGTTACGGATCTTCCACCTTAAAATAATCTCGTCCCGAGATTACGGAGCGTGGAACTAGAGGGGTTATAAAGTTTAACCAAAGTAGACTCCATTCTTCTGTAGACGTGCCGCTGTAGAGAAGGTCGTTGCTTCATCTTCTGGCAGACATGATGGATTCCTGCCGATGGCGAGCTTCATGAAGAGGTTGACTACTCCCTGCAGATGTTAGATCTGTAACCTCTTAACAATCCTAGCGGAAACCACGACTTCGGAAAAGTTAGTGCACTCCATTGGTGCCTTAGCAGGGTTGAAAACTTTTTAGAGTTAGCTTGAATTTAGTGGAAGACGAAGTCTTCCACCCTTAGGATTGTTCAGCGGGATTCCTGAAAATTAGAGCTTCAGCCATGGGTCTTGTCAGGCGCTTTTGGGGAGAAGTCATTGATCTCTCGTCTTGAGTCGAACATCTTCTGTGGGCGTTGTGTAGTCCACGGCTTCAAGAGGGGTTAGTGCATCCCACGTTTCCATCGTTGTTTTAGAAATATTTAAAATTTGGGGGTTAGCTCCAACTTTTAGTGTAAGACGAAGTCTTCCACCCTTAAGATTTTTCATCGGGCTTTCGGAAAAACTCAGAGCGTCTGCCTTGTGGTCCTGTCGGGGGCTTCTGAAGAAGTCGTCGATCTTCCTTGTTCAGCTTGAAGAATCTTCGGGGGCGACGTGCGTACCACAACTTCAAGAGACACTCGCGGTGTTAATCGAGCCATAGGGGACGCGCGGCGAGTTAGTAGGTTGAAGAAATGCCCGGTTGGTATCCATATGAAGCAGCAAAAAAAGGTCGTCAAAGACAATCTTCAGCTTGAGGGTCAGTGTTGACTTATACCACTTAAGAAGTGAGTAGGTAAAATACACCTAATCTTGAGTCTTGAGGTATCTTCATGAGCTTCACTTGATGAGGAACAGATGAAACATGTGATGTAACTTGGGTCTGACGCTATTGTTCTCTCAGTTTGTTAGACGGTGTGTTAGAGGGTATTTTCAGGAAGGTCTCCTAGAGGTTAGCGCGGTTATACCCCCGGGTTAGACCAAGTTAGTAAGTCTCCTCGCGAGGTGCGGTCACTCTTGAAGGTAGGGGCTTCGCTTCGTTGGCGTGGTAGAGTCGCTCCAGCTGATCTTGAAAGTAGTCGGCGTAGATAGGGGTCCGGGTTAGTTTTTCCTGACGGTTGAAAAACAATCGCTATCTGGGTTAGAGTTAGAGCCTTCCGTTAACCTATCCAACTAACTAGCAGTTAACAAAACGTCGGCGAGGCAAATTTTTAATCCTATCATTACATGTGACACCCACACAACCATAACCAGAGACAAAATACCACTAACAGAGGCTACTGGTATTTTTCCTAGATGCACAGTAACAAAACAAGATCAACACAATTGGAATCATTCAAAAGTATTTATTTTTCAATTTTTGAGACTCAAAATACTAACCAGAAACAGTGATCAAGTTTTATTTATTAAAAATCGCAAAAAAATCCTAAAAATACAAGGTCAGTGGCGTCTGAAAGATAATTTCATACTGGTTCTAGTGCAATTGGAAACACATCAATCGGAGCTACCAAACTATTTTTATTAGCAAAACAGTACACTGGCAGATTTCCATTTTTAATTTATGTTTCACAAATTTCAAACAATTAAAAAGAGCGGGAACGTCTCAATAGCAAGACATACATGCACACAGCAAACAGATACAAACACTCAAGGCAGCGGGAACTACAAGCAATCATCAAACCAGACATGGTAACACAAGTACCCATGGATGACTAATACGTGGGGGTAGCTCAATCAAAGCGATTGAGTTTTGTCCTATCCATCCTATAGGTTTGGGCTGGTCACATATGTTGCAGTCTTCGACTTGTTGACATCGTCTTCAACAAGGATTCTTGAAGCAGAGAGTGGTGATGCGGCCTCGGTGTTGAGTCGTCGAGGTAGAGGTAGAGGCTAAAACTGTGTAGTCTTCTTGCTCAACATCCCGGGGACGTGGGGTCTTCGAAGGGGTAGTTGTGTAGGTACTCCCAAAGTCGGCATCTTCTCGGTGGCTGGCCTAAAAATTACTAGTCAAAAACCGAGGACTTGATCCCCGACGACCGCAAAAAGTGCAAGTCCACGGAGGAACAAGGTCAGATCTTTGACATACTTTGGTGACAACCAAAGACATGATATTATCATTCTTTTATGTGCACACTAAGTCGGCCTCCAATCTTCAATAGCCGTCGTTGGAGATTCATGAGTCTTCCCGAGGGATTGATGTATCTTTGAGTTCGAGTCTCCGGTCCGAGTTGGGGACATCGTCCAATATGTAGGTTTGAAGTGGATGAGACAATAGAGTAAGAATTTTCAAACACTTCTATAAAGCGGAGAGATAAGAATTTAGAAGTTTTGAAGAAACAAGAGGAGTAGAAGCTATGCTTCCGACTAACGAAAGAATTTTTTTTGGTAAATAGTTTTGCCCAAGTACTTGTTTCCTAACTAACATCCATGCTAACTAAGGTCTCCTACAGTCAGGATGGCTCTGATACCAGCTCTGTGGGGACCCCGGACTAGCTGTCCGAAATACCCTGTTATGTACACCGTTCACGTTCCCATGATCAGTGTGCCGTGAACACATAACCGAACTGATATCAAATTACATCATCCTTTACAAAACGAAATAAGAAAATTACAATAAGGTCACATGACCCATCTTACAAGATAGCCTTGAAGGGCCTAATCTAATCATCGAGTAGCAGAATCACTTCAGCAGCGTAGAGCCCAAGTCATCTACCTTAACCCTACAGGCAACTGACTGGGAAGACGTTCCTAGCTCGCATAGACGTCGTCAAATCCTTCTTCATCTGTCGAAGTCCTCCAGGTCTGGCCAAGTAAATAGCCAGGGACAAAGCCGTGAGTACATTTGAATTGTACTCGCAAACCATCAAGAAGGTGATAACAATTCTAACTAAAGAAGACAAGAGAGGAAGAATAGTTTCTCAGGTGGATATAGCATGTGAAAGAGAATCGGTTTCTCTTGTGGATATAGCATGTGAAAGAGAATCAGTTTCTCTTGTGGATATAGCATCCCACATCACAGCTTGAAGGGGACACTAAGAAAGTCCTATGACATCTCTATATCTTTGTTAAAGCAGGAGTTCCTCTACATGAAACACTAGGAAGGGTCACCCTCTTTTGTTTCATTTCTCCTCGACCATCTCCACATGGTCGGCACACCATCTTTCCCGTACCCTTCCGGTACTTCCAACACACATTTCCTTTGGAAATCATTTTTAAAACCAAAACTCGACACGACTCCGTAACGGCCATCCCAACCGTCCATGACCGCGGACGCGGCTATTCGAATAGTTTTGACTCTGCAGAGTTTGCACACTTTCACCACAACTATCCGGATACCTATCGTGTGGGCATCATCCCCGCATAACGACATATGCCACGACGGATACCCGGACATAACCTTTCGCCCATTCGACTTAACACGAGGTCCTACCCTATGGAGTATGTACCTCCCGGCACCGTGGCAGCTCACCTCCTCTAGAGCGTGGCTCCACCGCCAAGCCGAGGAGACCCATAGTGTCTTCCGGACGGGTCAGCCCCGAAGGCCTCCCGTTATACTATTGTCCCAACCACGACAACCCGGACTCGGGGGTAACCGTACCCTTGTATAGTTGTGCGGTGCCTCATGCTAAGAAGAACAAACGTCAAGTTAAGCCCCGTGCCCACGTTGGAGTAGCTATGGTTGCGCTCGTTTAGTTGTTCCGGCGAATACAAAGAACCATGTGTCGTTTTTCTCAAAAACCCAAGTCACACACACCTTCCTCTTTCCAACCATCTTTGTCAAGATCTTTTCCTTTCATAAACCATACGCTTGGGTAAGATTGCCTCACCCAAGGTTTTCATAAACATTTACAACAAGGTAAACCTTGAGGGGTTCCCAATCTAAAGTTTCATGAGTTGAACTAATACAACACTATGGCCGAGATGAGGGTCATCACGCCATTGAGGGTATGAAAAAGAGGTATTGGAGTGGATCATACTTGCTTGAGCTAAGCATGTATTATGACAACACAAGAGGAAATATACTTTCAGATTTGTGGTGCTATCTAACCCAATCAATAGATAGATAGGGATGAGAATTGACCAACACTAACACCATTAAGGGAAAACAGGCATACTCATCACAATTTGAGAATACACCAAAAACATGGTATTGATACATCTACACTAGAAGGGGTGTAGTATGAATCTTGTCCCGAGGTGGAACATATTCAAGCTAAATATAGAAAGCAAGTTGGATAGCAATGGCCATGATACCATACACCCAACCAATTACCAAGACCTGGACAAGATAAAACTACTAGAGGTACCATGCTTGCATCCAAGCATAGATGACAACAATATGGAGATCATCACACATAGAACCAAGATGCTATTGATAGCACAAGATGACATCCAAAGAGACATCATATCAGAGATCAAAAGATGGCTTGCCTTGGCTTATGTGTCCCCGGACTTCTCCAACTCCATCCAACATAATAATTCCAACAATACAATAAAATCCTTGTCCGAACCACTTCTTCTTCTTCTCCGGAATCGTTCGCATCTATCGCCGGAAAATATAAAAGGAACACAATCAACACATTGAACCAACATAACAAGCATGCAACAATCAACAATCAATAGCTAACCACTTTACTAAGGGCTAACATATAAAAGACTTATAGGTACTACAAAGCAACTAAAAGAGAACCCAATCTATTTACCTAGTGAATGTATGAGAGTGCCATGACTTAGCAATTGCCTCTCTCGGTTATCACCATGGTATAAACCAACATCCCCTGGTAGATAACATCATAAAGAGGACAAGAGCATTAGTTTGACATCAAATTCATTCACAAAACATTTTCTAACATTTTTGTAAAAGTAGAAAACAGTTTTCCTAACTTAGTTTGCTCACATAACACAACATCCAAAATAGGAAGCAAACCATATTCCACATCATTTGAAAACTTAAGCAAAACAAAAGAGCTAATGTTAGGTTTCAGAGGTTTTATTTTGCAAGCATAAAACAAGGGTTGCCCATCTCTACTAAAAAGAGTTGGTCAAGGGTTTTAAATAAACCGAAAAGTTTTGCTTCAACAATGCATGTCACACATAAACATTACTAACAGTAACAAATATGTATGAACAGAGACTAATAATATTTTTCCTATATAGCCAGTGCTAATAAAAGACTAACCAAATTGGAATCACACAAAAATATTAAACCTACAATTTTAGGAATTTCTTTGAATCTGACTGTACAGAAAACAAGATCTGTAAGCCATAAATCGTAGAAAAATCCTAAAAATATGAGGCCACTGGCATTTGAAAGATATTTAAACAGAGATTCACACACAATTGGATTTGGGTTCAAAATATTTCTGAAACTCTCACAAATGGATTTACAAGTTTACTGCATGTTTTCACCATTTGCTTTACCTATGGAGTTACAGAACACATAAAGGTTTGAAACTTGTTTGAGATGATTAAGAAAACATTCAGTAATCCTACAGAAGTGGAATCACTCAATTAGGTTCAAGAATGGATTTTTGATGAATTAAAAGCTAACAGCCATGTCTGCAGAACACACAGAACAAGTTTAATTCACCACAAATCGTACATCCATCATAAAAATATAAGGTCAGTTGCATCTGAAAGGTACTGAAAAGCTGGTTCTTACCCAATTGGTTTCATTCAAAAATTCGTCTCCAAACTCCTGGTTTAATTCGACAAAGTCAGATCTGACCAGATCTTGATCTGTGAACCATTTCAGTTTCAGGAGGTCAATTGAAGTAAAACCACCGCCAAAATGAAGGTATTGGAGAGGGCTTTCACCCACTGTTGAGTTTGCTCAAAAAGGTTTTGTACAACGGAAGAAATCTAACAAACAGTGATTCTGCATGTTTTCAGAACTTTATTTACCACGGACAATCCGTAACGAATTTGAGGATGAGACCAACGCCAAGTTGTAGATCTTTTCAATACCTAACTGTGGAACTTTGAATCACTCGATTTGGATCTGCACACGAGATTTTACGGATTTTACAAGATCGTACCAGAATCTGAAACAGCAAGAAACAGAAATTACTGCAAGGTTTTGGACGAACTTTGCTCAAGAACTTCAGATCTGAGGATAGGTGAAGCTTCTCCATGCTTGGATCAACATGCACCTGCATCAAGATCCAAACTTAGCAAGGGAGGAAGAAGAAGAGGAGAGAAAACCATCTAGGGTTGGGGAGAAGAAGGAGAGGGATGCTCTCATGGAGAGGAGGAGCTTGAGGGAGGGGGAGAGCTTCATCTTGGAGAGCTTTTCATGGCCATGGCCGGCCATGAAGCTAGGAGGAGCAGCAATTTCGTGGGGAGAGGTAGGAGGAGAGTGTGTGGGAGTGGAGGAAAGAGTGGGGAGTGGAAAAGTGAGAGCAAGTGAGGAGGGGGTGGGCTGCCAAGCCCCTTTATATAGAGGGAGAGGGGGTGGGCTGCCTCTTCATTGATTGGGTTGGTTGGGAGGTAGCCTCTTCATTGATTGGGTTAGTTGGGAGGCTGGCTTGTGAGGGAAGAATTTGACCAAAGCTGAAATTATTAGTGGCATGGGGAAGGGACAAAAGTGGGAGGCTTCCCAAGGTGGGACAATTATGTGAGAGAGAGGGAAATGGAGAGGCATGGTGCATGTGTGCCATGGCATGGCCGGCCACATATTTTTTTGCCATGCACAAGTGATCAACAAGAGAGCATTGCTACACATGCATGACACCCAAGGTTGAGTGCCTCACAAAATACTAAAATGGTGGCCTAAAAAGATATAGAATTTTAGGCAAAGTGATACTAATGCACAAGGGTGCTAAAGTAGATGGTGGTGGCATTCTGACCTGATAAAAGATGTGTCCAAGAGATGATGGTGGTGATGGTGATTTAGACAATGGTAAAGCAAGGCTAGGAGAGATGGTGAGTGAAGTAACCATATACTCACAAGGATGAATATGGTGACATAAATTATCAATTCATGAGGTCAAGGTGATGATGGAAAATAATAGAGGAGTGAGATAGGCATAATGAAATATAAGTTGCTCTACAAATAAGAGGTCAATTGGAAGTGATTTTAAAGTATCAAATGATCATCCATTTGATCAAGAATTGGAGGATGGAGGGGATACAATGTGGTGGATCAGAGATGTGCACAAGATGTGCAAGTTTTGCCATTTGAAAAAGAACTCATTTGAAAAGTATTTGAAACACCTCAATTGTCTAGGGACAATTGGGAATGAACTCAAGTGGAATGGAATTTGAAAATGTTGAGAGAACTAATTGGGGCATAGGAGTTTAAAATGTTCTACTTACTTCCTCAAGTAAAGTAGAGTTTTCTCAAATGTAAAATAAGCAAGAGGAAAAACAAGAAATGGTATAGGTATCATAAACAAGCCTTTTGCTGAAAAGAAAGTAAGATAGAAAATAATGTTTTAGAAATCAGTACTTGGCAGAAATGAGATGAAAAACAAAACCCATTTTAGTTCCTTGTTTTCTTTGAAGAAATATTTTGAGAAGCTTTAATAAAACTAGATGTGGTTTTGTGGTCAAAACCAGAGAAGGAAACAGTAGGGTTTTGAGAAAGAGAACTAATTTAGGGAGAAGTGTTCTCAAGGGTAGATGATGGCTACAAAATGTATCCATCATTCCCACTCTTGGTTTTGTGAAGATTTAAACTTGGATTAAAAACAAGAGGTAAAACAAGAGGAATTGATCTAGTGCTTTAAATAGCAAATAGCGTAGAAGATCAAGTTGAATATATGTGATGCAAGGATAGACTGAGACATGCAAGACATGGAGGTTGAAGATGGTGATGCACATATGAGATCCATGCATTGAGGTCACCAGAGACAATTGAGGGTGCTTAAAGATCAACTGCCAAAGTTGGAATCGTATAAGTAGGCACACTCATGTTGCCATCAGGAGGGAGGTTTGATGTAGTAAGAAGGAAAACAATTTTTCCTAAGCCACACATGTGTTTTATTTGGTGAGTTGCTTGTTCAACCACTAGGGTGTTGTTCTGTGAGGTAGCTCAAGACAAAACTCAATCAAGCAAATCAAGACAATTCATCTACCAACAGATCAAGGCAATTCATCATAACCAACAGATCAAGGCAATTCATCTATCTATAGTCTTAAGAAAAAGTTTTTGTTCCCCCTAATTTTTGCATTATGGACAAATAAACAAGGTTGCAAAGAGTGGGGTGTTACAGGAAATGCGATGTTATTTTTTACATGCATAATATATAGAAAATAGCTAGATCTCTAAATCGATGCATATGAAGCTGCATATATATTCTTGGTCATAATCCCCTTAATTATCTAAAGGGGATGGATGCATGGCTTCATGTCGTCGTCGCTTTCATCGTCAGTATCTTCGTCGTCTGAGTAGTAGTACCTCCTGCACATTGTTCCGTCGAACACCTTCACTGTGAGCACATCATCGCCTTCATATTTGAAGTGTACGAACCAGCCGAAATCCACACCGTGCGCGATGGCGGATTTCTCCCAGCCCTTGTCGAGGTACATCCGGCCTTGTCCGTCAAATAGGACCTCCACGGTCCAGAGACGAGGACCGCAGTCAGCTGCTCGCAGATACACCTTAGCTGACTCCTTGCCGTCAAGATAGTCCGCAACTTTTTTGGGAGTTCCTGCAAAGAGATCGAGCGCCGATCGTTTGAAATTAGGGAACCCTTGAAATTTAAGGTTTTTTAGAACATGCCCATAATTAATCACATGCATCATATATGTGGGAACGCGTACGTACCTTCTTGACCAAAGGGTCTT
This sequence comes from Lolium rigidum, assembly GCF_022539505.1. Classification (NCBI taxonomy): domain Eukaryota; kingdom Viridiplantae; phylum Streptophyta; class Magnoliopsida; order Poales; family Poaceae; genus Lolium; species Lolium rigidum. The sequence goes on from NC_061510.1 coordinate 72,416,543, forward strand.
CATAGACGACAATGAAGAACTCCTCTATGATCAATGGTAGTGTTGACGGTGGTGGTGGCAATGATGATGATCCACTTCCCCTTCCCTTCCCCTTCCCCTTCCCCTTCCCCTTCCCCTTCCGGTCCGCGTCCGAGACGTGGAAGCCATGGCAATGGATAAAGTGTATGTGAACGAAGAAGAGAGAGGCAGAACCTATTGACACAAGGGATGGCCGTGTGGGTGTTTATAAGGGAGATATGACCGTTGTAGGGGTTTACACAATAAAATAAGGAGGAGATGACCGTTGTGGGGGTTTATACACAATAAATTAAGGAGGTGACGACCGTTGTGGGGGTATAGTTTATCATTTTACCGTGAAAAGTAATGCCTAAAAGGAAAGTAATGGCTACAAGAAATCGGTGATGGTTTATCGTTTTTTGCGTGAAAAGTAATGGGTACAAGAAATGGGTGATGGTGTATCATTTTTTGCGTGAAAAGTAATGGCTACAACAAAATCGGTGATGGTTTATCATTTTTTGCGTGGAAAGTAATGGCTACAAGAAATGGGTGATGGTGTATCATTTTTGCGTGAAAAGTAATGGCTACAACAAAATCGGTGATGGTTTATCATTTTTTGCGTGGAAAGTAATGGCTACAAGAAATGGGTGATGGTGTATCATTTTTTGCGTGAAAAGTAATGGCTACAACAAAATCGGTGATGATTTATCGTTGTTTGCGTGAAAAGTAATGGGTACACGAAATGGGTGATGGTGTATCATTTTTGTGCGTGAAAAGTAATGGCTACAACAAATCGGTGATGGTTTATCGTTTTTGCGTGAAAAGTAATGGCTACAAGAAATGGGTGATGGTGTATCATTTTTTGCGTGAAAAGTAATGGCTACAACAAATCGGTGATGATTTATCGTTTTTTGCGTGAAAAGTAATGGGTACAAGAAATGGGTGATGGTGTATCATTTTTTGCGTGAAAAGTAATGGCTACAACAAATCGGTGATGGTTTATCATTTTTTGCGTGAAAAGTAATGCCTAAAAAGAGTTTATAATTTAGCTCGTGAAAAATAATGCAGAAAACTAAACTTTGCGTGAAGCTAACCGACGACGAGAGAGAGAGAGGGTGGTGGCCCCGACCAGAGAGAGAGATAGGGGTTATCCCGCCCGTTAGATCATACGATCAACGGTCGTCGGGCACGATCCGCGTGACATGGGCTAGACCAATCAGGGCAATGTTGGGCGTGCGTGAGAGTTTGTGAAGGGAGAGGGCAAAGCCGAGTAGTATCAAGAAACCAAGGGCAAGTGAGTAGTAAACAGACTAAGGGATTCAAATATGAGATTTAAAAAATGGAAAATGCGTGTTTTGTACAATGAAACCCATCTTGGCCTACCTCAAACTATTTGCAATACAAATCTACATGAGTGTGAAAATTATGGTCTCATTCGGACAAAGTATGTTTTGGGGAAAGCTGTTTTGGGTAGGGCTTATTATGGAAAACCATGCACCTTCATAGCTACTAGGTGATTTGAGAAGTGGCAATTTGTGGTGAAACTTGATTTATCTAGGATTTATCTATGATTTGAGAAGTGGAAATTTGTGGTAAAGACTCCATGAGTAAGTGCCACTCTTTTTCGGAATTTTTTGCACATTAAATAACTCATTTAACTAGTTAATCCCATTTGTTGACTCTCTGTTGACCAGCCACTTGAGGGTAAAACTGAGTATATTGCACTAGCCGATATTAGCACTCAAGGTGAAAAGCGAGCATACAAAAAATGCTAGTATATGACTCGAGGGTATACCTGAGTATATCTAAATTTCCGGGGTTAGACTCGAGGACGCGTGTTGCGGTGCGAAGTGGAAGACGTGCCATTGTTGACGCGTGTCGCGGTGCAGACGTGGAAGACGTGCCATTGTTGACGCGGGTCTAGGACGCGTAAGCCCCTCTCTCCCTCCCTCTGCACACAGTACGTCTCATTATCGCTCACGCACGAAACCACCCCTCTCACATCCCATCAACTTCTCCAAAAAAACCCAACCGCCGTACGAGCCCTCCCCTGCCGGCGATGGAGAAGAAGAATGCGCCGGCGGCCATCGCCCCCGAGCCCGTCGCCTCCGAGCCCGTCACCTCCGAGCCCGTCGCCTCCGAGCCCGTCACCGCCGAGCCCGTCGCCTCCGAGGGCAGCGCATCCGAGGGCGGCGCATCCGTGAACTGGGCCGGTCTCACGGCTGACGGACCACTTCACAAGATCGGCGAATGCTTATTGGCGAAAGAGGAGTACGTGGACAGCTACTCTGCTATGAGGCAAGTCTGTAGAAATTGGCGCTCAGGTTTACCTGATCCCGACGTGCACCTGCACGAATGGATCATGCTACACCACGCCCTTCCACGCGCCGCTGAGTTCACCTTCCTCCATCTCGGCACATCCTGCTACGTCACCATAGATCTATCTGCAGTTCGTGCAAGGTTCAAATTCCTCGGCTTTTCCCGTGGCGTCACCATAGATCTTATTTTCAATCTTAGTGCTGAATGTTATCTTTTCAATATATTTTAGATTCTACTTCGTCGGCTTTTCCCGTGGCGTCATCGTGCTTGCCCAGAAGAACCCGTCGCACAAGATACGGCTTCTGAACCCACTCACAAAGACATCAAACACTATGTTTGAGGCGCAGATGCCAACTGTTTTCACTTGCGGACATTACCCGGAGGAACTTGGTTGGGTCGATGAGAGCACTCCAACTAAGGATATATATGAAGATTGGGGAGAAGGAAGATTTTCGATCAAGAACCATAGTATGCATTGCATTACCCCGTTCAATGGTGAACTATATGCAATAGCTTCGGACAATTTTGAGTCCGGAAGAATAGTGTGCACCAATGTACAGAAGCGGCAGCCGCGCGAACACTGTCAAGATGGAGACACTAATTTCATTTCCAGAACTTGGACGTGACAAGTTCTACCTTGTGAAGTCGGATGGTGATCTGCTGCTTGTGTTGATGCACAACACGCCTGTGGTGTACCGTGTGGACACTCAGAGCCGCTCTCTCCATCCGGTCAGTAACATTGGCTTTCATGCCTTGTTCGTGCATTATATCCGGTGTATCTCCGTCGACACCAGAGTGTACCCGACTCTTCGACCTGGCTGGCATCTACTACACGGATTTGGGTTATACCGGAGAGTACTTTCATGATACAAATTCCTGGGATGAGTCGCCACAATATGTGCATAGATTAGGAAGCTACGGTCTGAGAAATGAACACAGGCCATACCGTTTGGAGGATGTATTGGCCGCACACTGCAGACGGCGGGAGTTCAATGAATATTTCCTTGGGATAATGCACGAATGCAGCGACGTTGAAATATATGAGAAATAGTGATGTTATTAAAGTAGTCTATTGCGTGCGTCTTGTATTTTTTTGCAGCTTAGTTTGTCATGAACATTAATAATGTTATTGGCTGCTTTTGGCTGTTGTATGCAGTTTACCTATGTATTATACTTAGTTTTCTGATTATGCTGCTGTGAATTTATCATATAATAGCTTCTAGATTTGCTACTAGATTTGCTGCCATGTTGGGCAAAAAACGAGGGCCAAAAGGCATAAATAACCCCAGAGATTTGCTACTAGATTTGCTGCCATATTGAAGAAAGACAGAAATAGAAGCTTCTCTAGATTTGATACTAATTTGGTGAAAAAGACAGAGAGAGAAAGAGGGGAAAAGGTGCTCTTAATAATGCTAATTTGGGCCGAGAGAGACAAAACCCAGCTCCTGCTCACGTGCAACCAAACGCTTCTCGTCCTATCCCACGCGGTCCCTTTCTACCAGCCCCACGCGACGCGGCCCCACACGACGCGGCCCCACAGACGACGCGGCACAACACGTCAGCACAGAACGTCCAAATAAACGGATTCCTTCCGTCTGAGCTCCTTCTGCGGGTCTTCAGACAAAGGCTAGGGTAAAACTGAGGAAAAACTAAGGGGCTGGGGAAACTGAGCACAACTAAGGAACCGAGGGCACGAAAATAGAAATCCCTTTTAGATAACCTTTCTAACATTTGATCAATAAATGGTAAAGGGTAGTGATCCTTTTTAGTAACCTTATTAACTTTTCGATAATCAATGCACATTCTATAACCTACGACTACTCTTTGAGGTATGAGCTCATCATTATCATTAGGAACAACAGTCATTCCTCCTTTCTTAGGAACACAATGAACATGACTAACCCATCTACTATCAGCAATAGGATATATAATACCAGCTTCAAGAAGTCGTAATACCTCATTTCTTACCACATCCTTCATCTTAGGAATTAGACGACGCTGAGGTTCAACAACAGGCTTCGCATCATCTTCCATATTAATGGCGTGTTGGCAAATAGAGGGAGAAATCCCCTTCAAGTCATCAAGAGTATAGCCAATAGCACCTCGGTGTTTCTTCAATATTTGCAATAATCTTTCTTCTTTGAACTCTGTAAGCTTAGAACTAATAATAACAGGATGTATTTTCTTATCATCAATATGAGCATATTTAAGATTATCAGGCAAAGGCTTTAAATCAAAAACAGGATCTTCCTTTGGTGGCGGTGTTGTACCCAAATCTTCCACCTAGGTAAATCATGCTTGAGAATAGGTTGGCGAAGAAAAATCTCCTCAAGCTCATCTCTTTCTTTCCTAAAAACTTCACTCTCGCTATTCTCCAAATGTTGTTGCAAAGGATTATTAGGAACAAGAACAATAGATGCACACTGCTCCATTTTAAAATCATTACTAGGCAAATCAGCTTTATAAGGAGTTTTGGTAAATTTAGAGAAGTTAAACTCATAAGATTCACCAGCAAATTTAGTCAAAAATTTCTCTTTCTTGCAATCTATAATAGCTCCACAAGTATTTAGAAAAGGTCTACCAAAAATGATAGGACAATAATCACTAGCAGCGAGAACCAAGCACCAAAAAGTCGGGAGGATATTTAATCTTACCACATAGAACTTCCACATCTCGAACAATACCAATTGGAGAAATAGTTTCTCTATTAGCCGGCTGAATAACCACATCAATATCTTCAAGTTCACAAGAATCAATTTCGTGCATAATCTCCGTGTAAAGCTCATAAGGAATAGCACTAACACTTGCACCAATATCACATAAACCATAATAGCAATGATCACCAATTCTAACGAGATAGCATAGGAACACTAACTTGTTTGGGTTTATTAGGATGTGAAACAATATTAGAAGCATCTTCACAGAAAATAATATGACCATCCTCCACATTTTCAGTCACAAGATCTTTAACTATTGCAACAGCAGGTTCAACTTTTATTTGTTCTTCAGGTTCTATAAGTTTCTTTTCACTTTTATGAACCGCACTACTTATAACAGAGTAATGATGTCTACTGGAGTTTCTATTCTTGTAGACAGTGTTGGGCCTCCAAGAGCAGAGGTTTGTAGAACAGCAGCAAGTTTCCCTTAAGTGGATCACCCAAGGTTTATCAAACTCAGGGAGGAAGAGGTCAAAGATATCCCTCTCATGCAACCTCGCAACCACAAAGCAAGAAGTCTCTTGTGTCCCCAACACACCTAATAGGTGCACTAGTTCGACGAAGAGATAGTGAAATACAGGTGGTATGAATGAATATGAGTAGTAGTAACGGCGTGTAGTTGATGGTGGTAATATGGTAGCGATAGTAACGCAGCGAGTAGTAACGCGAGTAAAACGAGTAAACAAGCAGCGATAGCGATATTTAGGAACAAGGCCTAGGGATTAGACTTTCACTAGTGGACACTCTCAACATTGATCACATAACGAGAATAGATAAATGCATACTCTACACTCTTTTGTTGGATGATGAACACATTGCGTGGGATTACACGAACCCTCAATGCCGGAGTTAACAAGCTCCACAATTCAATGTTCATATTTAAATAACCTTAGAGTGCAAGAAAGATCAACACGACTAAACCAAGTACTAACACAGCATGCACACTGTCACCTTCACACTATGTAGGAGGAATAGATCACATCAATACTATCATAGCAATAGTTAACCTCACAATCTACAAGAGATCATGATCATAGCATACGCCAAGTACTAACACGGATGCACACAATGTCACCATTACACCATGCCGGAGGAATAGAACTACTTTAATAACATTGCTAGAGTAGCACATAGATAAATTGTGATACAAATACATTGCAATCATAAAGAGATATAAATAAGCACTTCACTATGCTCTTCATAACAGTGAATAAGTATTCTGTGAAATATAGCCTAAGAGACCCACACGGTGCACACACTGTCACCTTTACACACGTGGGACAAGGAGTCTCCGGAGATCACATAAGTAAAATTCACTTGACTAGCACAATGACATCTAGATTACAAGCATCATCATATGAATCTCAATCATGTAAGGCATCTCATGAGATTATTGTATTGAAGTACATAGGAGAGAGATGAACCACATAGCTACCGGTACAGCCCCAAGCCTCGATGGAGAACTACTCCCTCCTCATGGGAGCAGCAGCGGTGATGAAGATGGCGGTGGAGATGGCAGCGGTGTCGATGGAGAAGCCTTCCGGGGGCACTTCCCCGCTCCGGCAGGGTGCCGGAACAGAGACTCCTGTCCCCCAGATCTTGGCTTCGCGATGGTGGCGGCTCTGGAAGGTTTTCCGTATCGTGGTTCTTCGCAATAGGGTTTTCGCGACGGAGGCTTTAAATAGGCGGAAGGGCAGCCTCGGAGGGGGCCTAGGGCCACCACACCATAGGGCGGCGCGGCCCCCCCTCTGGCCGCGCCAGGGTGTGGTGTGGGGCCCCCAGGGCTTCCGTCTGGCGGCTCTCGGGTGTTCTGGATGGTTCCGGGAAAAATAGGAACCTGGGTCTTGATTTCGTCCGATTCGGAGAATATTTCGTTACTAGGATTTCGAAACCAAAAACAGCGAGAAAACGAGAACCGGCACTTCGGCATCTTGTTAATAGGTTAGTTCCAGAAAATGCACGAATATGACATAAAGTGTGCATATAACATGTAGAAATCATCAATAATGTGGCATGGAACATAAGAAATTATCGATACGTCGGAGACGTATCAACTACTCCTTCATTTTAGCACGAAAAGGAGTTTTTTCAATATAAGCTTCAGGAATAACATGATCAGCAGTTTCAACTACAACACATTTATTAATAGATGAATCAATTTTATCTTTATACGGTTCATGATACTTGTCAAAATTCTTCTTAGGCAATTCATAATGAGAGGCAAAAGCTTTATAAAGATTTGCAGCAACTTGAGAATCAAGACCATATGTAGCACTCATATTACGAAATTTATCAGTATCCATAAAAGCTTCAATGCATTTATAATCATAAATTATACCTGATTCTCTATTCTTGTCGTTCTCCCAACCTTCGGTATTTTCTTGGATCCGATCAAGAAGGTCCCTTTTAAACTCTTCTTTGTTGCGTGTAAATGATCCGGAACAAGAAGTATCCAGCAAGGTCTTGTCTTGAAAAGAAAGTCTTGCATAGAAATTATCAATAATAACATTACCAGGAAGCTCATGAATGGGGCATTTGAGCATTAAAGACTTCAATCTCCCCCAAGCTTGGGCAATACTTTCTCCATCATGAGGCCAGAAATTATATATGCGATTCCGATCTTTGTGAATCTCACTTGGAGGATAGAACTTAGAATAAAACCGGGGCACAATATCATTCCATTCAAGAGAATCCCCATTATCCAGTAATTTATACCAATGCGCCGCTTTACCGGACAGCGATAAAGAGAATAGTTGCTTCCTTACTTCATTCATAGCAATACCTGCACATTTGAATAACCCGCATAGTTCATGCAAAAACAGTAAATGATCACCAGGATGGACAGTTCCATCCCCTTCATAGCGGTTATCCATAACACGTTCAATAATTTTCATAGGTATTTTATATGGTATTACTTCCTCACCTGGCGCCTCATCCACTACTGTTGCAGTAGTAGTAGATTTCCCAAATAGAAATTGAAGAGAAGATCTCTCCATAATGACTTATAGCAGCAGAGCAGAAATAAAATCAGCACAAACAAGTAAAGGTTTTCCTTACCAATTCCACTTACCAATAGCGCTTCACTCCCCGGCAACGGCGCCGGAAAATAGTCTTGATGACCCACAAGTATAGGGGGTGTATCGCAGTATCTTCGATAAGTAAGAATGTCGATCCCAACGAGGAGCAGAAGGTGTTGACAAGCAGTTTCGATGAAGGATTCACTGTAGATGCTCACAGACAAGTATTCAGGGGGTTTTGATGTAACAGATGAACAAAGTACGAGTAAGTAAAATGCGAGAGAAATAAGTGCAGCGAGTGGCCCAATCCCTTTTAGCACAAAGGACAAGCCGGTTTGTTTACTTATAATGACCAAACGTTCTCGAGGACACACGGGATTTTAGTCTAGTGCTTTCGCTACATACATCTGATTAATCTTCATTGTTTTGATAAGTGTTGTGTGGGTGAACCTATGCTAATGTACCGCCCTTCCTAGGACTAATACATACTTGTGATTATACCCCTTGCAAGCATCCGCAACTACAAGAAAGTAATTAAGATAAATCTAACCACAGCCTTAAACTCTGAGATCCTGCGATCCCCCCTGCATCGATATACCAACGGGGGTTTAGGTTTCTGTCACTCCGGCAACCCCGCAATTGGCAAACGAGTACAAGATGCATTCCCCTAGGCCCATAAATGGTGAAGTGTCGTGTAGTCGACGTTCACACGACACCACTAGAAGAATGACACCACAACTTAAATATCATAACATTGAATATTACTCAACCATAGTTCACTACTAACATTTAGACTTCACCCATGTCCTCAAGAACTAAACGAACTACTCACGAGACATCATATGGAACATGATCAGAGGTGATATGATGATGAATAACAATCTGAACATAAACCTTGGTTCAATGGTTTCACTCAATAGCATCAATAACAAGTATAAATCAGTACCGGGAGAGTTTCCCCTATCAAACAATCAAGATCAAACCCAAATTGCTACAGCGGTGACGGTGTCCAGCGGTGGAGACGGCGGTGATGATGGTGGAGATGATGATGATGGTGATGGAGATGATGTCCAGCTCGATGGCGGTGACGATGGCGTCGATTTCCCCCTCCGGGAGGGAATTTCCCCGGCGGATTCCTGCCCGCCGGAGAGCTCTTTTCTCTCTGGTGTTCTCCGCCCCGCGAGGTGGCTGTAACCCTTCGTGAGGATCCCTCTCGTGGCTTAGGTCTTCGGGACGAAGGGTTTCGCGAAGAAAAGGAGGCGAAAGGGGCTGTGGGGGCCCCACACCACATGGTGGCGCGGCCGGAGCCATGGGCTGCGCCGCCCTATGGTGTGGGCCCACCTTGGGTCCAGCTGGCTCCCCTTCTGGCTTCCTTCGTCATCTGGAAAAATAGGATTTTTGGTAAAATTTCCTTCCACAGTTGATCTTCCGAAATATTGCATCCCGACGGTGCTTTTTCCAGCAGAATCCTGGCTCCGGTGCGCGATCTCCAAATAATCATGAAACATGCAAAATAGATGAAATAACATAAGTATTGTGTCCCGGTATGAAATATATCAATGAATAACAGCAAATTATGATATAAAATAGTGATGCAAATTGGACGTATCACTCCTCAATGCAGACGTACTTCCTTTAGTGGAAGGAACTGCGGGAAACAAACCTCGACTCGCCTCACGCCCCCCCCGGTTGTTTCGCTCCTTACTCTCGTTATCTTGTTGATTCCTTTACTTGTTGCACTCGTCCAATATTCATTGTAGGATCACCCCTATTGCTAAAGTTCACACATTTACCTTCCGTTGCATAAAAATTGAAAAAGACTAAAACTTGCCGTAGCGCCATTCACCCCCTCTTGTTCGCTACGATCCATTCAAGTGGTATCAGATCAAGGTTTTCTTGCTCGGGCTTTACCGCCTAAGAAATAGCCGAACAAGAGGCGGATAAGAATGGGTCACCTTCCCTTGTGCCACCCGCTCCATCATCGCCCATCGATTCCACGACGGCTACGTTGGATGACCTCAAGAAATTGGAATCATCCATCGTTGCCCAAATGAAGGCGATGATGATGGAGTTGGTGGTACAAAAACCAAACCCTCCACCAAAAGCAAGTGCCGAGGATCCGCCACCAAAAGCTAACCCCATTCCTCTTGTTGATTTTGTCGCGCAAGCGACAAAAGACCCACAAAAGGAAGGGCTTGGAGATACCGGCACTTCAACAAAAGGGAAGGATGATGACACACCGGTTGCGGAACGTCTAGGGGGTTATCATGCGGTGCCACCACCAAATGATTACACCATAAACGTTCCAATACCTATGCCGCATATCTTGTCGCATGGTTCACCACCGTCTCTTGAGTCAAACTACTTTGAGAATTGGCAATTCTTAATGCGTTCTCATGTACGCAGCGCTTCTACCGAGCTTTGGCGTATCATTGAGGAGGGCTATTCACCACGAGATCCCAAGAAATTGACAAGAAGAAATGTGGTGGATGACCAACTCAACGCCACCGCCATCAACATGATTCATATGGCCATCACCCCCAAGGACCGCGCTCATATCCGCTCGCTCAAGACCGCCAAGGAAGCATGGGACAAACTTGAGAAGCTCTTCCTCGGCAATGCAAGCATCCAAAGCTCTCGTTTTAATGAAGTGAACAATATGGCCGATAATTTCGTCATGATTGAAGGAGAGACCCCCGAAGAAATGTATCGGCGCCTCATCGCCCTTGCCGTGCAAATGCAAGATCTTGGAGCAACGTTCGTGGATGACCATTGGATCAAGCGCAAGTTCTACCACGCTCTCCTCCCTTATGAGGAAGTGAAGTTGACGGCCATCCGCCAAAACGCCTCCTTCCGTGCTATGACATCCGATGAAGTCCTTAGCGAAGTCATCGCTTTGGACATCTCCAAGAAGAAGGCAGAGGATCTTGTTGCTCGCGCCCACAACTCCCGCAAACCCAACCTTGCATTGAAGATGAAGGTGCATGAAGCTAGTGAAAGTGATGAGGATCCCGTTGAGTGGGGATCGGATGATCTCAAGGTCAAATACCATGAGCACATGGCTCTCGCCGCCAAGAAGTTTTGGGATGGAAACATGTCCCGAAACACAAGACCAAGAAGATCACATGATTCTCCAAGAAGACTCTCCAAGAGCCTAAGAGAAGGGACAAAGGGAAGAACATGCTACAATTGCGGTGACAAGAATCATTTTGTCGCGGATTGTATGTTTGAGAGAAGAGAAGATCATGGTGGAAGGCTTATCCCAAAGGATAGGTACAAGCCACTCTCCAAAGGATTCTCCAAGTTCTCCCCAAGGTCCGATGACGACAAGGTCTCCTCCAACAAGAAGCCTAGAGCATTCATCATTCGAGAAGAGTACTCCTTCGATGAAGATGGAGAGCATGAGGACAAGCGATCCAACAAGGAAGGAGAGGGAGTGGCCGCCATCGCCATTTCCACTCCCTCTATCTCCCTCTTCGACTCTCCTAATGAGAACCTCATCACCAACAATGCACGTTGCCTTATGGCAAAGGTATCCACGGAGGTAAAATCCCCTTCCAAACCATCATCTACTAATGCCTTATATATTGATGATGCCACTAGCCTCACCGTTAAACGTGAGATTATGGGTTTGGATTCCTTGGATTCTTTTCTCACTAACATGAAGGGGGACACCAAGATTCATGTTGGGGCACTCCTAGCCCAACTTGGTGCGGCACAAGATCTTATTGAGAAGAGGGAGAAGTTGGAAAGGGAAGCGGCCTTTGAGCTTGCCAATCTCAAGGAGGAGCTTGATGATTAACGAAATATTCGCATGTCTCTTGAAGCTAGTGTCATCGTCCTTGAAGACAAGAATGAAGCTATTGTTTCACGACTCACCAAGGATCGAGACCACGCTCTTGAGTTGGTTGGTGACCTCAAAAAGAAGATGCTCTCGCTCGAGGAAGCCAACAAAGGAAAAGATGATGAAGACCCCAATCTTTGTCATGATGAGCTTGTGGATGAAGTTACTTCCTTGAAGAGGCACAATGCTCTTCTCTTGGAAGTCAATGCTATTCAAGAAGAAGCCTTGGATGAATATTACCGCTTGTTCAAAGAGAAGACCTCATGTTGCAACCATGAAGAAGAAATTGCCGCTCTTGAGATCACCAAGGCCAGGCTATTGAGTTTGTTGTAGCAAGCAAGAAGAGTCTTTGGTGGAATGTCTCCGCATGAGCAAGGAAAAGAACACGTGTTGTGATCATGAGGAGGAAATTGCCACCTTGAAGAGAAGGGAAGCCAAGCTCATGGAAGTCAATTCCATGCAAGAGGAAACATTGAAGGAGTACTTTCCTTTGAGCAAGGACCGTGCATGTTGCACTCATGAAAGTGACCTTGCCAAGATGGAGAATGTAGCGACCCAGGAAAATACCCCTAATAGATTTTTATTTGTTGTTTTCCTTTTATGCATAATCATATCATCATGCATCTCTCACCTTGCATATTTTGCGAAAAACCAAAATTATTTGCAATAAACTCTATTTTGTTTTCTCTTGTATAGTTTAATTAAAACCCTGCCCGCTCTTTTCTTAATTTAACGAAACCCGAAACAAAGATATTTGCAATATTTTGGACAAAGTACTTTTACTAAATGGTTTAAAAATGTTGTCCCTTTAAAACTCTTCCCAATCCTCCCGTATCTCTCTTTTCTTTCCTCAAAGTTCGGTGGTGAATAGAAGAAGAAATGAGATCAGAAGGAATAGAAGAGAGAAGTGAGCATACTATCTTTTTTTTAGCCCAGCTACGTATCTTGGAACATCTCAACGTTGCAGCCCAACTTCTACAGCGAAAACCATCTTCCCTTCTTCATGTCACATTGTACGAACCAGGCAGGCGCCGTCCATCGCAACACAGCCCCGCTCGATGCGCTGCCGTACGAGCTCCCCTCCTCCTTATAAACAACAGATGCCTGTCCCGTCAAACCCTAGCTCCAGTCCTCTTCCCAGCCGCCGCCACTCTTTCTTTCTCCCTCGTGATCCATCCTCATCCCGACAGAGACCACAAGCAGTAGTTTTTCTGAGACGCCAACCTCCATGCTCGTCCTCTTCATGGACGTCCCCGGCGTCACTTGAACACGGGAACGGAGCCCCGACGACCTCCTCTACCTCCGCCTCCAGTTCCCCGAGGCTGAGCGCCACCAGGACCTCCTCAAGTTCATCGCCACCGTCGTCGTCTACACCCTGTTGTCGTCCTCCTCGTCTCCGGCTGTTTCTCCGCCGCTCCCTCCTCGTCGTCAACCACCCCGAGGTGAGCAGCAGCAGCAGCCACATCTTCTCCTTCCCCGCGTGCATGCTAGGATCTCTGGACGCGAGAGAGAGAGCTCGAGTTGCAAACAAAATCGAGATCGAGTGCACCCCGGCGTTTTCACCACGGTACCAACTTTCCGTCGAACCACTCCACCCCAGCACGAGCTTCTTGTTTCGCTAGATGCACAACATCACCAGCTATCTACTGGTCTTTGAATCACCCAAAACGGAGCAGTAACGATGACGCTATCTCCTTCCAAAGTCAGGTCCAGAAACAGATGCTTTTCCAGTTTCAGTTTTGTTGTTTTGTCGGTCTGTTTTCCGGCGAGCTTCTCCGGCGACTCTGTGCACCGTTTCCAACCATCTCGGTCCCATTCGTTTAATGTCACATCCCTCATGCTCAACGTCTTTTGTTTAGCACAAAAGGATGCCCAGATTCGTCGCGGCTATCGCTTTAAAATCTGTGCAGTTTCTCGTCTACAGGAATCGCTGCTGCAGCTCTTCAGTTCGTGATGTACAGTTTCAGTTCAGTTTTCGCTATGTCGCTGACCCAACTCCGGCGAGCTCCTTCCGTCGTATCCCTGCACCTTTCTCAACCTTTGCAATCCCTTTTGAGACAGGGCACCACCCTCTTGCTCAACCTCTTGAGAACCACGCCGTAGCATCACCAGTACTCTCGCCATCGACGACCAAAGTGGCAACAGCAACTGTCAGTTTCAATCTGCAAGTGTCAATTCTTCAGTTAACATGTGTCCCCACTTTACGTTGCTTGCATCCCGTATACAATCAAATCCGATATAGCAGCCCACTGGTTCCGCCCCTAGACCTCACATCGACGTTCAAATCACAGCGGGCGCAGGAATTATCCTAACCATTTTTGCTCTCTTTCCACACCTAAATCCTTTTTTTTCTATTTTCTGAATTTGTTCCCTGCCCATTTTTCAAACTATTTAAAACTACACTTTTACAAATCCAATTGCTACAAACTTTATATCCATTTTGATCAGAAAAATGCAAGGATCATGAATATGCCATTCATATATCTGTTTGCATCTCGCATCATGTCATGACGTGTAGCCCCTAGACCTCACATCGAGCGACCAGGGTTCAAATCACAGCGGGCACAGGAATTGTCCTAACCATTTTTGCTCTCTTTGCACACCTAAATCCTTTTTTTTCTATTTTCTGAATTTGTTCCCTGCCCATTTTTCAAACTATTTAAAACTGCACTTTTACAAATCCAATTGCTACAAACTTTATATCCATTTTGATCAGAAAAATGCAAGGATCATAAATATGCCATTCATATATCTGTTTGCATCTCGCATCATGTCATGACGTGTAGCTCGTGTATGTTTCACCCAAATGAACACTGGAGTATTTCGGAACACCGACTAGGTTTCCCCGCCCCGTTTAATATTGAAGTAGCTCACCCTTGCCATGCTACTGCCATGCTAATCCACCCTTAAATTTGACGGTAGAAAATGCAACTCCAACCTAAATTGATTGTCCGGGATTCCGACTCCGCTTAAATTGGATAAGTTGCATCGCATCATCTTTGCCATGTCATGCATATCGTCTTGATCATGCTGGATCTTCTTTATCCGTAGTAGTAAGACTTGCATACGTTGTGTGTGTTCCAGCATTTGCTTCTTCACGGATAGGATCGCGATGTGGTGATGTGAGATACGACAAGTTCTCCGGATGTTCCTCGGCAAGGTTTAACAGGCAAGCATTTCCCCTATACTTCTGCCCCTGCAGAAGTCGCTCACCTATTTTATTTTGCCTTCTCCCTCATGCTATCCTTAAGTTCCGTTCTTGTCACGTGTCCTATCCACCTGCCACCTCAAGCAGCCCATATTGCCGCCACCACCTCCTACAGCTATTGTTTCTTTTTGGGTCTGCCTTGCGAGTCGTAGTGCATGCTAGTGCTGTTATATCTTGTTACCGTTATCTCTATCTTATCGGGTTATATGTTGGGGAATCATGACACATGCTACATGTTTATATCTGTTGAGGGTATCATGGTTACTTGTTAATAGTTGTTAGCGGAGGCATCGGTGGGTCAGCTGATCGTTTTATGACGGCTCACTTGTGTTTCTTTAAAGCTTAGGACCCCGAGTTCTTGTTATCTGTTTCGAGACTGAGCGCTCTAACCACACGTGGGTATGCCTATGGGTCTCCCCTCGACCACTGCCGGAATCTACAACTTTGTCCAGTGGCCACAACTAGTTCGTAATGTTTTACCATTTGTTGTTGCGTGCATGCCAGCTTGTTACTTGTTTACTTTGGGAAGCCCCTGGGTGCCTTGTATCCCTTGTTTCCGGTATGCACGTATAGGATGCGGTACGTTCGTTCATCGATGCTGAAGCGGGTCATTCGCCCCAGTGTGTGTTCTGACCCTCGGAAGCCGTAGGCGCAAACAGCTAAGTCCGTCTCGGAGATTCGGCCGGACTTCGATTCAGGTTCAACTTGGTTAGGTGGCTTCCTGGACATTGTTGTAGTGAAGGAGAGTGCGAGTCGTGATATCTTTCCCTCGCCAGGTTGGATTGATCGTGCGTGTGGGCACATTTGGGCACCCCTGCAGGGTTACATCTTATCAATAAGCCGTGTACGCGGTTATGGACGACTTGGAGCTGTATGACTCGACCATAGACAACTTACATCTGTTGTTTCAATACTAATAACTTGCATAGTAAGATAGAACAACTTAAATAATAATTGGTTAAAACTTGACAACCGTGTGAGTGCCTTTGTAAGTACTTCCTTGCGAGGGGGGAACGCATCGGCTGTGTTATGTTTGCAGAGTATAGAACTATTAGTTTATGCGCTCTCTCACCTTCTCTGATAGACGACTGTTGTAGAGTGTCCCTATAGGTTTTTAGTGCTTGTGCGCTGCCGCTTAACCCCACCATATTGCCTATGACGTTCCTCTTGCGTCCTCTAAGTCCCCTGCGTGCCTCAAGTACAAAGGACGACTGGTTGACGAATGCTTATACGTCTTGAAGTCTTGTTAAGTACGAACCCGTACTTATTGCTGCTTCTACGGGATATAACCGGGCAGGTATGAAGATCGGTACGATGAAGAACGACGTTAGCAAGGTTACCCTTCCGACTTGGCCTGGGCAGGGTTATGGACACCACTTGGTTATCTTCAGGACTCTTAGTCCAATTTGTATCTTGTCCGTACTCGGGTGTATTCGATCTTCTGTATGATTTGGATCTTTGTATTGTATATTTGTATCTTGACTCGTTGGAGTCGTTGTTGTAATATATATGTTTCTTGTGGGCTCTATTGTAATCCTGTTGTAATGTTACCGCTCGTGATTGATTCCACCCGCATCGCGTGCATGCTTCGGCGTGTACGAGGCGCTTGGTGGTGCGTCTCCTAGAATCGATATCGTGCGGATTTCAGCGGGTTCGCTGGGATCCTCATGGTACCGGTTCCGGGGCGTCAGAGAGAATGACAAGCGCATGCTCATGAAGATGAACGCTCTCCAAGAAGAAGCTTTGATGGAACACTTCCGGGTGAACAAGCCAAAGGAGGTCCAAGTGTATATATTTGCCATCCACACCCGGAGCATGAAGATGAAGTCAATCGCTTGAAGGCCAAGGTTGATAGACTACAAGTTCAAGCCAAGTACTTGGAAGGAATCATTGAAGCTACAGATGGAGCCAAAGAGGGCTCGTGCAATGAAGAAGGAGTGGCTACCAAGCCAAAGAGAAAGAGGAAGAGGAGGACCAAGAAGAAGAAGAACAAGGAAAACATGGAGACCAACCTTGAAGAGAGCAATGCTAGCTCAAGAAGGGATGGAGTACCCAACTCCACCTCGACGGGTTTCGCCGGCTCTAACAACCCTTCTCATGTTCTTTTTGTTGATTACTATGGACATATTCGTGCTCGCTTTATTGGTCCTCAAAAGGACAATGTTGATTGGACTATTTGGGTTCCCAAACCCCTTGTTACTAACATGCTAGGACCCATTGAAAAATGGGTACCTAAATCCAAGACTTGATTCCTTGTAGGACTATGCTTCCGGTGGTGCTAAATGAGTGGTTGATAGTGGAGCCACAAGTCATATGACCGGAAGCAAGGATATTGTTGTCGACCTCGTGCCTTCTCTCTCTACCGTATCATATGGCGACAACACGTGCTCTAAGGGATTGGGTCTTGGCAAGGTGGTGGTAACACCCGACATCTCACTTGTGAATGTCCTCCTTGTCGAGACCCTTGGTTACAACTTACTCTCCGTTCATCAAATTGCTCGTATGGGTTTATGCACATTCTTTGATGAACATATGGTGGTCCTCTTGTGGAGCAAGACACTCAATGTAGCTTTTGTTGGATGTGTAGAGAACGGTTTGTATGTTGTCGATTTCTCCGGAAAGACAACGTCTTCCGCTCTTTGCCTATTCGCCAAAGGTGACAAGGGTTGGTTATGGCATCGCCGACTAGCCCATGTCAACATGAGAACTTTGCAAAGTCTCCACAAGGGTGGCCACATTCTCGGACTAAAAGAAGATGTCTCTTTTTGCAAGGATCGTGTTTGTAGGGCTTGCGTACAAGGAAAAATGCATGGAGCTCCTCACAAGGCCAAGACTATCATCTCTACCACAAGATGCTTGGAGCTCCTACATGTTGATCTCTTTGGTCCACCATCTCATGAAAGCCTTGGAGGAAAGAAGTATTGCCTCGTCATCGTTGATGACTATTCACGCTATTGTTGGGTATTCTTCTTCAAGTACAAGAGTGAGACTCAACGGACCATGATGGAGTTTGCCAACCAAGTTCAACGCAAGTACGACAACAAGATCCTCGCAATAAGGAGCGACAATGGAACGGAGTTCAAGAACTACACATTGGATGACTTCCTCGGCGAATAAGGAATCCAACACCAATACTCCACGCCATATACTCGCCAACAAAATGGGGTCGCCAAAAGGAATAATCGAACCTTGATCGAAGCCGATCGAACCATGATGATGGAATACAAGTCCAACTACAATTGTTGGGCGGAAGCTATCTCTACTGCATGCCATGCTACTAATCGCCTCTACTTTCGCAAAGGTCTTGAGAAGACACCTTATGAGATCCTCACCGGCAACAAGCCTAATGTGTCATACTTCAAGGTCTTCGGATGCAAATGCTACAGACTTGTCAAAGACACACGCCTATCTAAGTTTGATTCAAGTGCTCAAGAAGGAATTTTCGTTGGCTATGCTACAGATTATCACGCCTATAGAGTCTTCAACAAGTCAAGTGGACGTGTTGTAGAATCTTGTGATGTGACATTCGATGAAGATGATAGATCTTTGGAGGAGCGAAGTGCTTCTTGTGAGAAAGGAGATGCAATTCCCCGGATACCATAGGAAGGATGGGTGTTGGCATTCACCGACCTCAAGAGCTAACTTCTATGAGTACCGGGGAAGGACCAAGTTCCACCCAAGTGGAGCCATCTACACCACAAGGCCAAGCTTCTTCCGTGGATCTTACAAATGCAAGTCAACCTCTGCAACAACCTCAAGTTCAACCTCAACCTCAAGATCAACCCCGACATCTACAACAACAATCAAGTCCAAGTTCACCTCAACAAGCTCAAGAACAACACTCACCACAAGCTCATCTACATCAATACCCAACATCAAGTGACCAAGGTCAAGTTTCAAGTTCTTCTCCGAGTGGTTCGGGGATAATCTTCATGGACAATAATATTCCCAATGCCCCCGAGCCATCGGGATCTCATGACAATGATGCCCCTTTCTACAATAATGGAGGTCAAGGCGAGGACCTAAACCGTGATGAAGGCCAAGAGGACTCACAAGAATCATCTCCTTTAGCCGACACTCGCCGTGAAGACCCCACTACAAGACACTTGCGTCTCAAGTCTCATTCCTTGCAAAACATCATTGGTGATCTAAAGAGAAATGTTACCACTCGGAGGCAACTTGCAAACTTTTGTGCGCACCACGCCTTTGTCTCTAGGGAGGAACCACTCAAAGTTGATGATGCTCTCAAAGATCCCAATTGGTTGAATGCAATGCAAGAGGAACTCAACAACTTCAAGAGGAATGATGTATGGACTCTCATGAAGCGACCCGATCATTGTCGCAATGTTATCGGCACCAAGTGGATCTTCAAGAACAAGCAAGATGAAAGTGGCACGGTCATCCGCAACAAAGCAAGATTGGTGGCACAAGGCTATTCTCAAGTCGAAGGCATGGACTTTGGTGAAACCTTTGCACCCGTTGCAAGGCTTGAGTCCATTCGTATCCTTTTGGCCTTTGCCTCACATCATGGCTTTAAGTTGCAAAAAATGGATGTCAAGAGTGCTTTTCTTAATGGTCCTCTACATGAGAAAGTGTATGTGAAGCAACCCCCGGGGTTCGAGGACCCCCATTTCCCGGACCATGTCTTCAAGCTCAAAAAGGCCCTATATGGTCTCAAACAAGCTCCTAGAGCTTGGTATGAGCATCTCAAGGAGTTGCTTGAAGACCGTGGTTTCGAAGTGGGGAAAATCGATCCCACTCTTTTTACTAAGAAGGTCAATGGGGAGCTTTTCGTATGCCAACTCTATGTAGATGACATCATATTTGGCTCTACTAACACAAAATTCAATGATGAGTTTGCTATGTTGATGACAAATAGGTTTGAGATGTCAATGATGGGTGAACTCAAGTACTTTCTTGGGTTCGAGATCAAGCAAATGCGACAAGGCACCTTCATCAATCAAGCGAAGTACCTCCAAGACATGCTCAAGCGCTTTGATATTAAGGATGCCAAGGGGATTGGAACTCCAATGCAACTCAAGTGTCAACTCACTCTTGACGAGGCCGGCAAGGCGGTGGATACCAAGCTCTACCGTTCGATGATAGGTTCGCTTCTTTACCTTTGTGCCTCTCGCCTGGATATAATGTTAAGCGTTGGTATGTGTGCACGGTTTCAAGCAAGTCCGAAGGAAAGCCACCTTGTGGCGGTCAAAAGGATCTTTCGATATTTAGTTGATACCCCACACTTCGGATTATGGTATCCAAGGGACACGGACTTTGCTTTGATTGGCTTCACCGACTCTGATTGGGCGGGCAACAAGATTGATAGGAAGTCTACCTCCGGAGCATGTCACTTTCTTGGAAGATCTTTGGTGTGTTGGTCCTCGAAGAAGCAAAATTGTGTCTCCGTCTCCACCGCGGAAGCCGAGTATATTGCCGCGGCAAGTAGTTGTGCTCAAATCTTGTGGATGAGGCAAACCTTGCGGGATTATGGACTCGAGTATAGCAAGGTGCCTCTCTTGTGTGACAATGAGAGCGCAATCAAGATCGACTACAATCCGGTTCTTCATGGCAAGACGAAGCACATTGAGATAAGGAACCACTTCATCCGGGATCACATTGCTCGCGGAGATATTGTACTATCCTACATTAGCACCAAGGAGCAATTGGCGGACATCTTCACGAAGCCCTTGGATGAGAAGCGTTTCATTGAGTTGAGGCATGAGCTAAATATCATCGATCCATCGAACTTTGCTTGACCGTCGTGCGCACATACCACTCCTAACCTTTATATCTAGATGAAAGACACGCATGGACATAGGGGGAGTGCGGTTTAAATCCATTGAGCTATCACTCCCCCCATAATGCATAAAGAAATCCAAAACATTTGCTATTTGTCAATTAAGTGACTTATGAGCTTCATGTTGAGTTGTAGTCCGTGAGTCCTAGATACATCTACGCGACCTCACAACTACTATACTCTTACATGGTGGCTTCGGCCACCAACACCCCCTCTTTGAGGGTTTTTCGGTTCTTCGTAACCTTGTTTTGTCTTTCTTCTTTGCTTTCTTCTTCTTGTTTTTGAGAACCTCCTTCAAGCTTGTTTTCTCGTGATTTTTGCAAGCTTGGTTGTATGTTCTTTTTCTCCATCCTTCTAGTTTCGTTACCCTCCTTTTTGGTGTTCCGATGCCAAAGGGGGAGAAGTTCCTAGGTGGATGGGGACCTTTGTTGTTTGTAGCCGTTTGGTTCTAGTTGCTTATCTTGTCTTATGGCTACATCAACAACCCTATGGAGGCATCTTATTGTGAGTTTGGGTATTCTCAAGGCATTGGTATGATAACTTCACCCAAATCTCCGTGTATCATCTTATGTTGCCTCCATTTTGTGCATGTGCTATTTGAACATGTCGTATATCTATGTTGCATATGTGCTCGGTTTGTAAAAATGAGGGGGAGTGATGCCCCTACAACATGTGTATTTGTATTCAAATACATATTCATGATATGCACATGTGTAGGGGGAGCTCCGTCGAGTTTTTGCAAATCTAAAGTATCTCATCATAATATCATATGTTATTGCCAACTCTTGTGTTGTCATCAAACACCAAAAAGGGGGAGATTGTAAAAGCAAACTTTAAACCCCAAGTTTTGTGTGTTTGATGACAACACTTGAGATATCTCACCGTGTGCCTTGAGTATCATTGTTAGATTTGCAAGAGCACGGTGACCTCGCCGGACGCGTCAAGATCGGAAGACTGAAGCGTAGTTGATAGGTTTTCTGGTTTTGTGTGTGTTTAGCGAGGTAACATGGTTGGAGAGAAAAAGGGAAGAAAACCAGATTTAGCCAGGCCGGTACTACTGGTACCTGTAGCATTAGTACCGCTACCCCTATAGGTACCGCCCTCGGTACCGCTCTGAGTCTGCGCTGATTTCATCTCCCAGATCACGCTGTGGTACCCCTGCAGTACCTGGGGCGGTAGTACCGCTCACGAGCGGTAGTACCGCTCACGGTACCGCTTAGGTACCGTAACTGAGTTACGGTCATACCGCCCTGGTACCGCTCTGGTACCGCTTTGGATCCAGTAAGGTTTGAACCCTATTGCGGTACCTCAAGCGGTACCTCGTGCGGTAGTACCGCTCTGCGTCCTTTGACCAGATCTGGGAGGATTTCGAACTCGGAGCGGTAGTACCGCTTCCCGAAGCGGTAGTACCGCTTAGGCCAAATCTGGACATAACGGTTGGATTTGGAGGAGCCTATTTAAGGGCCCCTTCTTCCCCAACACGATTTTATCTCTTCCCCTTCTCTCTCCTCCATTGTTGCTGAGCTTAATCCTTGAGGATCTCCCTCCCCATCCAACCAATCTTGCCCAAACTTTGAGGAAGGGTGGAGGAGACCCCGATCTATAGTTCTACCAAGAGAGATTTCACCAATACTAGCTATTCCTTAGTGGATCTTGGTGGTAGGGTTCCTTAGTGGGGCATTGGAGAAGAGTTCCTTTGGTGGAGCATTGGAAGAGTTCCTTGGTGGGGCATTGGAGAAGAGTTCCTTTGGTGGAGCATTGGAAGAGTTCCTTTGGTGGAGCATTGGTGATGGGTTCCTATGGTGGAGCATTGGAGATGTGCAGCTATGGAGTCTAGCTTGGTGATGTACTAGATCCATAGGATGTTGGGAGCATCCTTGTGTGTGGAGCTCGCCCCAACCTTGTGAAGGAATCACCGCCTCGACCGGTGCCTTAGTGGAAGAGGGAGAGCACCTTCGTGGAGCTCTCTCGAGGAAGAGGGTGAGGCCTTCCTTCGTGGTGTGGCCGCCTAGTCTCTAGTGTGAGACTAGCACCTCCTCAACGCAGACGTACTTCCTTTAGTGGAAGGAACTGCGGGAAACAAACCTCGACTCGCCTCGCGCCCCCCGGTTGTCTCGCTCCTTACTCTCGTTATCTTGTTGATTCCTTTACTTGTTGCACTTGTCCGATATTCATTGTAGGATCACCCCTATTGCTAAAGTTCACACCTTTACCTTCCGCTACCTAAAAATTGAAAAAGACTAAAACTTGCCGTAGCGCCATTCACCCCCCCCCTCTTGTTCGCTACGATCCATTCAGCTAGCTTAAATAATAGAGTTCAAAGCGGAAAATAAATAAATCAAAGAGCTCCATCACGCCACGAGCGAACATGTTGAGTGGAAGCTCACGATGTAAAAATCGATACCTTACTTGTTCTCAGAGCAACCTGTAACATAAAATATTGCAGCCACGTAGGGTCAATACATTTGGAATTGTATTGGCAAATTTCACTATTTGGTGGATATATATATAATGGCGCATAAAAACTACGTGCTCATTTGGCAGGTGGTGTTTAAGCTCTTTTGCGGAAAGCGATATTTTCCCTATCCTTTATAAATCATTTTATTTATTTCGAAACGTCGTCTAAGAATAATTAGCACAACCCATGCTGCAGCAAGACAGCCAGCTTCATATCCTTCTAAACTTCTACGGACATGCTAACATAGATCCATGTAAACACAATACAGCCTAGCTTTGCATGCTCCTAAACCCATTATTTGTCACATCAAGTTTTATTAAGAAATTGGAGTGGTGAGATCTTCCAAAAAGTAACATGCCTAGTTGCTCATACTTGTCCATAACCGGGGACACGGCTAAGTACTTAGTTTGACACTCCCGAGAGGATTGTACACTTTACCCATATGACCTAGTCAGTCCCTTTTACCATGATGCTCAATTTGCACAAATGATCGGAAAAAGACTAAGTCCAGACCGTTTTTAGAAGTAGAACCCCAAGCCATCTGGACGGACTCATGCCAACCTACACATCTACATCTGCTAGTCACGTCAGGTCGGGTTCCTACAACTTATTTAGTCAAGCCAGATTCCATATGACATGCGGCTGTACATGGAAGCTACTAAACAAGAAACCTGTCCAATCTCTTTGATCCCTGGGCGGCAATCCCCACCATTGTTCACCGTGCAGATGCTCCCGTCTTACCAATCCGCCAAGGTGTTTCATTAGTCAGGTTGTTTTCATTATATCAAAACATATACTTTTGTTCATCTAAACATATCATGATAACCCAATCCACGCCAAGGTGTCTTCGCATGCTGCTTCCTAAAACTAACACGTTAACTGCTCCCGTAAAGCTGCTCCCCTAAATCACGTCCGATCTAATTGCTAACGCTAATTAAGTGGAACTTTTTTCTTTTTTTTTTTGCGAATCTAATTAAGTGGAACTTGAGTGCATGGAAAATTCAGATTCCATGCTATATACTAGTAAGCTTCCTTACTGATCAAATTGTGTTTCTCAAGTTTTTCAATATTGCTTCCACGTAAAGAACATATGTTTACTTGTGGTGATTCTTTATTTCCAGATTGACTAAATTTGGTATCTACTATAAATATTTTGCTGTGATCGGACAACAAGGTTGCTTAACTGCGAATCAATGATCTTTCTCGTTTTCATGGTTTCCGTTTAGTTTTCCCAAATTTGAAAGAATATCCTTCGAATGACCAAATAATTGCTTCTTCCAATGAAACAAATACGTGTGTTTGCTTCCAATATAGTAACAAATACTCTTTTCCATCAATATTGCTTGGCAAAAAGAAGTGTTTGCTTCAAATGAAACAATATATCTTTCTGAAAAGATAATTCAATTTGCATCTAGAGGAAATAGTATTTGCATGTACTAATGTAAGAATTTGCTTCCATATATACAATAATACGGCAACGGTAAGTCGCTCTACATGCCCCTGAGACTATAAAAGCACGCCCACTAGACCAACACATGCTTGAACATGGCACCGGTGTGTAGATCCGAGAAGGAGTGGCGACGATATCATAGCAACGCCTGCGAACAACGATGATGGTGTTGACAAAGAACAGTGGGGGCTCATCAACGACCTGCAATCATCCCCTGGTAGAAACAGAAGTACATATAATAGACATGTGAAGCATGGATGCTCGGAATCAAAACTATGTTCCTATCAGCAAAGAAACTTAGGAAGCATGGATTTTGAGCAGCAAAATTGTGTAGTATCACAACATGTATGATACTAATCTGAAGCATGATTTTTTGGAAAAAATACTTTGCGAGTTTCAAGGTATATGAGACTTATTGGAAGCATAGAAGTTTCGAGACACAAAAAGGCACGCTTGCCCCAAAAGATTGGGTTCAGATTTTTTATATATACAGAGTATAGCCTGATCAGCTATCTATAATGGTTGGGAAGCATGTCCAAAATAAAAGCTTCTTATAGATGATATAATTTGCTTTCAGTAATATTAAAACTTGCTTCTTTGTAAAATAAGAATCGGTCATAAGGTTTGTGCCTTCTGGTCACAATACTATTTTAAATAACAAATGCAAAAGGTAGAGCATAGTTCTATTAGGCAACAAATGCAAAAGGTAGAGCATGGTTCTATTATGCAAACTTAAAACATGTACATGCTTTGGAAGCATCAATTTATGTTGTCTCAACATAACTAGTACCACACAGAAGCTTCAAAGTCTCAAACATAACTAGTAGCACGAGGGCAATATGTAAAGTACAATGATACTGTAATTAATTGACTAACAAAAATCAAGAAAGCACGGTTATATGTCACAAACTATCAAGACCGAACAAAAACATGCATTATATACATGGATATTTCGAATCAAGAAATTAAAGCTACCCCAATATAAATCATATGTATGTGAAGCAATTGAAATCGGAAGCATGAACATTTCTACCCAAGCAATTAGTTCCTTCACAATATAACCAGTTTGTATTGGAAGCATAGATGTTCTGAAGCACATAAGTAGTGCTACCTCAGCATTACTGATCTGTGGTGGAAACATATAAATTTCAAATTAAAATTGGATATGCTTGCGTCCAGCATGTGGATACATCTTCCTCTCATGTACGTACCAGTTTGATCTGAAACAATTTGTTTTTCTTGTCAGCTTATGCATGTTGCATGATGGGCAAACACACGGTATATCTTCAGGTTCAGAAAGAAGAAAATACAATCTGCTGGTGCCAGAAAAGTATACTTGAAATACAAGAGTATATTTTTTTTTGTAGGATATCACTCTCTCATTGCACAACAAGCAGTACATGGAAGCACAAAAAAATCTTGCCGCATCACGATCATCACTAATGTTACTACACATAGATCTAAGAAGCTAGCAGATGCAAGATCTGACCACATGTCGGCTATAGCCTTATGAACCGGTTGGTGAATTTGATTACGGAAATCCCAAGTGGTAGATGAATACATGGATTTGATGTTCCAAAAAAACAATCAGAAATAAGCGCACAGAGCTAGGTCAGGTGATATTACCTTGTCCCTAAATCGTGTAGTCATTAAAGAAGAAATCCCCGCAAAAAAAAGAAGAAATCAAGAACGCAAATGTGAGCGTTAGAAGCAGCTTACAACCCACAACTTTGGTTGGATTGAATCCTCTCCGGCCTGGTTGTGCCGCGTCTGCGCCGGTCGCCGGCCAGCGATGTCCCGATGGCGGAGCTTCATGCGTCCGTTCCGGCATCCGAGTCCCAGCAGGTGGGGGCGGAAGCATCGGCTCAAGGGTAGACATGGGTGGAGCCGTGGAGAACATGGCCGCTGGGGCGGCGTGGAGAGCCCATGGATGACGATGGAAAGTTCTTGCAGGCACGGAGGTCAATTTGGGGATGGGGGAGTGATTTGGGGAGACGTTTTGGAAGGTACAAGGGGAAAAAATGCAAAACCAAGCCGTTCGATGGGAGACGAGATGGACGGTGTGGGAGAGGTCCGACGGTTTGACAACAATCGGACTCAGATATGTAGTATTTACCCTATGCCATGGACCGAAATAGCACTAATTTTACTTGCTATTTTGCAATAACTAAGAATTACAACTAGTACTACTTTTTGCTGTTAAATGAGTACTATACTTGCTACTGCCGAATCAATGAATAAAACTAGTTACTACTGAATTTGTACTACGCAGACGAGTAGATCAACTAGATTGCCTGCAACAATAACCAATACAGTAGTACCCTGTGTTGTGCATGTGTACTGTATACTCTAAACAAATAATAATCTGCTTGCATGCATAGACTTGCATGGTCGATGGATGTGAAGAATAGCTGCCAGACTAGTAATAGTACTAGCTACTCAAGTTCTATGTTCATACCCCACTCTTCTGCTACTAGTACTATGCATGAAATAATGACTGATTATACAACCTGTTTAGGTTGGAGCCAAGTAATCAAGGAGAAATCATTTGAAGGCAAGGCTGTGCATACCAGCTTCTTCTAAAATTAAATCGTATCGATATTTAATTGTGATGCTTTATCAGTATAAATACTTAGACTACATGTGATATGACGCTGACTATGGATGAATGTTCGAGGTGAATAAATGTTGTTCATGATTTACGTGAGAGCGATCGCCGTCGTAATCATGGTATGTATGGGATATCTAGCCCGAGACGGTCGATACCTGAAATAACGATACGCGGTCATGCCGGTATCAGTGTGAGATGGGTTTGCCTCACACAAGTAGGGGACTCGATGTCGTGATTCTCGGAGAGGGATATAGCCATTGGTGGAGGTTACGGCGGTTGTTAGCGTGTCTCTGCAGAGGTCACTTAATTAGGTTTGCGCTAACGGACTAGTTTCATATATGTGCTTATACTCCTGTACCTACAGGAGACTTGTTCCACCATCTAAATCAATCTGAATTTATTACTTGTTATATCTTTGTTAATATTTCATTTTCCTTGCTGAGTATGTTTAACATACTCACGGCCAGTCTCTTTTCTCTGGTATGCGCAGAGGGTGAGCAACATGAATTTGACGGGAATGGAGCGGAAGCATAGTTATGTCTAGCACATAGGGAAGGAGTATTGGGATTAGGAGATTTACCCTGATCCTACATAAATATTGTTCAAATAAATGTCAAGGATGCATCGTACATCTGTACATGCATGCTCTAGTAGAAATGGCTAGCTTGCTAACTAGCCTGGTGCTATACTTGTAAGCTATATATGTTGTACTACTATTACTACTACTAAGGAATAAATGGAACCTGGTTCTTCTTGTGCTCTTAAGTTCATGATACTAATGCCTTGTATGCTTATGAGGTATTTATCTCGTAAGGATACGGCGAGCTGTCGCACTTAGTCCTTTCGCTTAGTTGGGGCGTGACAGTTTTAGTGGTATCAGAGCCAAGGTTCCAGAAAATTAACATAGTAACAATTCAATTAATCACACATTAGGGAGCACATAGAAAGCCAATAGCAAATTAGAATAGCCGGTGTATTCTGGGTGTCGACCTAGCTCAACTACTATGATGCGATGTGTGCTTGTTTTGTTTGCTTGTTTGCATCATAGACTAGGTAGTAGTATCCAGGGAAAAAGTGTAGCCATGCATGCTTGCTTGTTTTACTAATATTAAAGATGCATTGTCAAATCAGGCATGTCGTACGTTGAGATTCCAGCCAAGCTTTTCCTGGAGCAGTTTGCAGCAATGCTCGGTCTGGGAGCACCGGTTGTCACCTGGAGGCCTGCTTCGGAGGGGACATTCATCGTAGGCGTCCAGGTCGACATGGAACCAACTGATACTGTTCCTTCCCTGTACTTTGAATCTGTTGGAGCAACTATAGCTAAGGCTGATGGTGACCTATGCCTTAGCAACTGAACGTCAGGTGCAGATTAGAGACATAAATTACCCTGTGGTGGCGTACCAGCGCCTACAGCTGGACGATGCTGGCAAGAAGCTAGTGGAGACTAAGCACATGTGTGTTGAACTGATGGATGCTCTCCGCTCCAGTGAAAAAGAAGTAGTTTTTCTGGAGCGTCTTGTTCACAGGTTTTATCGCCGCATTCGCTGCCTGAAGGACACTGTTGCTGCCCTGCGGCGTGGGGGCGGGGGTGGTGATGGAAGCTCCAATGGCAGCTCCTGAACAAGGGGTCTGTCAGCATCCTAGCAGTACCCAGTCATCTATAAAATAGTATGCTAAGAATAAAGTCTTGCAGAGTGGGTTTGGGTGGTGCAGATGTCTAGGCTGCAAAGGCTGCAAGTGAAAGTTGAAGTAGGGTGGAGATGACACTGTCATCTTTCTTGGGGTCTAGTCCTGGAAGTTTCTGAATATTCATGTTGTATGTGTTCCAACGATTCATTTTCCTTTGTCAAATTCTAGAGATTTAATTTGGGCTCGTAGCTGGTACACGAATCAATCAGCCTCCCTCTCTCATCTAGTGACCATGCTAGCAAGTTGTGGAAAAAAAAAGAATGGCATACATGCATGTGACATGTCGATGCATGCATGTGGTCTATGGATGCATGTTCTAGTCTGAAATGTCTATTCCTAGCGAGACTAACTATTTGCCTAGCCATACACACTGGTTGCTTACATGTACACTACGCCGTGTGAATCTATCCAAGAAATTACTACTTCTTTCTGATGTGACTACTCTTGCTCAGACATAGATGGCTGATCACAACAATGGCACGAGCCATGAGACGGACAACTCCAGTGATAACAATGCCAGATTAATGGTGAATGAATTGGGAGACCAGAATGCGTTAGCTAATCTGCTTGCCAACATACTGGAAAAACAGCAGGAAACTCAAGAACGCCAAATGGATATTCTGGAGCGTGTCATGAAGAGTGACAGTCACCGCAATGGACTTGCGGAATTTCAAAAACTTAAGCCACCATCATTTTCTGGAACAGCAAATCCACTTGAAGCTGAAGACTGGATAACTGCCATGGAAAAAGCATTTGACGCTATGGAATGTACCAATAAAGAGAAGGTTGTATACGCAGTCTATATGCTACAGTCAAGTGCTTTTGAATGGTGGGATGCACACAAAAAGTCCTACCCGGAAGGTACTGAAATATCATGGGAATTATTCAAGGGAGAATTTTACAAGAAATATTTCCCGGAAAGTGTAAAGCACATGAAGGAAAGAGAATTCCTTGAGCTAAAACAAGGAAATAAATCCGTGGCCGAATATGAAATTGAATTCTCTAGACTTGCAAGATTTGCTCCTGAGTTTGTCCAAACTGATGGCTCTAAGGCGCGACGCTTTGAAAGTGGATTACGTCAACCGCTTAGACGGCGCGTGGAAGCCTTTGAAATAAGCACTTTCCGAGATGTAGTGAGTAAAGCACAACTTCTGGAAAAAGGATATCAAGAAGAAAGAGCCGATGGGGACCACCCATCAAAGAAGTTTAAGTTCAATAATAATCAACAGAATAACGAAAGGTTCAGATCAAGTGGCCGCCCCAAACGAACTGCCGGAAATTCACGGGGAAGTTTGGGAAGGAGATGTCCAATATGTAAGGGAAACCATACACCAAATATTTGTCCTGATCGTTGGGGAAAATGTTATACATGCGGGAAACCAGGCCACACTAGGCATGAGTGTCCAAATAGACACAATTTTATGCCTCCCGCTCAACCAAGGCCTATGGCGTTGCCTCAGCCACCTCAACAACTGTATTTGACTGGCCCTTCCCCGACAACCAATCATGGATCAAATCAGTATGCGAAGGCCACCGCTTCTAATCAACCATCAGGTTCTCATCCAAATAATAGAGAGAAGCCTCGAGGAGGGAACCGAGCTAGAGTGTTTAATCTAACTCAGAGGAGTGCAGAGGAATCAAACAATGTGGTGACAGGTAAATTTCCGATATATTCCCATACAGGCTTAATTTTGTTTGATTCTGGTGCTACAAATTCATTTATTTCCACAAGATTCAAGATTGAGCATAAGATTCCTAGCAGTCTGCTAAAAGAAGTTATTTACGTTGAGACACCCATAGAGAGCCAAAGTGCGAAATTAATTTGCAACTCATGTCCCATTGAGATTGGTGGGTGGAAATTCATGGCCAATCTTATCGTATTAGAAATACAAGAGTTTGACGTAATACTTGGAATGGACTGGTTACACCAGAATAAAGCCACCATTGATTGCCATGAAAAATCGGTTAAACTTAGACCGTTCGGACAAACAGAAATTGTATACCATAGCAATAGAAGAAAATTATTCAGAACATTCATAGCGATGTTGGAAAGTAAGGAAATAAAGTTAGATGAGATTCCTGTGGTAAATGAATTTCCCGATGTCTTCCCAAAAGATTTACCTGGATTACCACCGGACCGAGAAATTGAGTTTGCGATCGTATTGATTCCTGGAACAAAGCCAATCCATAAGGCACCCTATAGGATGGCGCCCGTGGAGCTAAAAGAGTTAAAAGTGCAATTAAAAGAATTAGAGGAAAAAGGATTTATTCGTCCAAGTGTTTCTCCGTGGGGAGCTCCGGTTTTATTTGTGAAAAAGAAGGATGGAAGTCTAAGGTTGTGCGTTGACTATCGGGAGCTAAATAAAGTGACCATTAGGAATAAATATCCTCTTCCGCGGATAGATGACCTGTTCGACCAACTACAAGGATCCAAGGTTTTCTCAAAGATTGACTTGCAATCTGGTTATCATCAGCTAAAAATAAATCCAAGTGATGTTCCTAAGACCGCATTTCGCACCCGGTATGGACATTACGAGTATTTAGTGATGCCATTTGGATTGACTAATGCCCCTGCAGCATTTATGGATTTAATGAATCGGATATTCAAGCCTGATTTGGATCAATTTGTAATTGTTTTTATTGATGATATCCTTATATACTCAAAGACAGAAGAAGATCATTCTAATCATCTCAGGATTGTGTTAAAAACGCTAAGAGAACATCAGTTATATGCCAAGTTGAAGAAATGTGATTTCTGGATGGACCGAGTACCTTTTCTTGGCCATATAATTTCAGGCGAGGGTATATCAGTGGACCCCGCCAAGGTACAAGCCGTATCTGAATGGCAGAGACCCTCTAATGCCACGGACATTCGAAGTTTTCTTGGAATGGCTGGGTATTACCGCAGATTCATAATGAACTTTGCTAAGATTGCTACGCCTTTAACTCATTTAACAAAGAAAGGAGTTAAATTTGAGTGGACAGATAAATGTGAAGAAAGTTTTCAGGAATTAAAGAACCGCCTAATTTCAGCCCCAGTTCTCGCCTTACCAATTGGTGGGGAAGATTTCACAATTTATTGTGATGCTTCAAAGTTTGGACTTGGGTGCGTCCTTATGCAAAGAGGAAAATTCATTGCATATGCTTCTCGCCAATTGAAACCGCATGAACAAAATTATCCAACTCACGACATGGAGCTAGCAGCGGTAATTTTTGCACTAAAAATATGGAGGCATTACCTTTATGGGGAGCATTGTGAAATATTTACTGATCACAAGAGTTTGAAATATATTTTTACACAAATGGAATTGAATATGAGGCAAAGAAGGTGGTTAGCATTATTGAAAGACTATGACCTTAATATTAATTACCATCCGGGAAAGGCAAATATTGTGGCAGATGCTTTGAGTCGAAAAGCCTATTGCAATATGTCTATCCTAGCTACTCAAGAACCCCATCTGCTGCGAGAGCTAGAAAAGTTGAGAATAGAACTAAAGATACATGCACCCAGAGGCATGCTAGCTACTCTCCAAGTCACATCAACCCTAGAGAAACGAATCATGGAAAAGCAAATGGCTGATCAGGACCTAGTACGACTAAAGGAAAGTATTAGTGAAGGAGGACAATCTGAGTTTAATATTGATTCTAGCGGGGTTATACGTTTTAGAGATAGAATGTGTGTGCCTAATGATCCAGAACTAAAAAGGCATATTTTGGAAGAAGCACACTCTTCTCTATACACCATGCACCCAGGCAGTACTAAAATGTATCAGGATATTAAAAAGACATTTTGGTGGAATAATATGAAGAGAGAAATAGCAAAATTTGTAATGGAATGCGACACATGTCAGCGCGTAAAGCGAGAACACCAAAGACCAGCTGGACTCCTAAAACCTTTGCCTATACCTCTTTGGAAGTGGGAAGAAATTAGTATGGACTTTATTGTGGGACTACCAAAGACACCATCTGGTCATGATAGTATATGGGTGATAGTGGATCGACTAACAAAATCTGCACATTTCATACCAGTGAAGATTACCTTTTCTCTAGAGAAATTGGCCAAATTATACATCAAGGAAATAGTATCCCTGCATGGTGTTCCGTTGCGCATCGCGTACGATAGAGACCCTCGTTTTGTCTCAAAATTTTGGAAAAGTCTGCACAAAGCTTTAGGAACTAAACTGGATTTTAGCACAGCATATCATCCACAAAGTGATGGACAAACAGAGCGGGTGAATCAAATTTTAGAAGATATGCTCAGGGCATGTGTTTTAGAATTTAAAGGAGCATGGGATGAGTATATGCCTTTAGCTGAATTCGCATATAATAATAGCTATCAGTCAAGTATTCAAATGGCTCCTTATGAGGCTTTATATGGAAGGAGGTGTCGCGCACCAATTTGCTGGGATGATGTTGGTGAAAGAAAAGTTCTAGGACCCGATCTAATCTAGGAGACCGAGGAGAAGGTGAAACTTATACGTGAGCGACTCCGAACTGCACAAAGTAGACAGAAAAGCTATGCGGACGGCAAAAGAAGGAACCTTCATTTTGAAGAAGGAGAACTAGTGTATTTAAAAGTATCTCCAATGAAAGGGGTCAAACGATTTGGACAAGGAAAGAAATTAAGCCCAAGGTATATTGGACCTTTTCATGTTACTAAACAAGTCGGGGAAGTCGCGTACCAGCTAGAACTACCAGAATCTCTAGCAGGAGTACATAATGTGTTTCATGTTTCGTTACTCCGGAAATGCCTAAAACCACCACATCAACAAGTGCAGATGGAACTATCGCAGCTACAAAAAGATTTGTCATATGAAGAATATCCTGTTCGTATATTAGATATTAAAGACCGCGAGACAAGACGCAAAAATATACGATTTGTCAAAGTGCAATGGAGTAATCACAGCGAGGATGAAGCCACCTGGGAAAGGGAGGATGACTTAAAGAAAGACTACCCATACCTCTTCGACAAATAATGGTAAGAAAATTTCGAGGACGAAATTTTTATAAGGAGGGTAGGATGTAATATCCAAATATTTTTTTAATGTCTATGATAATAACCAGAAGCGAGATATTTGATTCTTTATTTGTTGCTTGAATTTTCGCATCATACTGATCTAAAAATAAAGTAAAAGAAAAGATAAAGTAACTGGCAAGTAAGCTAAAAATATCTAGATCAGTAGATAATCCCTTAACTCAAAAATATCTAAGGCAGAGCCACTGGATAAGCATCCTCGCAGTAACCTAACCAGAGGTAACTTGACCATCGATTAAATCCACCGCTTTCCTTCGTCGCTAACCTGGACATGTGTCTAGCTCTCCCCTATCTTTCCCAGCTATAAATAGCCTTTGTCCCCCGCATAGTGCCTCACACCACAAACTACAGTAGAAATCGCCCTAGTTTTCTCGGAAGAGCTGGTACGATTTGGGAAGTGAGCAGGCAGGGGGCAGGTATGGCAGCAGCTTGACCCTATTCTTCATTGCTATTCTTGAGCATGCAAGTATCTGGCAGTGATTGCTTTTCTAGCTGCTGTAGCTTCTCTCTCTCTCTTAGATCTGCATGTCCTTTCCATGGATTCGGGTGGGATTTTAGTTGTTCTTGATACAATCGGTTGAAATGGAGAGTATTGCTCTTACGAAGATGGATTGATTAGGTACTGGTGCTTCATATGTACACTAGATCCATGCACTCACTACTAAATCTACTACTAGTACTCCCTGCTACTGATATTTCGGTCCATGGCATAGCACTAATTTTACTTGCTATTTTGCAATAACTAAGAATTACAACTAGTACTACTTCTTGCTGTTAAATGAGTACTATACTTGCTACTGCCGAATCAATGAATAAAACTAGTTACTACTGAATTTGTACTACGCCACGAGTAGATCAACTAGATTGCCTGCAATAATAACCAATACAGCTATCTAGTAGTACCCTGTGTTGTGCATGTGTACTGTATACTCTAAACAAATAATAATCTGCTTGCATGCATAGACTTGCATGGTCGATGGATGTGAAGAATAGCTGCCAGACTAGTAATAGTACTAGCTACTCAAGTTCTATGTTCATACCCCACTCTTCTGCTACTAGTACTATGCATGAAATAATGACTGATTATACAACCTGTTTAGGTTGGAGCCAAGTAATCAAGGAGAAATCATTTGAAGGCAAGGCTGTGCATACCAGCTTCTTCTAAAATTAAATCGTATCGATATTTAATTGTGATGCTTTATCAGTATAAATACTTAGACTACATGTGATATGACGCTGACTATGGATGAATGTTCGAGGTGAATAAATGTTGTTCATGATTTACGTGAGAGCGATCGCCGTCGTAATCATGGTATGTATGGGATATCTAGCCCGAGACGGTCGATACCTGAAATAACGATACGCGGTCATGCCGGTATCAGTGTGAGATGGGTTTGCCTCACACAAGTAGGGAACTCGATGTCGTGATTCTCGGAGAGGGATATAGCCATTGGTGGAGGTTACGGCGGTTGTTAGCGTGTCTCTGCAGAGGTCACTTAATTAGGTTTGCGCTAACGGACTAGTTTCATATATGTGCTTATACTCCTGTACCTACAGGAGACTTGTTCCACCATCTAAATCAATCTGAATTTATTACTTGTTATATCTTTGTTAATATTTCATTTTCCTTGCTGAGTATGTTTAACATACTCACGGCCAGTCTCTTTTCTCTGGTATGCGCAGAGGGTGAGCAACATGAATTTGACGGGAATGGAGCGGAAGCATAGTTATGTCTAGCACATAGGGAAGGAGTATTGGGATTAGGAGATTTACCCTGATCCTACATAAATATTGTTCAAATAAATGTCAAGGATGCATCGTACATCTGTACATGCATGCTCTAGTAGAAATGGCTAGCTTGCTAACTAGCCTGGTGCTATACTTGTAAGCTATATTGTACTACTATTACTACTACTAAGGAATAAATGGAACCTGGTTCTTCTTGTGCTCTTAAGTTCATGATACTAATGCCTTGTATGCTTATGAGGTATTTATCTCGTAAGGATACGGCGAGCTGTCGCACTTAGTCCCTTCGCTTAGTTGGGGCGTGACAGTGGCCGCCTAGTCTCTAGTGTGAGACTAGCACCTCCTCAACGCAGACGTACTTCCTTTAGTGGAAGGAACTGCGGGAAACAAACCTCGACTCGCCTCGCGCCCCCCCGGTTGTCTCGCTCCTTACTCTCGTTATCTTGTTGATTCCTTTACTTGTTGCACTTGTCCGATATTCATTGTAGGATCACCCCTATTGCTAAAGTTCACACCTTTACCTTCCGCTACCTAAAAATTGAAAAAGACTAAAACTTGACGTAGCGCCATTCACCCCCCCTCTTGTTCGCTACGATCCATTCAGCTAGCTTAAATAATAGAGTTCAAAGCGGAAAATAAATAAATCAAAGAGCTCCATCACGCCACAGGCGAACATGTTGAGTGGAAGCTCACGACGTAAAAATCGATACCTTACTTGTTCTCAGAGCAACCTGTAACATAAAATATTGCAGCCACGTAGGGTCAATACATTTGGAATTGTATTGGCAAATTTCACTATTTGGTGGATATATATATAATGGCGCATAACAACTACGTGCTCATTTGGCAGGTGGTGTTTAGGCTCTTTTACGGAAAGCGATATTTTCCCTATCCTTTATAAATCATTTTATTTATTTAGAAACGTCGTCTAAGAATAATTAGCACAACCCATGCTGCAGCAAGACAGCCAGCTTCATATCCTTCTAAACTTCTACGGACATGCTAACATAGATCCATGTAAACACAATACAGCCTAGCTTTGCATGCTCCTAAACCCATTGTTTGTCCCATCAAGTTTTATTAAGAAATTGGAGTGGTGAGATCTTCCAAAAAGTAACATGCCTAGTTGCTCATACTTGTCCATAACCGGGGACACGGCTAAGTACTTAGTTTGACACTCCCGAGAGGATTGTACACTTTACCCATATGACCTAGTCAGTCCCTTTTACCATGATGCTCAATTTGCACAAATGATCGGAAAAAGACTAAGTCCAGACCGTTTTTAGAAGTAGAACCCCAAGCCATCTGGACGGACTCATGCCAACCTACACATCTACATCTGCTAGTCACGTCAGGTCGGGTTCCTACAACTTACTTAGTCAAGCCAGATTCCATATGACATGCGGCTGTACATGGAAGCTACTAAACAAGAAACCTGTCCAATCTCTTTGATCCCTAGGCGGCAATCCCCACCATTGTTCACCGTGAAGATGCTCCCGTCTTACCAATCCGCCAAGGTGTTTCATTAGTCAGGTTGTTTTCATTATATCAAAACATATACTTTTGTTCATCTAAACATATCATGATAACCCAATCCACGCATCTAAAATAGCATTGCTAAACAAACAACAATACGGTGGCGACAAAAGAATCAAGTGTTGAACATGTGGCTATTCTAATAGGTGCTCATAGCATAGAAATATATATATTTAAAACAATCCTACACATGAATAGCTATTGAAAATAACTACAAAGTGCATAGAAAATAATAGGACAGAACGGTGTGTGACACTTGCCTTCGTTATTGTTTGCGCAGTCGATACAGTCACACTCGGCGCACTCTGGGCAATCTATCCCAGCAAACAATTTACAATAAATCACCAAGCAATACAAACAAATAAATTACACAATGAAATTATGCATGCATGCTCTGGAAACAATTTTGGTTCATAAAATATTTTTAAAACAATTTATCTATTCAATAGTCTCCAAATAGGATATTTTATGCAAACAGTAACTTATGTGTAAAATAATTTCAAAAATCTCAAATAAGCATACTGCTACAGAGACAATTTCATTATCTTTCATTTGGTGTTGGAATCAATTTAAAATCATTTACCGAAGTTAAAATATATCAAGAATACTATAAACACTAGTTTAAATTTAAAAAATCTGTAATTTCCTAAAATACAAAATAATAGTACTACCGTGTTCTTCTCAATTTTATGATTTCAACGGTATATCATATGCAATTTTTCGAGTTATGAAACTGTAGTTCTGATTTTTACAAGATTTGCATATTCCCTGTCTTTTGTATACGAAATTCTCTATTTGACAGTAAAACAACGACACAAGGCGTGATCGTCGATACCCCTTCACGCGGATCACGATTGTGGGTCGTCAGATTAAAGCGAAAACGTGTAGCCCAGATTTAATCTGGGAGCTCACCGGAATCAATGGACGACGGTGGCGGCGGCAGCTCAGACGATGAACTTGGCGACGGTTCCGACGGTTCTTGCCAGCGGCGAAGTGGACGACGAGATGCAGCGGACAACATCGGTCACATTGGTGTCTTTCCCGTCGTGTTCCTCTCTCTTGGGTGGCAGCAACGGGCGAATGGAGCTCCGGGCAGTGATGAAATCCGGCGAAAACTCCGGCGACGAATTACCGGCGTCTTCGTGCTCTGCAGATGGGGAAAAGGTTGAGAACGAGGTGGTCGGCCAAGGGGAAGAGATTGATGGGTAGGAGATGGTCTCGGGAGCTTCGAAACGACGATGACATCAACCTCCGAAGGTCAGCAATGCAGGTTGCAGATCGGATCTCCGGCGAGGAATTTGCGCAGTCTGGTCGCGGAAAAATTAGGACTTTTGGTGTCAAACTATGGAGGAGATATTGGGGTATATATAGACGAATTTTCGTGGCAAAAGAGCAATAAAATCGACCGTTTTTAGAGGCAATCTGGGAGCAGCGTCCAACTCATATGCGTACAGGTTTCTGTCTGGAGATAGAAGACCCAGCCGTAAGCAGAAAAAAAAAGATGCGCTGCTTTTGCTCGTGGTTGCCTTGGGTGCGGTCGTACGGCGTTTCCGGCCGTTTTTTTATTCTTCTCCTATTTTCTATTTTTTTTTTCTTATTTTTGTGTAGAATTTGATTTAGAACTCTAATTTGACTGAAATAAATTTGTAAAATTTTGTAAAAACCTAGTACTCAATGTGGACATTATGGAGCACTGTTCCAGTCCAACAAGTCGCATAACGTATATAGATTATGCGCTTGAGCTAATAGACTATTAGCAAAATAGAAATATAATTTGGTTTTTGTGCAAGGAAAATGATTAAAACTCTATCAAAACTGAAACTTTGGCATGGTGCTATGATGCAATGCATGAATTTGAAAATGCATGGATTTCGAGATGTTATAGGAACAACAGTCTAAACGGAGGGGAACAACATCCTAGACGGAGGGAACAACGTTCTAGATGGAGGGGAACAACGGCCTAAATAGAGAGAAACAACATCCTAGACTGAGGAGAACAACATCATAGACAAAAGGGAACAACAACCTAAACGAAGGGAAACAACATCCTAGAAAAAGGGGAACAACAATCTAGATGGAGGGAAACAATAGCTTAGAGAGAGGGGAACAACGTTCTAGACTGACGGGAACAACAATCTAGGCAGATGGAAACAACATAGCCTAGATGAAGGGGAACAACATTCTAGACAGAGTGAAACAACATCCTAGATGGAGGGAACAACACAACCTACACGGAGGGGAACAACAGTCTAGCCGGTTGGAAACATCCTAGAAGGAGGGGAACAACAACCTAGATGGTGTGGAACAACAACTTAGACGGAGGGGAACAACATCCTATATAGAGGGGAACAATAGCCTAGAAGGACGGAAAAATGGCTTAGACAGAGGAGAACAATAACCTAGATGGAGTGGAACAATATCCTAGTTAGAGGAGAACAGCAAACTAGATGAAGGGGAACAACAAACCAGACGGTGGGGAACAACATCCTGAACGGAGGGGAATAAAACAATTTCTAAAGATGGAACAACTTGGAGGCATATGATGAAAACCATATAGGTTGAGATGAACAAAACCATTTATAATGTGAAACAACATAGAGTTATATGGAATGATACTATACGTTTAGTGGAACAAACTCATTTATAATGAGTAACAACTTAGGCATATAGAGAACAACCAGTGTTTTATGGGTAACAAAACCATTTATAATGAGGAGCAACCTTATAGGTCGAGGGGAATAGAACTTTAATAATGAGGAACAAAAAAAATCATAATGAGGAATAAAATGAAATCAGAACTGAGTTCCAGCTCAGTGGCAAGGCAAGGCGAGTGCGCAGCCAGCCCACCCTGGTTCGAATCCACATCTCGCGGTAATTTCGCGGGAGGGGCGAACTTTAATCGGGTTATCATCGTAGCTTCCATCCGCGGGGAGAGTCTCATTTCTACCTAACAACGTATAAGAGAGGGATCATTCCCCGTTGGTCAATGTTTTAGGAACAAAATGAAATCATATAGAACAAAAAATATCATGAAAAAATGCTTTAAACCTCTGTTTGGAACAAGAACCACGTAATAGTTAACTGGCTCCGTCGTTTTCCTTTGAGCAGCAGCACGCGGGCGGGTTCGATCCCGGAGATATTCTGTTGTTTTTTTTGCTCTTTTCAAACGGAATCAGATAAACGAATCAAACGAGCTAAATGGGCCGAGCCCGAGTACGGGAATACCTTCAGCGAAACGGTACTCCCACGCGTAAATGGGCCGAGTCGTTTCCCTGGGAAAACAGAGGATTCGAACGAGTTCTCCTTAGTTTGGGCCGGAGGTACTTTCACGCGTATACTACTAGCCACAACGGTGGATTGAGCCCAATAAACCATTTCTTTAGCTAACACGGACTGGCCCACCTTGCAGCACAATCGGGTCCGAGTTGGAGCCGGTGCCGACTTCTTCTCCTCCCCACTTCCGCTGGATAAATAATACACCAGAGGAACAACACCTCCCCACGCGCTAGGGTAGCCATCTCATCTCTGGTTCTCAACCCAAAAAAGCAAGCAGGAGAGAAATCTCGCCATGGAATTGGAAGGTGAACAAGAGCCACTGGGTCGTGCCGTCTTTGCGCCGCTCATGGCGGATGACTACCCCATGGAGCCGCTGGATTTCGAGTCTTCAGAGCAGATCTACGACCAGTTTCGTTTCATGCTGGATGTCGACCCCCTGGAGCTGGCGGAGCTGATGGAGTTTGAGTCTTCAGAGAACCTCTACGAAAAGGTGATGCGGCGGATACAAGCCGATCCTGAGCCGTGGTCGCGGGAGGATGTACTCCCCGAAAAATTTCGGGCGTTTTTCGATGCTCCAGATTTCTCCACGCCGTTGCCTGAATTCCATGTCCCCAGTGAGAAAGCTTGATTTGTTGATGGATTGTTGTGTGATCAATTCCGCAGTCTAATTACTAGTACTAGTAGTAGTAGTAGTAGTAGTATTCTCTATTTCTCAAGGACCATGTTCCTGTAATGTTTTACTCGACTACTGTTTAGTATTTGCAATGTGTTTGTCTTTAATTGTGGGTCGCAAAAGAAATCACCCATGGATCGAGTAATTTCCCCACTATTATTTTTCTTCTTCTGCAAACAACGACAAACCTGCCTTGCACTTTGATTTCTGCCATCTAAATAGATGATTCTTATAAAGGTCACGGCTTCTCTGTCAGTTTTAATCTTGCTGTTAGGTGTCAAATAAGTTCAGTTAAGGTGTCTGTCACTTGGCTTCGTCAGCTAAGTAAGTTTTAGGCTCGGTCGTGATCCTGTAAAACCGGTGACCTGGGCGTTGCTTGCACTTTGATTTTTTGCTATCTGAATAGTAGATTTTATTTTTTTTTGCGAATTAATAGTACAGTAGATGATTCTGAGGTCACGGCTTCTACTCAGCAATTTGAGATTGTGTTCCGTGATTCCGTCTGATCTCCTCGCGACCTCGCCCAGTCGATCTCAGAGGTCTAGTTTTTCACGGCGTTGGATTAAAACAGAGCCGCACTGTGTTGCATTTATGATTTATTATTCCATTATTATTAAGTAGTACTATTCATCTTTCTAGACTAAGAGAGCATAAAGTGGATGATCCATCGGAGAGTAAGTGATAGAATTCATCCACTATTTCTCTAAAACTCGTATTGTTTGACACGTTAATACCCCAGTGATTCAATCACGTCCATGAAGCTCCAAGTCATGACAGCCAAAGTGTACTCGTCCTGTCCTAGATCGGGCCACCGCCATCCCCTCCCCCTCCCCCTCTCCGTCGCTAGAAGATGCCCCCAGGGGCGCCGGCTTCTTCTCCCCCCTCGCGTGCGATGGCAACGCGGGCTGTTGCGGTCGGCGAGGGGGCGGTGCTGGTCATGTGGCGCGGCGGCATGGTCGGTTGGCGGCTGCGTGGCGGCTATGTGTGTTGGGCCTGCTCGCCCGCGTACGAAGCTTGGGCGACGAGACGGTCCAGATCTTGCTAGCCGGCGTGGCAACCTCCATGCGGCGGCCCTTTGTGGATCTGACCCAAAAACTCTTGAGCGGGGTGTTGTGGCTCGGTGGACGACGCAGGGTGTTGGTTCCTCCTAGGAGGTGGTCGAGAGGGCTCTTCAACTACTCCCATTTCTCTTCTTGCGTGGTGCTCTGATCCACACCCGGCGGGAGGGATGCCTGCTGCGGGTGGCTCTGCCCTTGGGTTCTTCGGCTGGTTCGGAAGGTGGTAGGCTCCTGTTCTACTTCGAGGTGACGACGTGGTGCATAGTGGAAGCCGGGGCGGTGATGGCGTTGGGACTCCAAGTGCAAAGTGTTGCGTGAGCGGAGTATTTTCCCCACAAGGGTGACTCGAGGGTTTATATCGAACTCCGGGGAACTGGATGAAAGAGTATACTGTTCTATTTTCTTCAAGCAATCCTGCAAGTAAAATAAATACCTTGTGTCCCCAACTCTACCGTGTGGTTGTCAAGCACAAGGTTTCACGTAAGTAAATAACACAAGTAGTAATAAAATAAGTAGTAAACTAAACTAGACAAAGCAATTAAGTAAAAACTGTAAAGGGCTTGATTGTTTTTCATGTTTTAGTTGCAAATAAGAAAGATGAATATTTTTGTATTTTCAGAATAAAATAATGCAGAAAATAGAAAAAAATATAAATGCAATATAAAGTTGTTTCTTATGATAAAAATTGGACCGAGGTTTATGGGTCACTTGACTATTCTCGTAAAGTTGTGGTGGACAAAAACAATTCATGAAGGTACAAATCATATTATATGTAAGATCATAATTAATATGAGCATCACCTCGTGACATGGAGATGATGCAACACACCACTCTTATGCTCCACAAGAATGTGTTATCACCAGAATTTGACCAAGTCAGAGGTGGGCCGCGATCAAGATGGACGTAAAGAAATATATATATAGAAGGAATACGTGAATCGGCCTTTTATACCAAGTTGGGCTTAATTGCCCGTGTATCTGTAACATATTAGATCGCATCTTAGTTTAGAAGTTAGAGTTTATCTCGTGCACGGTTTGGTGCACGCCCACCTTAGAAAGTCCCCTGGACTATAAATATGTATCTAGGGTTTATGGAATAAACAACCAACGTTCAACCACAAACAAATCTCGGCGCATCGCCAACTCCTTCGTCTCGAGGGTTTCTACCGGTAAGCGTCATGCTGCCTAGATCGCATCTTGCGATCTAGGCAGCACAAGCCTGCCTACGTTGTTCACGCGTTGCTCGTACTGAAGCCTTTTTGATGGCGAGCAACGTAGTTATCTTAGACATGTTAGGGTTAGCATTGTTCTTCATGCTGCATGCTTTCGTAGTGCAACCCTTGCATGTCTAGCCGCCTCTACACCTATCTTGGGTGTAGGGGCGGCACCCCGCTTGATCATAGTTTGGTAGATCTGATCCGTTACGGTTGCTCCTTGTTCTACAAGGATTAGTTTAATATCTGCAATAGTTAGGCCTTACAAAGGGGGGGAGGATCCAGCGGCACGTAGGGTGGCGTTCGTTGGCCCTAAGCAGGATGTTCCGAGGATCAACCTCGTGTTGGTTTTTAGGCCTTGTTTAGGA
The DNA here is from genome assembly GCF_022539505.1 of Lolium rigidum. Taxonomy (NCBI): domain Eukaryota; kingdom Viridiplantae; phylum Streptophyta; class Magnoliopsida; order Poales; family Poaceae; genus Lolium; species Lolium rigidum. The sequence goes on from NC_061510.1 coordinate 72,460,558, forward strand.
TCGGCTTACGATCACCGTGCGTGGCCGCGAGGCCCAACCTGGAGTAGGATGATCCGATTATGCGGTGAAAACCCCACATCGTCGTAGATCTCATTAGCTTTACCTTGATCAAGCGGGACCACCATATATTCGGACACCTCGTCTGAATCATGGGTGGATCGGCTCTTTGAGCCGATTCACGGGATAACCCGAGAGCCGATCGAGGCTCGTATTTAACGTTTACGTGTGTGCCCTGCAGGAAACTAAGCGAGGCATCATCCACACCTTCCCGACCAGGTATAGGTCAGGTGGCACGCCCTTGTGATAAACATCGGTGCGTGCGACCAGGAGGCTTTGCGGGCCGTCGCTCAGAGGGACTAGGGCCAGCCGCAGCCCTAGTTGTTCCCGGCTCTACGGTGTTGCCCGTCTCTACCCGTCGGTGGGTTTCTGACGTCAACACATTCTGGCACGCCCGGTGGGACCGTCGACGACATCCACGACATCGCCATCTACATCCGAGATGGCGGAAGATACTCCGGTCACATACGCGGATCTGCCTGATGAGCTCAAGAAGAAGCATGACGAGATCAAGGCAACCCTCGAAGCCGAACTCATCGGCTCCTTCCACCGAACCCGCTCCCATGGCGTCAGGTGGAAGGGTTTCACGCCTGAAGGCGCGCTCGATGGAGTGGACCTGTCCGCCCCCTCAGAAGAACGCACCGGGTCGGCTGCGGCGAGGAGATCAACTACATGGTGGCTCATTCGCTGCACCGCCACTACGAGAGCTCGGTGAACACCTTGGAGCGTGTCGCTCGCGCGTCGTCCGGGAAATCATGAGTCACCGGTACTCCCCGTCGGGACCGGCTCGGGGACTTTCAAAGGAGAGATGCCGCTCCGGCCCCAGCCGTTCGCATGGGTAGCACCGGAACTGCCGAACTCATCGGCATACGTCATCTACAAGATTGGTGGTGATCCTAGTGACTACCAATTCCTGCCCGAGCCACCTAAGGAGGTCCCGCACGGATACGCGTGCGCATACGTGCCCGGACGGCAACGCACGGGCACTCTCGAACCAGGCTGCAATAACAGCGGCCTCCGGAACGGCGGGAGGAACGTCGGGAGCCGATCTCGAGAAGCGGTCGTGGCTGGCTAAGTACGCCGCCCGACAAACCCCCAAAGCCCAGCTCCTGCGGTTGGCTTAGAACCGGAAAAACAAGCATGGCTGGTTAAGTATGCCACCCCGGCGAATCTTCGGGGTTCGACACCTTCAGCCATCACGGCGGATCAGATTTGTACAATTCGAAAGATCGAGTTCGGTATGATGCCGAAAAGGAAGGCGTTCGGCTACACCAAGCCGTACCCCAACAGCTACGAACTGATCCCGCTGCCACCCAAATATCGGCTCCCGGACTTCACAAAGTTCAGTGGGTCAGAGGGGTCCAGCTCCATCGAGCATGTGAGCCGATATTTGGCACAGGTGGGCACGATCTCAGCGTCAGATGAGTTGCGCGTGAGGTTCTTCTCACAGTCCCTCACAGGATCGGCTTTCGGGTGGTACACATCGCTACCACCGAACTCCATCCAAACTTGGAAGCAGTTTGTCGTCGTGGTGAACGAGCAGATGCCATAGGATGGCTTAAGTTGGGGCCGAATGGACGTATGAGGATTCGGGGGAGGGTTTGCGATTAGATGGGAAGAACTTCCGGATGCTTTCCTCAAGAACACAACCAAAGGCCGGTATGCAAGAAGAGAGACAAGAGGAAGAACTCTTTACTAGATCGCTAGCTTCATTGATTTCAACATGGTTACAAGTTTCTCAGTATACTGATCTCTCTATGGTCTCGTGTCTGTAGGAGGCAGTGCCCCCTCTCCTTATATAGGGGAGAGGGTGGCTTACACTGGAAGAAACCCTAATGGCATCTTTGACTAGACAAACTACTTTACAAAGCTACTTTAATCATAGATGACACCGGAGTCCTCTTTAATCAGGGGCGCTGACGTCCTCCGGCTTCTTTGACCGTCACCCTTCTCTTTACCGTAAGCCCTCCGTCTAAAGTTACTTTGCTTAGCTCATCTTTGTCTTCTAGCTCTGGAGAGAATCTTTGACCGAGTCCCTGCCGACAGGCGTTCCTTTCCGGTATCTTCTTTACCGGATTCCGGTATACCCCTCTTGGGGATACCGGCTTAGCTCCACTTAGCTGAACTCTTATCCTTAGGTTCCGGTACGAACATTAAACCGGTATCTTGATGGCATAAGCCATCCGGTCCAGCATGCCTTTGGCATACCGGGGGTCATCCCCCCAACATTAGTCCCCGAAGCTGGTATAGCCTGGAGGATTCTATCCTACAGGCCATGCCAGGTTCTCATTTCCTTAGGATACCGGTTTAATTACTCATGTCTTGAGCTTAGCTCCGGCACCTTTACCCTTGTTCTTTTTCTTCTCTTTGCAAAGCTCGTTCCGGCATCTCTATTTTCCGGTATCATGTGTCTTTACTGCTTCCTCGGCGAAGTCGAGAATATCTCGGGCCCTGCGCCTGACAGAGACATGCGCACTGTGACTGACGCGCCAGTGTCAGGGGTCACTTCCCTTCGACTCCCGCGCGCTCATTTAATGCATCGCAACTGATCCCACTACCTCTTCGGGATCCCGTGTGCGCCTCCGTGTGGCTCCGTATTTCTTTGCGTGTACTCCCTCGCCACGTGGCGGCCCAAGGCGCGAACCGTCGTGGGCCGCGAGGCGAACCGCCGCGGCCCAGCGGTTTCCTGCCCACCTTCTCTCTTCTTTATAAACTCAACCGCCCCTTCTTCTTCATCTTCTTCGCATTCTCCTCCTTCGCGCACAGAGCTCCACGCCTCCGCACCTCTGCCGTTCTTCGTCCGCCGTCGCTCGTCCAAGCTCCGGCGCCCGGCGAACCCACGCCGTGCCTCCGCCGGACCTCGCTGTGCGGAGATCTTCGGCAGCAACTTCCTTGCTTCCGCCGCATTTGTGCTTCTTCGCAAGCTTCTCCGCCTCGCCGTCGACGGTGCTCTCCGGCGGCCGCAGGCCCGCTCCGCCGCCAGCAAGCGCCTCCCTCAGCAACTCCGCCGCCTAAGGTTGGTACCAATCTCGCTTCACTTGTCCTCTGGTTGCTTTCCAGATCTTGGGTGTTTAGTGTTCTTATTTCCTCTTTTTCTTTGCTTTTCTTCTTACTCGTAGATCTTCACGCGGGGTCCAAGTCTGGGATTTTTGTTTTTTCGCCTCTCCTTGCAATGTCTGACGAGGGGTCCTCCTCTGCATCTTCTTCCTCCCTTTCTCTCAAACGCCGTAGACCATCTCCCGGCGAATCCACGGCTTCAGATCCGATGGAAACCGATTCCGGCAACCAGCAAGGATCCGGTAGCCATCAAGAGTCCGGTGGCCACCTTGAATCCGGTAGCTTTAGCCAAGCTTCCGGCAGCGCGACCTCTAGCAGCTCCAGCCAATCTTCCGGCGAGGAGCCTTCCCCAATCACCCGCGGAGCCTGGATGGGTTCCAGTGTTTCCGAATTCGAAATCGATTGGTTATACCGGTCTCGACGGATTCCGGAAGGAGTTTCTTGCCGGATTCCGGACGGCGAAATCGAGCCGGATCCTGAAGATGACGAATATGTTGTCTTTCTTGCTCACTTTGAGCGCGGCTTCGGCCTTCCTGCCTCCCCTTTTTCCGCTCCTTTCTAGATTTTTACAAACTCCAACCTCACCACCTTCCTGGCAACGCCATCTTCTACCTCTCCTGCTACGCCACCTTCATGGAGGCTTATATCGGCATTCGTCCCACTCGTGAGACGTTCGCCCGCTTCTTTGCCCTTCGGATCAATTCCGTTCAGGGCAAGGATATTCCTAAACCCAAGCCCCCCGTTCAGTGCGGGTCCTGCATTATCGGCTCCCGTCAAGGGAGCCCCTTTTTTAAGTTTTCCGGCCTCGAATCTTGCCGGTTGTGGCAAGGGACTTTCTTTTACGTGAAGAACACCGGCCGCGCCGATCTCATTGATCTTCCTCCCTACGAAGCGGGGCCCCCCAGCAGGACCAACTGGAGCTACAACCCGAAGTCTGATCACGCTGAAACCAGCCGGGTGGTACGCTTCTTGGCCTCTTTGAGGAAGGAGACCAAGATCTGCTCGGATGACATCATCCGCACTTTTATTTCGCGCCGGGTGCTTCCTCTAAAGCGCCGCGCACATAGGATGAGCGAGATGTATGGCCCAGGAGATCCTACCAAGATCACAGGCCGTCCTCTCAGCAAAAGGGATGTTGTTCGCAAGGCTAAGCAGATTTGCCAAACTGCTATGCCATCTGATTGGGCATGGGGCCTTCTTCCCCTCAGCACTGATAATCCTCCGACCCAAGAAGTAAGGGATTATGCGACTGGGGTTGTTTTTGGCCGGTAGCTTTCTGCTCTTGCTAACCTTACTTTCTTCTTGTTTCAGGCCAAGGACCGCTTCCCCCTCATCGAAGCAGAGCGGCGTGGACCTTGCCAGCCTCGCGCCCTCGACTCCTTCGACCCGGATCCTTACGTTTTCTGGAAGGACCTGAAAATGGGCAAGACTCCGGCAGCGCGCCTTGGCCGGTCTCCGCCGAAGCCAACCGGGTCTGCTGACGACTTGACCACGCTCGAGGTATTTTCCTTTCCGGTTTCCTTTACCTTCCGTTATCGTTTTCCGTGAATTGCTTCTTAGCCAAACTTAACTCATAGATCCACGAGCGCGTGCCGCCCCTGCGCGCCGAGGCCGGCTCCGAGTTTGTGGACAAGCTCATGGCCCAGGGCCAAAAGAACAAGCAGCCGGCACCTGATGCCGGTACCAGCCAGGCCCGCCCCTGCAAGCGCTTCCGGACGGAGCCCGTGGGGGAGAAGCAGGTGGGCATGCGTCGCTACGGGCGCAAGGCGATGCCAACCTCTTCCGGGTAAGTTTTTATTTTCCGGCTTGCCTCTTTTTGCCGAGTTCTTTTTCCTGTTGCTTTCTTCCAACTGTTTTTCTTTCTTTTTCTCAGCCCTGCGCTCAAGCTTGGCCCAAGGCCATCGGGCTCTGAAGACTCCGCAAGGACTTCAACCCCTCCTCCTCACTCAAGCCCGGCACCATCTGGTGCCGGCAACATCTCTGCCTCCCTTTCGGGGGCACAACAAATTCGGGGCGTGCGGCCCCTTCATCGCCAGATCACCGCACGGAGGAGGATCCTTCCTTCCCTCCAGAGACCCAAGACACCGGCGCCAGCAACATCGGCGCCGGAGAAGAAAAAGCTGCCGGGCGGGCGGAGCCTCCAGCTCCTCCCGTCCTTGAAAAAACAACAACTTCCGTGCCGGAATCTTCCGCGCCGGAAGGCCCCAAACCGGGTGATGCGCCCAGCGCTCCTCCGTCTCCACGCTCCCTCCTGATGCCGCCGCCAGGTGCTCCTCGCGCCAAGCCCCTCGGGGCCGCTTCTGCGCCGCCGCCCAAGACCTCCAAGCTCATCAAGGGGAAGGCGACGGCCTCCAGCGCCTCTTCCGGCGGCCAGCAGCCCTTGGTGCTGCACGTTGGCAAGGCCGCCAAAGACGCCGCCACGAAGGCCACCGGCCTCCTTGGCCGCATCACAGAGTTCAAGCGCCAAGGCCGCGACCTGGGGCACCTTCCGCCCTACGCCCAAAAGTGGAACGCCGCGGACATGACTCCGGCGACCCGCGGCTCGGGCAAGGACGGGCTGCCGGCTCTCGACCCTGTCGGGGACCGGTCTTCCGAGGAGCACTTTATGCGGCTTCGCAGCGCCGTTAAAGAGCTCGACAGCGCGTGGTACGACTCCACGAACAATCTGATGGTATGTTTTGCTAACTTGTGTCAATCTTTACCGGTTTCTTCGTTTCCGGTTTCGTTTTATCTTTTCTTTGGTTTCATGCCGGTTTCTCTCTTGTCTATCTTCCTAGTCCCCGAGTTTTGTGGTGAGAGCGCAGCTTGATGACCCACAAGTATAGGGGATCGCAACAGTCTTCGAGGGAAGTATTACCCAATTTATTGATTCGACACAAG
>NC_061510.1:72466651-72510551 GCF_022539505.1 Lolium rigidum
GATTTTCAAGCAAAGATTATTCTCAATGACATCCAGTACCGACAATGATAGAAACAGATAATGGATTCCTCTTTAATGCGCAAGCATTCAACAATGTATAATACTCTCATACAGAGATTGAGGACGAGTGTCCAAACTCAATGCTCTCCACCATGACTCATGGCTTGAAGTTAGCGGCCCAATGTTCTTCTCTAACAACATGCATACTTCAAACCATTCTGGCACTCCACGATGCTACCTCACCATCCAAGATCGAACATGGCATAGCGAACCTCAGCATGATATTCAACGAAGGTGGAACATTAGACGCTGCCCCTGGTAAACATGGTTACCTATTAACAAGGCAATCTATAAGAAATAAGATACATATGACTATATCTCATACCACAATATTGCTAAGGCTAGTTCTCCCATGAGCTTATGGGTCAGTAAAAGACACAAGGAATGAGAATTTTAAAGCTAGTAGATCTGCACACTTTACTTTGGAATGGCAGTAGAAACACCATGATAGTAGCAGGTAAGGTAGTCACAAACGTACGGTTTTGGCCCAAGGATTTGGATGTACTTAGAAGCTAATCCCTCCTCAGCATACAAGGCTTAGGCTAGTAAGGTTGTTTGAAGCAAACCCAAGTGTGGACCCCGAACTGTACAGCAAAACGTACAGACAGAACATATTGCAAGCATCAGGCAAGACTCTCCATGACTCGTCTTCCTTGTTGAAACAAACACCTCACCGTGAACAACTTAGACCTCTAGAGACGACCAATCATGCAAACCAAAACTCTAATAAGCTCTCGAGGGAAGTTCTTTCAATTAATAGTGCAGTACATGATGCAAGAGCTGGAACATGATCTATATGGAGCACAACAACAAGCCAAGTACCAAATTAATTCAAGACGCACACACCACCACTCGCTGCCGAAGCATTGTCATTTCCAACCAAATAGACATAATGAACGAAGGGCTAACACCTTCGCCATGAACATTGAAAGTAATGCTAGGCATATTACAACCAAAGGTTCATATGAAAACACAGAGCACGTCTCCCCACACAAGGATTGCTAGGATCCGAATCTATTCAAACAAAACAAAAAACAAAGAATATGACGTGACCAAAACACATACAAGATGTGATCGAATAAAAATGATGTAGCCTTCACCAGAGGTGACTCCGATAAGTTGTTGATAGAAGAGATGATGCTTGGCAATCCCTGTAGCTTAGATGCTTGAGTTCCTTCTTGAAATTACGCAGGAATGAACCACGGGGCATCCCAAGCTTTGGGACTTTCTTCACTCTTCTTGATCATACTGTATCGTCCTCCTCTCTTTGATCCTTGAAAACCTTCCTCCACACCAAACTCGGAACAAACTCCAATAGAGGGTTAGTGCATAATCAAATCAACATAAAACCAGCAGGCATGAATTGCATTTTAATCACTCCTCGGACATTGCACAGTTAAGCGATCGTAAATAATGGAACAAAGAATCCATTCGAAACAGAGCAAAACAGTGCAATGCTAAATAAAAAAGGCAGAATCTGTCAAAAATAAGTAATAGCGTCCAGAAGACTGAATTCTTTCTGTAGGCACTTAACCTGCTCAGATGAAAATCTCATATTGAGATCGAAAGTTATGATAGATCAGAGGATCAATGCACTTGAATTCAGCAGATTTTTTATGAGTTACGTCACAGATCGGGCCGCTCCAACTTCGTGTACAGCAAGAAATCTGTTTCTGCTTAGGTAATCCAAATCTAGTATCACTCTACTATCAAAGAACTTTACTCAGCACAACAACGCAATAAAATAAAGATGATGAGAGGTTGCTACAGAATTAATAACTTCCAAGACTCAACATAAAAAAACAAAAGGCAGTATGCGGCAATACATGGGCTGTCTCCCAGTAAGGCAGCTTTTCTTTAACGCTCTTTCAGCATGGCTGAGAAAGTGAATCTCAAAGTAACATCGAAGACGAAGCATCAACATCATGCTTAACTCGCCATCTAACTAAGGAATCACAGGGTAACTTGCCTATTCTCTTTCTAGGGAAGTGTTCCATACAACTTCTCTTAAGAGTAAATTTTGATGCTTAATATTACTCTTCCTTCATAATCAGTGGCCGCCAGCGGTTCGACAGCAAAGATCCCCAAAATAATGGGTAAGATGCATTGCATTCAATATCCAAACAACAAACTCAACGGGGACAAGGTTATTAATAACTTTAATGCTAAATATCATCAATCCTCCCCACGTTTCCAGAATTATCATAAGATTAACATCCAACAAGAATTTTTCAACAGACAAGTCACATATTGTTAGATTTTCTTAGGTATAATAAATACGCACCAGATCACATAAAGCATTACAATCAAATAATTGACCTTCATCTTTAATGATGCCTCAATCCATCTTCCAACCTGCCGAATAGAAATGCTCAATTTCTCCTCTAGCTTTAACAGACATGTAATAGTTTTGTAAGGCTAAATTTATAGCACTTGTAATATATTCTCTAGCAAGTTTTTGTAAGAAATTTATAACTTCAGAGATATGACAATCATCAAATCTAAACCACATAGATCTACAGTAATGGGACTTCATTATCCCCAATATTTTGAAAATTCCAGCTTTTAATATCACAAGCAACTTTAGCTTTAAATAAGTCGCAGTTTTGCACGCTTTTGCACTAGGAGTAAGAATATTACCAACACCAATTATTTTACCATTGATAAAGGTATGTTTGTTAAATACGTGAATCATCATCATTACTAGTGGTAATATTCAACTTTAGCTGCCATTTATCTTCTTTTAGCTAGTTTTTCTTCGCTTTTTCTTCTTCTTTCCCACCTAGGTAATCTGTTCGTAATAAATCGAATATTTTCTCACAATTCAACTTACAGCTGTTGTAGCAAATGACCTTCTAACATCTTACCTCTATTAGGCATAACTTTCAATCTTTGTTGATTCAACATCACAAGATCATCAACCTAGTAGCAATAACACTTCTGTATCATGTTTTCAACAAGATTTTGTTAAAAGCGTTGTAACGCTAATAAATTTAAGCATGGCTTCAAAGACCAGAGGGCAATCGCCATTGAAGAATTTCACCATATAATGACACAAGAAATCTCACTCACAACTATCACCATTATTGTAATGATATGTCCATAGTTGTTACCAATTATCTCAAGCATTGTTACGAAATTATTGTTTTAATGAAGTTCATTAATCAACATTTCTTCTTTTGACAAACCAATGAAGCTAGCGAATACTTACTAAGATCTTCAATATCCATCACCATTCAAGCGCCATGATAATAGCATCAATCTTATCATCACTTCAAGAGGAGGTTCTCCTCAACTTACCTTTTGCCTTGTGAGCCTCTTCTCCGTAGCTATCTCGTGAGTAATTAATCATCATATCATCAACAAGCTTTCAATGCTTCAAAGTGAATGTAGATATGGTATAATCGTTAATGAACCTAATAGTTCAAGAAAATTCACTCGCATAAAGGTTTCAATTGATCATCCAAAGTAGTTAACCATGGGTAGTAATTTTTAATCGAGACTTTCATCTCTTCTCCCATGCTGTCGGGCAAATATGCCACATTATCCAATGGTTAAAATAGAGCATTATGCTACTTCTCAAAGATAATAAATTTTGAAGCGGGAGGACAGTATCAACCATGAAACATCCTTACTACTGAGTCCATGAATCAACACTCATTCTTAGTGCAAAGATAGCAAACCAATCTCTTAGCTCTTCCTCTTAAGGGAGAAAGGAATAATTTGCAGTTTTATAATGCCTCCATCTGCACTTTATACTTTTGCTATTTCTTCACAAAGTTCCTCAAGCAAAATATTAAGACGCGATAAAGCAAGATCATCAGAACTAACAACGGAGTCTGTGTTTCATAACAAGATTTAGTAAAGCAAAGTTTAATTTAACAAATTCGTCACTAAGGTGGAGCAACAAGGTGCAGCAGAGATCGACTATTATTTGGTAGCTCAGAAGTCACAACAACTTAGTATATTATCAGTGACGCCCATTTTAGCAGGTAGAGTAAAGCTAAACTAAGTTGTAGTAAGGTAAAGCAAAGTAACTGATCAAGGCAGTTTTTACAGAGAACGTACACAAGAGCAAACAGAAATAAACGGGAAGCACTAACTAATTTTCTTGTGTTTCTTTGATATGTGAATAGAACAAATGTGCGTAGAACAAAGTCAAAGTAAAGCAAGATAAAAACAAAGAAGAGATTGAAGAGAGACTCCTTTGTGCCGTGTCTGATCTCCTCGGCAACGGCGCGTAAATTTAGCTGACATGGAAGAAATCATGGGGAACCCCATGGAAGGTGATGTGGATAAGAACAAAGTTGTTCCTCGCAAGAAACCATGTTTATCGAATCAAAGAGACCAAGGCCACGGAAGGTTTGCAGACGAGCAGAAAAGTGTACAACACCAGTAGATTCCTGCGCTAACGTGAACCCGTATACATAATCAAAATACTTTGCCCCAACGGTGAATAAAGCGGAGGCTGTCAATCTCACCTGGCCACTGTAACAAAGGATTAAATATATAGGAAGATGATGTTTGTTCAGAAGAATGAGAGAACAATGATTGCAAGAGATTGTATTCCTGGGATGTAAAGAATGGACCTGGGTCCACAGCTTCACCGGTGGTGTCTCTCCTATAAGATAAATAGTATGTTGGGTGAAATAAATTACAGTTGGGCAATTGACAAATAGAGAGGGCATAATATGCACATACATATATGATGAGTATATGAGATTTAACTGTGGCATTACTTGACAAAGTACATAGACCGCTATCCAAACATGCATCTATGCCTAAAAGTCCACCTTCAAGTTAGCATCCCACACCCTTTCCAAAAGATGCCAGGTTGCAAACAACAGACAATTGCATTAAGTATGGTGCGTAATGTAATCAACACCACAAATATCCTTAGTACAAACATTGATGTTTTATCCCCTAGTGGCAACAACACATCCACAGCCTTAGAACTTTCTCTGCCATCAGCCCTGCATTCACTGGAGGCAATGATGTCCCACCATTCGGTAGCACAAATACTCCCTCTTGGAGTCACAAGTATCAACTTGGCCGAGCCTCTACTAGCTTAATGGAGCATGCAAGAACATAACACAACACAGATACATAGATTGATAATCAACTTGACATAGCATTCCAATATTCATCGGATCCCAACAAACACAAACATGTAGCATTACAAATAGATGATCTTTGACTACATGATAGGCAGCTCACAAGCATCTAAATATGATAGCAACGCTGAGTGAGAAGACAACCAATCACAGCTAACGGCTATGACCCATAGTCCAAGGACGAACTACTCACGCATCAACTGACATGCACAGGATGTAGAGCCTCCGATGATGATCTCCTCCCTCTCTCGTCAGGGTGCTCCTCGAGTGCCATCTCCCGAATCCCCGAGATGGGATTATGCGGCGGCGTCTGGAAGTATTTCCATATCGTAGGGTTTCCTTGTAATAGGGCTTTCGTGAACAGTTTAAGTAGGCGGAAGGGCGGTGGTCGAAGGAAGGTGCACGAGGGCCCACGAAGAAGGGCCCCACCTGTGCTGCGCGGCCCTGTGGTTTGAGCGCCTTGCCGCCCTGGCCTCGTATGCTCTTTCTTGCCTTCTAGAAGTCTGTGGAAAAGAAGACCCCGGGCGTGACTTTGGCCCACCTGAATATTTTGTAGGATTTCAAACCAAACAGTAGAAAACGGTGAATCGCTCTTTTCAGATCTCGTTAGTAGGTTAGTGCCGAAAATGCAGCATAATAATGATGTAAAGTGTATGCACGAGTATTGTCATAAAAGTAGCATGGAACATAAGACATTACAGATATCACGAGACTATTAGTTCCTCAACTACGTATATCAACCACCGCAGAGTTCATGGAAGGTCCCCACAAATCAGCACAATATAATCTAGAATCCCTTTAGTGGCATGGAATCCAAGTAATGAATTTAACTCGTTTATATTAATTAAAATGCATGTTCGTTTTAACCTAAACTTGTAATTAAATTGCGCCATTCATAGATCTCCTGGCCTCGCTATGCCATGTTCACCATAATCAAGACGCATATGCTACAAATTAGTTTTACTAGGTTCAGTTAAATAGTAACAATAACAGCAATACCGTAGCACAATAGCAAAGTATTAATGCTTATAAAGCGTATACTTAAGAACATATAATTTTAATTCATATCACCGTTCATGTGGAACGAGAACCTTTTGATACCTTCTGCACTCCACGAATTTATGTTTGTACCATCAACATCAAGGTTGTCATAGAGATCACGCACATGTATGTGTCTCAACATTTGTCGAGTTACCATCATACATTCGATCTGAACGGAGCTAATACCTACGATTTAAAGCGGGGTTGCTATTCATATGCACAACATCTCCACACTTGCACAAACAAGAACCAATCCAGTCTTCATTACAATAATATAAACAAACATGCAATAACTGGCGTTGATGCAATTACCATTACCAAAACACAACCAAAAGAAACACAGCTAGGCAATGCCATTAGAATTACTTCAATTGAAACAACAACAGCCCTACTCATCACCTGAATAGATTTGTTTTTCTTGCCAGGTACTGCTATTTCTTTGTTTTCAACTTCCGCAATCATCAATACAGCTTTCTAGTTTTTCTACAATACTTGGCAGCATCCTACTATCTCGCCCCTTTTGACTTGAGCCACTCTTGTGGGTCTTGCTCTGGCCTTTGTTGTAGTTGCTGTTTCCAAGCCTCTGGCCTCTGCCTTGACCCGTAGTGCTTCGCCTTAGATGACGAAACTTCCCATTTCCGCACTATAGATTTCATCTTTTCCTTTGATCGAGGGCCTCTGGTAAATTTCGCAAGGGTTATTCGCAATTATGTTGTATAACAAGGTGCCTCAAAAAATTAGCAAAAGAATTAGGCAATGGGACTAACAATATAAGAGTGAGATCCTCATCCTCATAATTTACCCATGGACAGAATCAGAGACGATCTCTAAAGATCGATAGTGTGATTCATCATTGATGACCTTCTCATGTGGTGCTTGTGCTAGAACAACTTTATATTCACGTGCATCTTAGTGGTTAGGTCTTTGGAGAAGGCAAGATCGATTCGCATCAATCCATACAGCATCGCTGCAGATTTCTCAGCCACACTTCCCGCAAGATATTGATGGATAGATGAAGCTGAATTAAAGAAAAAACTCCACAACATTTTCATCGTTGGTTCAAGTATTGGATTTTCTTGCCAAATTCATCAAGAGTTTATCCAACATCAAGATTGGGTAAGGATGACCTCATCTTCACTTACAGCAAAGAAAATCTTGTGGTATAATCCAGCTGTGGTAGATCAATCCTTCATAAGATATGCCAAACCGATTGAAACATCGTACCGTATACTACTTGTTATAAAACGCTGCATAAGCAAATAACTAAGAACGAGCAAAAAAGAAAATGCAGCGGAGACAATTAGATTACAACGGAAACCCCCTTCCAAACACGAGGGAAAACACAAGGCCACCCAGCAAAACCTCTATATTAAGTACATAACGCCAAGGGTTTACTTCAATCTGATGATTCTAAATGCGGCTTTCACAAGATGTATATACAAGCCTGTCATGACGGCCTGCTTCTGCTCGCTGCCGGTTAACCTCCTTCAGCATGTTTCAACTTAGACTGAACAATATAACACTAAACTTGCACTTTAATTAAACATTTGATAAGAAGGACATCTAACTAAGTTCGAAACCTACTATGATCTGTCGACTGACATGACAAGAGTTAGCATCCATTTCACTACGTGGAGCAAAACATAGGACAAAAGTTTAATAAAATAATACATTGTAGCATCTGTTGAAAAAGAGTTTCGCAAACACCATACTCATTTCAAAGTACAGGCGTTAAAACTCAATATAGAGAAGATGAAGGGTTATTTCCATCACATCATGATCATTACTACTAGCATGGGCGATGTCGATCAGCTTCGCCATCTCGTGCCGAGCATCAGTCGATCACTTGGTGCCATCGGCATCCCTCGAATATCTCTGCATATCGCGGAGAACATGGCAACAAGCTGACCTCTCCAGGTACCGCTTGACGTGCTCGAACTCGATGTAGCTTTGCCCGCGGGTATCGGGAACTCTCGTTGTGACCAGTGTCCACTCGCAGATTCTCAGACGCCAGCCAGTGGGTGGCAGCTGGCGAAGACGTCCAGCACGAGGCCTATGGTGTCGCTGCCGAAGAAACCATTCCGTTCAGTTGCTCCTGGGGTGCAGCAGGCTACCTTGGTTATTCACAAAGCCATCCAGGTTCCTTTGCCGCGCTGACGTCGGTCGGGATCGAACAACGGGACATTCAGACCGCCTGCAAACCAGACTGGCTTCGTCGTTAACCACGCGAAGGTAGAGTGAATGAGATCCTGGCTTGGTGGCCACCTTCGCCATCATTGGGTGAGTTTTAGCGGCCTGCCTTTGTAAATGGTGAGTAATGACAATCGGCAAGGCTTCATCATCACCGAATATTTAATTTATGGACCAGACACGCCGGTCACAGGAGGACGGGGACTATCCTGTAATAGTTGTGCGTGAGCAGCAGGTCACCGCTGGCAAGGTCTCAGGTCGAAGTCGAACTCCTGCCTCAGGACCACCTCCACGGTGGCTGAACCTGCCGCTGAGGCTGCGCTGATTATTTGGACTGTCGGCCTGGCCCATTCTTCTTGCTTCAGATTAGCGGTGGTGCCAGGTGCCCTGGATAATGATTAGGTAACGAATGATTGGCTGATCAAACGGCTCGTGGTTTGTAGTCCCAAAGCGTCTCTCTACGTTCTTCCATGTGGAGAAGATCATTGAGTTTAATTTGCCAAGCTCTTTAGGTCTCTTCGACTGAGAGTTGAATCAGTCGTATTCCGGTATTATTCACTCATGATATGGCTTCGAACCTAATCTCGAACGTTGAACAAACTTATCAGGACCTAATCATGTTTTTGGAGAGTGGACGAAGGTGTTTGGTGAGCACCCAGATCTTTTTCGCACTGCAAATTTTGTACCTTCCAAACAATCATTTTTTAGTATCTCTTCATAATGCATTGTTTGAATAAATAATTTATATCACTAAATATACAACAATTGGAACATGGCAAAATATTTCGATTTTTTATTTCACGTATATATTTCGCGAATTTATTTGAATTTTGAACACCTAGAATTTGAAATTGCACAAAAAATTCAAATCATTTTGTCCTAATCTATTTGTTATTTTATGACTCTGTAAAAATCAAATCAAACACAATCGCCTTCCAGAGAGAAAAGAGAAAGTCAAAAAAAGTGAGGGGGCAGCGTAGAGTTATCGCCTCCCTCTCAATTTTCCTTTTCTTCATGAATGGAGAATCTCGGGAGTCCTGAACTGCCTGCTACACCTTTGACTTGCATTGAGAATTTGAGACACTATGGCCAACATTTTTATTTGGGCACATATCGTCTCTTATAGGCTGTGTTTTGTGGGCTTAGCATGATCATTTTGACTGTAAAGATTGAGTCATTTTCTGTCATTGATTCTTTTCCAACTTAAGGCTCTACTTTGATCATTGCCTGCAAAGAGGATAACAATTATTGCACATCTAAAAAAACATGGAGACGGATCACCAACCCATAAAAACACTAAATCATAATCAAAGCTAAGCCCAGCTAAACGAGCGGCATCGCCCATTTTCCTCTCTTGACAAAACGCAGAAACAATTTCAAACATCTGAGCAAACTAACGCAGTCAAAGGAACTGCACCAGAACTTGCAAAATCCTCAACCATCACACCATTTCAAGTGCATTGTAAGTTCCATTTGTCTGAGATCTAACAAAGCGTGTTGTCTACCTTGAAAGCGCTTTGGTAGCCCACATTTATTTTTCGCGCGGTCTTGTAAATAAAGGTGGTAAGGGGTTAGCAAAAACACGTATTTAATGCTGCAGCCCTTATTTGACGTTGGCAGCTAAGGAGAGGGTTGTATGGTTGTTTATCTCCTCACCAAGCTAAACAGTGTTGTCTACTCAGAAATGAACCCATTTATTAGATGGTATCTGTATATTTGCAGAACAAAGATAGAATTTGCTAACAATGTTTGTTTCCTTCCAAACAAACACACTGACAGGCTCAATTCAGGAATACACCGGACAACCCACTCTATGCCGAATGTGGCCTCTGTGTTGTCACCCATATTCATCAGTTCATGAGGTCCAACAGACAAGAAATTGCAGTGGAACTGCAATCGATGCTGGGTTTCTGAAAATCCAAAATCGGAAACAAACCCAAACCTAGAACTGTCCTTTAGCTCTCCGTCATATTCTAAATTGACATATTTTGAAAATTTTATCAACCCGGAGTATAAGATGTACTTTTGACGGGAACGCCACCATCAAGGAATCGTACATGAGGAGCACGACCCTACAGAGTCGACGTATGGGTATTATAATTATGAAAAAGCTAAAATAGAAAACTTAGTCAAATGTCATAAAATATTTGGCGGGTTGTTGCAAGAATATTTCATTATTGGATTGGAATGTTTTTTGGACCTAAGAATCGGGCCGCATCAAAGAGAAGACCTTTTTATTAAGAAACATTAACGCATTTCTTGTCATTGATTATGAAAAAGCCATCTATGATGCGGTTACACCAGGCTGTGAAACAAGGTGATTACCTATTAAAGAAAATAATAGATAATTCAGATTCAGCGTCAAAGTCTAAGGCTTTCATGTCATCTTTAAGTTACAAATATGCTGATATATAAAGGTTATGTTGGGCCTTATGATACTTGGTAATGAACTAACATCATTAAGTGTGACAAGATTAAAGTATGCCATCAAGTAATTTGTATTGACAGAATGCACGTACCACACAACCCATGTTTCCTTTCATAAAAGAAGTTTAAAGAGCCATCCAAGATGCGTTGAGACCGACTCTCAACAATATAAGCTTCATTATGAATCATTTATATCCTACAAGTTTGTTCAGCCTCCATAGTACTTACTCATTTACTTACACACATTATTTTCAAATTAATAGTATATTAGAGATCAATGTTTAATTGTATCATATATTTATTTCGGATTTTTCCTAAGATACCTTTATTTATATTACAAACCCCGTTAATACACATAAAAACCTTGTCCTTTCTTACGACTTTAGGACCTTCATCCCAAAGGGTCTTATTTTTTCTAGTATTTTTTAAGAAGTGGAAAACAAAGACTGGGATACTGGGGCCTCAATGAGCCGAGGAGGCCAGATTTGAGGGCCACAATGCAATGTATAACCCTGTTACACATAAGGTCCCATTTACACCGTTAATTTTTTTTTTTTGTCATTCATCTTTACTCCATCTCTTCGTCTTTAATCCAAACCACATCTATACAAATGGTCCCGATTATGTCACGATGGATAAAAGCAGATAGAAAGCCACGAAGAGAGAACAGTCCACCGTCGGAGAAAGATCGAGAGGCTACCGCCTTCGAATCGCCTCTCCGACCGCCATCTTCTTTCCTCACCAACATGGTCCTCCTTGCTCTCCCACCGGAGAGTATTTTGGAAGCAGTAGACCATCGACTTGTGGTTTGTCGTGGTAACTTGATCCACCTCTAGGTATGATCATTCTAGTCAAAGATGAGCTTCCTAGATGATTACAATGTTGTTGATGCAATTCTTCTTGTCATGTGATATTATGGTATGATGATATGTGTTACATTTGCCTTGTGTTGAAACTTTGTTAGTTTCTTGTATTTTGGAAGCAGGTTATGATATTCATGCATGATTATTATAAGTCACATAAGTATCTCACAATGCCAGTGGTAATGCATTGTCTTCCAACATCACGAGGTATTTGACAACACTAAGTTAGATATGGGAGAGATGTGGTATATGCATAAGAAATAAAAATTTGTTGTGGTGTGTTTTTACATAAAGGTTCATGTAGATGAGGGGGTAGTAAATTCACGGCACAACCGAGTGATAGGGCTTGGTATTTGAAATAATACCTTTCTAGGGTAAATGGGGGAGCATGACATCGATAGCGAGATAATAATCTCACGCTACAGTGACACTAACACATATCAGAACTTTAACTATGCATTTTAGAATTATTTTCAGTCAGCTTATGTGCCAACTATTAAAGCATGGCAATTATACAATTTATCATCTTCAAAGATGATCACCAATGCACCATTGTTTGATGAAAGAGAGATCAAGTGAAACGGGTGAACACAAGTCCATTTTTCCTACAAAAGTAAACATTTGTCTTTTTATCTTGAGATTTTTAGAGGATTGGGACACTTCTATATTTTATTTCTTTTACTTTTGTGTGCCACTGTTAAACCACTTTGTTATGATTGTTTTGTTTAGTGCGCAGCAGAATAACTAGAATTGTACCTAGTTGGAGAGGTGAGTAAATAACTTTTCTTCTGCTCTTGCGGTTTGATACCTATATTTCCACATTGAGACATGCTACGGGAAAACAAATGATCTCCTAGGCTTTGGGGCCATCAAATATGTTATAGTTGAGGGATATTGCTGAGAAAGAGGCGTGTTCCTTTCCACGGTCTTTTCAAAAACAATTTTTCCTCTATTCTTTCCTCATCGTGAATAAACTCGTTCAATGAACCCATCTTCAGCTTTCCGTAAGTGACTCCTAGAAAAGGGAACCTGTAGGGTCTGCTTTTACCTTGGATAACAACTTGAGTGCTTATATTTATTTTGATTAAGTCCTGCCACACCTTGTCTCAAAGAGTTTACTGCTTAGTAAATATTCTTATTCTTTATCTCAATAACTGCACTCTAAGTCCGTCTCCTGACCTTGAGAGGCAATGATTTTTCATTGAGTCAGTCTACTTTTCCTCTTATGGTTATCACATTCCCAAAATTATCCAAAGTAATCAAAAAAATCACAGCTTCTCCTATAAATATTTGTGCAGAAATAAATATGAACATTGATAGGGTAGTTAAAACTAAATTAATATAATCACACTCACCATAGCACTGAAAGTTTGCTCACCCAACTTGCGAGCTTCGTCTCTCTAAATGGTCAGTTTATGAAGCCCATATCACTAATTCTAAGTTTGTATTGACGAATAGGAATTCCAAAAATATTTGAATGGGAATGAGCTACCATGTTACAAAGAGGTTGATGTAATCCTCTTGTACACCTTTTTCTTGCTTTACCTTTCGAATGAATTTTCTCTACTTGAGTGTGTTTCCAATATCAGTATAACTTGAAGCTCATCTAATGCTAAGTATTTCAGTTGCTTTAACGAAAGAAACTTAGTGTAGAATCTTGCTGATTTTGAGAACAATTTGCTATTTGCTACCTAATTATAATAGAATTAAATTGAAAGTTTCTGCGTATCACCATTTTCTTTTTTCATGACCGTCATTTATGGAATTGCCAACAAAATAAAATCATGATCAACTTCATTTCATTTCTACTAAAAATGAAGGAATAAACGAGTTCTCTTATCAAAATTATTCGCAAACTTGTTATTTATTCAGTGCACTGGACAAATCATGTCATCAAAGGTACAGCTTCCAACAGAGCTCGGCCTTCCGAGATGTGGCGGATATCATACCATAGCCTCGCCACATCAGGTTTATCTGCCACCGCCAGAAGCTTCTGGCCAGCGGTAGAGGAAGGTTCACGAAGCTAGCCTCAGTGTTTGACACCCAAACATCATGCTGCAGGCACACTGGGCCGCACCACCAGGAGGAACCCCAAGTCCGCACCAATCGAGTCCATTTTATATCACTCCTTTGTTCTCTCGGCTTGAAAATCACTCAAGGCCGCCCAGCCTCTTCGCCCTTTCCAGCGGCCCACACGTCACCAATATCGTGGGCAATTCCGGGAGGAACACGAGCCTGAAGATCTGTCGTTCTTGCACAACCTCGAGTGAGCGGTACGGCACCGGAGGGTGCAACCTGGTTGTCCCTATTTAATCATTTGAGGTGTTGGAGCCGCCATCGATGTCGGTCATCACTTTATCTGTATCACGGCAGGTTCTGGTCGGCTCCCTGGACTGTGCGATGGCCATGATCCGCTTGGCTCTCTAAGCTCCGACATGGCCCAAATTGTCGCTGGTTGTCTCAGAGCCCGCCGTAGAAAATATCCTGTCAAAATATGATGTAAACATCAGGAAAACCCATTTTTGCCAGTGCATGAGGTGATGCGATTGTAGATGAAAAGGTGAGTTACGATGGCTACGAACAAGACACCGTTGACATTTCTTGTTGAGAGGCGGGGTGATGCCCATCCCACCATCCCTCGGAGCGAACAGAGTTGAGATGCCTTCCTCTGCCACCAACGTCGGCTTGGGCCAGCCCAGACTGGCCTCTCCATCGCTCCCAGGATCACGGACCATGGCGTCCATTGCAAGATTTGACACTTCGATCCGCTTCCAGGCACCTCCACCGCTGCCCTCAGGGTTCCGCCGAGTGCCTGAGCCAGGCGAGACGCCGGAACAAGTCGGAGAGGTTGAAACCGGACATGATGGCGAGCCCTGTCGAGCTCCCAGCACCGCCCGCCGCTCCTCGGCCTGGCCCCGACGGAGACTCTGGCGATAACATCGTTCATCATGACCTTCACCAGCTCACCGACGTTGACCACTACCGGCCCTGAAGGCCGGCACAGTTGAGGCGATGGGACCGATCGAGCAGCGCGTCCCTCTCTCCTGGACAGGACGGAACGACCGGACGCGCCCGCTGAGCAGCTCCACCAGCAGAGCTTCCGCACCGCCTTCCAGTGCCGGCTGTCGTGGTGCGCGAAGAGATGCTCCGCCCCCGTAGGCAGCGAGTCCGCGCGTACACCGGCCGGTCGGCGAACACGGCGTCGTGCACCTTCATCACCTCCCTGCGCCTCCGGCGAAGAGAGCACCAGCGTGGACATGGCCAAGGCGATTAGCATCACTGGGCCGTACCTGGTCAAGGTTCGTGCATGGCTCCGGTGCGGCAGGGCACCCAGCGAAGCGCAATGCAGCCTGACGAAAGTGCGGCGCCTATGGGCCGGGAGGCAGGTTTAGGCTGCTGGCGCCGCGTCTGGAGCTTGAGCTTCAGCAGGCGGAGTACGGTGACTAAAGGACGACATAGAAAGTGTAGCACACGAGCTGTGGTGGATGTGGTTTCTGCCATTGAGTAGCTCGATAGGTGGTAGTCATCGAGGATTGAAGATTAGCCATATAGTAGAACGGTAACATGGTCAATAAATCGCCAGTTGCTAGAACGGCAACAAGTCGTAAATCGACGTGGCTTCAAAGAGCTTAATTTAAGAGCTCATGCTCAGGTTTTTTTTCTTTCGATTGACTGCTTGATACGGTCAAATATCGACGAATCGTTAAATGCTGTAGCCTCTGGAATATATTTATTATTAAATTTGGTCGCATCAGACACATAAACAGCATGCTGAATTGGGCGCAACAAAACAAGTGTGACGGCATAAGGCGATTTTCTGTTCCCTCCAGATCTAAGTTAGACTTCTTGATTACTTAGAGTAATAATAAAAGTAATTTACGTGTCCGTTAGTTCTTCGTAGATTGATAATACCCGTGACACTAAAGGCTTGTATTTAACACTGATCGATTTTATTTCACGCTGGACCTACGCCAACTTAGACTTCGTAAGTTTCTGGCGGAGCGTTCGGCTGACCATGTTGAGCCGGTAGTCTCTAAGCTCAAGCAGGAGGTAATGAGATCACACCACAGTTTTCCAGAAATATAGACAAGGTAGGCACAAAAAATCAAACTACCTGTAAGTCCTTGAATCCACCGTAACACTTATTATCCACCGATTCGCAAAACAAACCATAAAAAACCCGCATAAAAGGAAAAAAGAAGCAAATAATTCATGCTTCAAAATATGAGTTGTGTTCTCATAGTGAATCTACATGTAGGAGGAAATAAAATTATATAAAAGAGTGGTTCAAACAATTTAAAATAGTTTGGTTACACATCTACTTTGCCATAAATTAGAAAATCTTTTATTGTAATCCTACTCAAAGGAAAAAATGCAACGTCAGCAAACGACACCTCACGGTTGAAAAACCCTGTTATAACTTGTACGCAGTACTCTGATAAAAAACCAGCTAGCCCCACTGCAACTAAAAATATGAAAATGATTTGATTCCTCTGAGGACGCGGAACGTCATTGAGCCGGCGTACGGCAGTCCCAAACCTGGGCCTAATCTGTTCATTCCTGCTCTTTCTCCACCCCACCTTCCTCCTTTTCCCCATTCTCTCGCTCACAACTTTTTCTGGGTCAACCATAGCTCAGCTGGTGCTACGCCGCCACGCCACCCGGCACGCTTAGCCCACTCGTGCCGCCTCCGCCTAACACGCCTCGTAGATCATAGCCACCACCACGCCCGCCGCCGCCCGCCTCCGCCGCTTAGGCTGCCAAGACCACACCTTTATGCCCAAACCGACGGCCATGGTGTCGCTGTTTGATCGACGGAAAATTCTGGAGGTAGGATCTCAATGAGGGAGAAGAAGTAAGGGCAGCCATAGGGCGGAGTGCACACAGACGGTGACGCGATTGCACCCATTCGGAACACCTGCACGATGACAGGGCCTACGTTGCTTGTCCGACCATCCGGCGCTTTCAGCTATTACAATGAGTCAGGCAGTTTCAGGCCCTCAGATCAGCTTATAAAGGCGCACGGATCTGTGGGTTTATATGAGAGTCCCAGCCTGGATTTCATGCCTGCCTCCACTCATTTATACTAAGGTCCTGTCATGGCATCGTCAAGGATCCGCCTTCCTCATACGTCCTGACCAGTTCTACCGGGCCTTCATAATCCGGTTCCTCCAGGTATCGGTCGATCCGCTCCCCGGCCTCGGGCCAAGAGCATCTTCCGCCAAGATCAATAAAGAACTGGCCGCCCGATGGGCCATATATAAAGCCTCATCACTCTATTCAAGGGGCCACCTGGTTGAGCTGATTTCCAGACCGTCGATGGTACACCCAAGAAGTATACCTGGCCAACAGAGGCCCCCTTGTGAGTTCTCCCACTCGTTTCGTTGTTTCCCCGCCTGTTGTCCATCATGATCTCCGACAATACGAATGCTGAACTTGAAGAACTCCAACCTGCTGTGTCATTTTCTTCTTTTCCCCAACTTTTTAGCTCAAATGCTCCTCAGAGTTCGCGGGTCTTCATCCATCAACGATTTGAATACGCCCGCCACCTCCCGCTTCAATGAGAACCAACTTATCCTCACGCACTACTCCGAATCTTAAAGACCTTCAAACGGCTCCACACTCGCCGCATTTTCGTTGAGATTGGGTAATCATCTCTAGCCATTTTTACCGGCTTCCAGGTTTGTAATATCGGTCACGCGATCCAACGCGCGACGCTTGCGTCTTTGACCGGTTGTGGATGCGGAGCACGATTTCGGGCTCCTCCGGCTCATAACATCCGGCCGCGTCAATTCCTTAAGCCTCATTCACCCCTCTCTTTCTACCTTCTTCAGATAGCGCCAGCTTTGAGCCTTCTTCCACTTGGGTACGGACCTCGAGCTTATCGAGTTGCTTCGCTTTCGCCAAAGACGGTGTTCATTCCGTTTAATCTCAGCGCAGCCACCGCTAGAACCTTCGACACGCCGGGCGACTCGCATCACCACCGCTGACTCCATCACTTGAGCTTCCCTTTAGCTGCTTCGCGCCAGAATGAGAAAGGGATGAACTGCAGTAGTTGACGACGCCGGATTGGACGCTTGAAGGGAACATTTCCGCTGTCACTTTTCTTTCGCATGCTCAACGACTACTTCCAACTCTCGAATCCCATCCTCGCAACCCATCTCTCCGCTTCCACCCTTCAACAAATGGGCCGATCCTTCAAAGGATTCTGGCGAGTCGAAGGGATTTCGCTAACCCGAGAAAAACGGGTGATCAGCGATACCAAAGTGGAAGAAATCGTTAAAAGTCAAGGCTCAGCTAACGACTCCGGCTGCAGGGAAAATGGTGGCCCCAACGCCACCACCGAGATGGAGCTGAAGAATCCTCGAGGCTAGGCTTTCCCGCAACCCGGAAGTCGATACCAAGTTCCAACGAATCCAGCTCCAACAGGACAACGATGGTGGCCGATTTAAAGAACTGCGGGTGGATGGCTTTCATTTCCGCCGGACTTTCTTCCCTGGATCTCTAAGGCTCATGGGCTCCAACCCCATAACATTCCACAGTCATGTCACACCATTTTCTGAACCAATCCCATTAGAATAAGATGAGGAAGCAAGCTGTCGCTTTTCATTGTTTTGGCTTCGCAATCAACGGCAATTATCTTCTTAATCGGCCCAATCAAGACCCATGTGGTCCTATTTTCCTATTCTCCCAATCTTTCGAGAGCCGCTGCAGGGGAGCCCCGGGGGCCCCACACAACACCCCGGCGCGGCCGCAGGGGGCCGCGCCGCCCTAGTGTGTGGGCCCACTGTGCCCCCTCCGAGGCTGCCCCTTCCGCCTACTTAAGGTCTCCGTCGCGAAAACCCTAAAACGTTCGATGAAACCAGAGAAAAACTTCCGCAGCCGCCGCCATCGCGAAGCCAAGATCCGGGGGACAGGAGTCTCCGTTCCGGCACGCCGCCGGGACGGGGAAGTGCCCCTGAAGGCTCCTCCATCGACACCACCGCCATCTTCATCAACGCCGCTGTCTCCCATGAGGAGGGAGTAGTTCTCCATCGAGGCTCGGGGATGTACCGGTAGCTATGTGGTTAATCTCTCTCCTATGTGCTTCAATACAATAATCTCATGAGCTGCCTTACATGATTGAGATTCATATGATGATGCTTGTAATCTAGATGTCATTATGCTAGTCAAGTGGGTTTTACTTATGTGATCTCCGGAGACTCCTTGTCCCACGTGTGTAAAGGTGACGAGTGTGTGCACCGTGTGGGTCTCTTAGGCTATATTTCACGTAATACTTATTCACTCGTTATGAATGGCATAGTGAAGTGCTTATTTATATCTCTTTATGATTGCAATGTGTTTTGTATCACAATATATCTCGTGTGCTACTCTAGTGATGTTATTAAAGTAGTTTATTCCTCCCGCACCGTGTAATGGTGACAGTGTGTGCATCGTGTAGTACTTGGCGTAGGCTATGATTGTGATCTCTTGTAGATTATGAAGTTAACTATTGCTATGATGGTATTGATGTGATCTATGCCTCCTTTCGTAGCGTGAAGGTGACAAGTGTGCATGCTATGTTAGTACTTGGTTTGGTTATGTTGATCTCGTCGTGCACTCTAAGGTTATTTAAATATGAACATCGAATATTGTGGAGCTTGTTAACTCCGGCATTGAGGGTTCGTGTAATCCTACACGCTTAGTGGTGTTCATCATCCAACAAGAGGGTGTAGAGTCTAGCATCTATCTATTTATTATGTTATGTGATCAATGTTGAGAGTGTCCACTAGTGAAAGTATGATCCCTAGGCCTTGTTCCTAAACATCGCTACCGCTGCTTGTTTACTTGTTTTATCGCATCTGTACTTCCCGCAATATTACCACCATCAACCACACACCAGCAAGCACTTTTCTGGCGCCGTTACTACTGCTCATACATATTCATACCACCTGTATTTCACTATCTCTTCGCCGAACTAGTGCACCTATTAGGTGTGTTGGGGACACAAGAGGATTCTTGCTTTGTGGTTGCAGGGTTGCATGAGAGGGATATCTTTGACCTCTTCCTCCCTGAGATCGATAAACCTTGGGTGATCCACTTAAGGGAAACTTGCTGCCGTTCTACAAACCTCTCGCTCTTGGAGGCCCAACACCGTCTACAAGAATAGAAGCACCCGTAGACATCAACCCCCGGGCGTTGATTTCGTCCAATTCCGAGAATATTTCCTTACTAGGATTTCGAAACCAAAAACAGCTAGAAAACAGAGAATCGGCTCTTCGGCATCTCGTTAATAGGTTAGTGCCGGAAAATGCATAAATATGACATAAAGTATGCATAAAACATGTAGATATCATCAATAATGTGGCATGGAACATAAGAAATTATCGATACGTCGGAGACGTATCAGCATCCCCAAGCTTAGTTCCTCGCTCGTCCCGAGCAGTAAACGATAACAAAGTTAATTTCGGAGTGACATGCCATCATAACCTTGATCATACTATTGTAAGCATATGTAATGAATGCAGCGATCAAAACAATGGTAATGACATGAGTAAACAAATGAATCATAAAGCAAAGACTTTTCATGAATAGTACTTTCAAGACAAGCATCAATAAGTCTTGCATAAGAGTTAACTCATAAAGCAATAAATCAAAGTAAAGGTATTGAAGCAACACAAAGGATGATTAAGTTTCAGCGGTTGCTTTCAACTTATAACATGTATATCTCATGGATATTGTCAATGTAAAGTAATATAATAAGTGCAATATGCAAGTATGTAGGAATCAATGCACAGTTCACACAAGTGTTTGCTTCTTGAGGTGGAGAGAGATAGGTGAAGTGACTCAACATAAAAGTAAAAGAAGGGCCCTTCGCAGAGGGAAGCATTGATTGCTATATTTGTGCTAGAGCTTTGGTTTTGAAAACAAGAAACAATTTTGTCAACGGTAGTAATAAAGCATATGCGTTATGTAAATTATATCTTACAAGTTGCAAGCCTCATGCATAGTATACTAATAGTGCCCGCACCTTGTCCTAATTAGCTCGGATTACCGGGATTATCATCGCAATACACATGTTTTAACCAAGTGTCACAAAGGGGTACCTCTATGCCGCCCGTACAAAGGTCTAAGGAGAAAGCTCGCATTGGATTTCTCGCTTTTGATTATTCTCAACTTAGACATCCATACCGGGACAACATAGACAACAGATAATGGACTCCTCTTTAATGCATAAGCATGTAGCAACAATTAATGTTCTCATATGAGATTGAGGATATATGTCCAAAACTGAAACTTCCACCATGATTCATGGCTTTAGTTAGCGGCCCAATGTTCTTCCCTAACATTATGCATGCTCTAACCATTAAATGAGTGGTAAATCTCCCTTACTTCAGACAAGACGAACATGCATAGCAACTCACATGATATTCAACAAAGAGTAGTTGATGGCGTCCCCAGGAACATGGTTATCGCACAACAAGCAACCTAATAAGAGATAAAGTGCATAAGTACATATTCAATACCACAATAGTTTTTAAGCTATTTGTCCCATGAGCTATATATTGCAAAGGTAAAGAATGGAAATTTTAAAGGTAGCACTCAAGCAATTTACTTTGGAATGGCGGAGAAATACCATGTAGTAGGTAGGTATGGTGGACACAAATGGCATAGTGGTTGGCTCAAGGATTTTGGATGCATGAGAAGTATTCCCTCTCGATACAAGGTTTAGGCTAGCAAGGTTATTTGAAACAAACACAAGGATGAACCGGTGCAGCAAAACTCACATAAAAGACATATTGTAAACATTATAAGACTCTACACCGTCTTCCTTGTTGTTCAAACCAATACTAGAAATTATCTAGACTTTAGAGAGACCAAATATGCAAACCAAATTTTAGCAAGCTCTTTGTATTTCTTCATTAATGGGTGCAAAGTATATGATGCAAGAGCTTAAACATGAGCACAACAATTTCCAAGTATAAAATTATTCAAGACATTTTAGAATTACTACATGTAGCATTTCCCGATTCCAACCATATAACAATTTAACGAAGAAGATTCAACCTTCGCCATGAATACTATGAGTAAAGCCTAAGGACATATTTGTCCATATGCAACAGCGGAGCGTGTCTCTCTCCCACACAATGAATGCTAGGATCCATTTTATTCAAACAAAACAAAAACAAAAACAAACCGACGCTCCAAGCAAAGCACATAAGATGTGATGGAATAAAAATATAGTTTCAGGGGAGGAACCCGATAATGTTGTCGATGAAGAAGGGGATGCCTTGGGCATCCCCAAGCTTAGACGCTTGAGTCTTCTTAAAATATGCAGGGGTGAACCACCGGGGCATCCCCAAGCTTAGAGCTTTCACTCTCCTTGATCATATTGTATCATCTCCCTCTCTTGATCCTTGAAAACTTCCTCCACACCAAACTCGAAACAACTCATTAGAGGGTTAGTGCATAATAAAAAATTCACATGTTTAGAGGTGACTTAATCATTCTTAACACTTCTGGCCATTGCACAAAGCTACTGGACATTAATGGAACAAAGAAATTCATCCATCATAGCAAAAGAGGCAATGCGAAATAAAAGGCAGAATCTGTCAAAACGAACGATCCGTAAAGACGGATTTTATTGAGGCACCAGACTTGCTCGAATGAAAATTCTCAAATTGAATGAAAGTTGCGTACATATCTGGGGATCACGCACGTAAATTAGCATATTTTTTCTGAGCTACCTACAGAGAGGCAGGTCGAAATTCGTGACAGCAAAGAAATCTGTTTCTGCGCAGTAATCCAAATCTAGTATGAACCTTACTATCAACGACTTTACTTGGCACAGCAATGCACAAAACTAAGATAAGGAGAGGTTGCTACAGTAGTAATAACTTCCAAGACTCAAATATAAAATAAAAGTACTGTAGTAAAAACATGGGTTGTCTCCCATAAGCGCTTTTCGTTAACGCCTTTCAGCTAGGCGCAGAAAGTGTGTATCAAGTATTATCAAGAGACGAAGTATCAACATCATAAATTGTTCTAATAATAGAATCAAAAGGTAACTTCATTCTCTTTCTAGGGAAGTGTTCCATAACTTTCTTGAGAGGAAATTGATATTTAATATTACCTTCCTTCATATCAATGATAGCTCCAACAGTTCGAAGAAAAGGTCTTCCCAATATAATGGGACAAGATGCATTGCATTCAATATCCAAGACAACAAAATCAACGGGGAAAAGGTTATTGTTAACGGTAATGCGAACATTATCAATTCTCCCCAAAGGTTTCTTTATAGCATTATCAACAAGATTAACATCCAAATAACAATTTTTCAATGGTGGCAAGTCAAGCATATCATAAATTTTCTTAGGTATAACGGAAATACTTGCACCAAGATCACATAAAGCATTACAATCAAAGTCATTGACCTTCATCTTAATGATGGGCTCCCAACCATCCTCTAGCTTCCTAGGAATAGAAGCTTCACGTTCTAGTTTCTCTTCTCTAGCTTTTATGAGAGCATTTGTAATATGTTTTGTGAAAGCCAAGTTTATAGCACTAGCATTAGGACTCTTAGCAAGTTCTTGTAAGAACTTTATAACTTCAGAGATGTGACAATCATCAAAATCCAAACCATTATAATCTAAAGCAATGGGATCATCATCCCCAATGTTGGAAAAAATTTCAGCAGTTTTATCACGCATGGTTTCAACGAGCTTTAGCAGCTTTCCGTAGCTTTGCGTGCTTTGCATTAGAAGTGGAAACATTGCCAACACCAATCCTTTTACCATTATTAGTACGAGGTGCAGCAACATGTGGAGCATTAGCATTGCTAGTGGTGGTAATAGTCCAAACTTTAGCTACATTTTTCTCTTTAGCTAGTTTTTCATTTTCTTCTATTTCCCACCTAGCATGCAATTCAGCCATCAATCTTATATTCTCATTAATTCTAACTTGGATGGCATTTGCTGTAGTAACAATTTTATTTTCAATATCCTTATTAGGCATAACTTTCGATTTCAAAAGATCAACATCGGAGGCAAGACTATCAACCTTAGAAGCGAGAATATCAATTTTATTGAGCTTTTCCTCAACAGATTTGTTAAAAGCAGTTTGTGTACTAATAAATTCTTTAAGCATAGCTTCAAGTCCATGGGGTGTGTTCCTATTATTGTTGTAAGAATTCCCATAAGAATACGATAACCATTACCATTATTATAAGGATATGGCCTATAGTTATTACTAGAATTGTTCCGATAAGCATTGTTGTTGAAATTATTATTTTTAATGAAGTTTACATCAACATGTTCTTCTTGAGCAACCAATGAAGCTAACGGAACATTATTAGGATCAACATTAGTCCTATCATTCACAAGCATAGACATAATAGCATCAATCTTATCACTCAAGGAGGAGGTTTCTTCAACAGAATTTATCTTCTTACCTTGTGGAGCTCTTTCCGTGTGCCATTCAGAGTAATTAATCATCATATTATCAAGAAGTTTTGTTGCTTCACCAAGAGTGATGGACATAAAGGTACCTCCAGCAGCTGAATCCAATAGGTTCCGCGAAGAAAAGTTCAGTCCTGCATAAAATGTTTGGATGATCATCCAAGTAGTCAGTCCATGGGTTGGGCAATTCTTTACCAAAGATTTCATTCTCTCCCATGCTTGAGCAACATGTTCATTATCTAATTGCTTGAAATTCATTATGCTACTTCTCAAAGATATAATTTTAGCGGGAGGATAATATCTACCAATAAAAGCATCCTTGCATTTAGTCCATGAATCAATACTATTCTTAGGCAGAGATAGCAACCAATCTTTAGCTCTTCCTCTTAATGAGAAAGGAAACAATTTTAATTTTATAATGTCACCATCTACATCTTTATACTTTTCCATTTCAATTCAACAAAATTATTGAGATGGGCAGCAGCATCATCAGAACTAACACCAGAAAATTGCTCTCGCATAACAAAATTCAGTAAAGCAGGTTTAATTTCAAAGAATTCTGCTATAGTAGCAGGTGGAGCAATAGGTGTGCATAAGAAATCATTATTATTTGTTGTTGTGAAGTCACACAACTTAGTATTTTCAGGAGTACCCATTTTAGCAGTAGTAAATAAAGAAAACTTGATAAAGTAAATGCAAGTAACTAAATTTTTTTGTGTTTTTGATATAGAGTGCAAGACAGTAAATAAAGTAAAGCTAGCAACTAATTTTTTTCTGTTTTGATATAATGCAGCAAACAAAGTAGTAAATAAAATAAAGCAAGACAAAAACAAAGTAAAGAGATTGGATTGTGGAGACTCCCCTTGCAGCGTGTCTGGATCTCCCCGGCAACGGCCCCAGAAAACAGTCTTGATTGCGCGTAGATGACACGTCCGTTGGGAACCCCAAGAGGAAGGTGTGATGCGCACAGCAGCAAGTTTTCCCTCAGTAAGAAACCAAGGTTTAATCGAACCAGCAGGAGTCAAGAAGCACGTTGAAGGTTGATGGCGGCGGGATGTAGTGCGGCGCAACACCAGGGATTCCGGCGCCAACGTGGAACCCGCACAACACAACCAAAGTACTTTGCCCCAACGAAACAAGTGAGGTTGTCAATCTCACCGGCTTGTCTGTAACAAAGGATTAGATTATAGTGTGGATGATGATTGTTTGCAGAAAACAGTAGAACAAGTATTGCGATAGATTGTATTCGATGTAAAAGAATGGACCGGGGTCCACAGTTCACTAGAGGTGTCTCTCCCATAAGATAAATAGCATGTTGGGTGAACAAATTACAGTTGGGCAATTGACAAATAGAGAGGGCATGACCATGCACATACATGATGTGATGAGTATAGTGAGATTTAATTGGGCATTACGACAAAGTACATAGACCGCTATCCAAAGCATGCATCTATGCCTAAAAAGTCCACCTTCAGGTTATCATCCGAACCCCTTCCAGTATTAAGTTGCAAACAACAGACAATTGCATTAAGTATGGTGCGTAATGTAATCAATAACTACATCCTCGGACATAGCATCAATGTTTTATCCCTAGTGGCAACAAGACATTCACAACCTTAGAACTTTCGTCATCGTCCCGCATTTAATAGAGGCATGAACCCACTATCGAGCATAAATACTCCCTCTTGGAGTTAAGAGTAAAAACTTGGCCGGAGCCTCTACTAATAACGGAGAGCATGCAAGATCATAAACAACACATAGGTAATAGATTGATAATCAACATAACATAGTATTCTCTATCCATCGGATCCCAACAAACACAACATATAGCATTACAGATAGATGATCTTGATCATGTTAGGCAGCTCACAAGATGTAATGTCCCAGGTTTAGAGACGATCGAGGGGTAGATTTTAGAAAGGGATGTGCATTGCATTGCAAATTCTGGGGAAATTTCGCGCTTTTAAACAAAAACTGCATCGAAGGGGAACAAGTTTCTCTCTCGACACCTTACAGGGTTAGGGTTTCAAGAGTGCGACAAACCTGTTCCTTATTCAACTAAACTAGGGTTTTGAGAAGAGAGGGGAGAGTTTGGATCACAACCTTAAGTTGCATGATTAAATTCTAAGTTAAGTTGTATGATTGAATTCAAACCAAATTTGAATTTGAATTTCAAATTCAAATATCAATTGGATATCACATAATTCAAACTTGAGATAATTTAATAAACAAATATCATTTAGCAAGATTATAAATAATACAATAATTATTTAAAGCTCATTAAGGAAAACTTGAGCTTTATTGATAATCACACATGATACATTGTCAATTACAATATTCAGAATTGAAATAAATGAATTATTACAACACATTACTCATATTGGGATAAATAGAAAATGAAGATAAAAGAAAAGTACAAGTATGAGTCTGTCCTAAATACTACAATGTGAATATCATCTAATCTTGAGCTTGAAGATCATCATGTCCATTTGATCATCATTTTGAACCTGCACATAAACACAACAAACACAAGTTATGCCAAGTGGCATAGCCACTTGGCAGGTTAGAAGGAAAATGGAAATGGAGAGGATATGATCAACTCTGCCGAGCTGATCCTCTCACAGCCAAGTTCAAAGCATCAGGTACACACACACACAGGCAGCTCACACTGCATAAGTGCATGCTGAACAACACACAAGCACAGAGAGGAGTCATCAAGTGTGGTCAGGCCTTGTTGTCGACCAGGAGAGC
Organism: Lolium rigidum; assembly: GCF_022539505.1. Lineage (NCBI taxonomy): Eukaryota > Viridiplantae > Streptophyta > Magnoliopsida > Poales > Poaceae > Lolium > Lolium rigidum. The sequence goes on from NC_061510.1 coordinate 72,493,535, forward strand.
AAAGCCAGGGAAGTATAAAACCTTTCCCACAGTAAACCCTAGCTCATTCATCGACAAGCAGCAGGGTAAGCCACCAAATAGCAAGAACATTTAGAACAGGAAGAACTTATAGCCAGCAACACCATCCAGAAACAGCTTTATCAAAGAACTGTTTTCTGTTGAGCATCAAACCATGAAGTAGATCAAGCACAAGCCACTAGGAGGAGCAGGGCAAGCACTGAAACCAACCAGAAGCAATCCTCTACAACAACAAAACCATCTAGGAGCTTGATACGCGTACAGCACGCGTCCGTTGGGAACCCCAAGAGGAAGGTGTGATGCGTACGGCGTCAAGTTTTCCCTCAGAAAGAAACCAAGGTTTATCGAACTAGGAGGAGCCAAGAAGCACGTTGAAGGGTGATGGCGGCGGGATGTAGTGCGGCGCAACACCAGGGATTCCGGCGCCAACGTGGAACCTGCACAACACAACCAAAGTACTTTGCCCCAACGAAACAGTGAGGTTGTCAATCTCACCGGCTTGCTGTAACAAAGGATTAGATGTATAGTGTGGATGATGATTGTTTGCAGAAAATAGTAGAACAAGTATTGCAATAGATTGTATTCAATGTAAAAGAATGGACCGGGGTCCACAGTTCACTAGAGGTGTCTCTCCCATAAGATAAACAAGCATGTTGGGTGAACAAATTACAGTCGGGCAATTGACAAATAAAGAGAGCATGACAATGCACATACATGATATGATGAATATTGTGAGATTTAATTGGGCATTACGACAAAGTACATAGACCGCTATCCAGCATGCATCTATGCCTAAAAAGTCCACCTTCGAGGTTATCATCCGAACCCCTTCCAGTATTAAGTTGCAAAACAACGGACAATTGCATTAAGTATGGTGCGTAATGTAATCAATAACTACATCCTCGGACATAGCATCAATGTTTTATCCCTAGTGGCAACGAAGACATCCACAACCTTAGAACTTTCTGTCACCTGTCCCGGATTTAATGGAGGCATGAACCCACTATCGAGCATAAATACTCCCTCTTGGAGTTAAGAGCAAAAACTTGGCCAGAGCCTCTACTAATAACGGAGAGCATGCAAGATCATAAACAACACATAGGTAATAGATTGATAATCAACATAACATAGTATTCTCTATCCATCGGATCCCGACAAACACAACATATAGAATTACAGATGGATGATCTTGATCATGTTAGGCAGCTCACAAGATCCGACAATGAAGCACATGAGGAGAAGATAACCATCTAGCTACTGCTATGGACCCATAGTCCGAGGGTGAACTACTCACTCATCACTCCGGAGGCGACCATGGCGGTAAAGAGTCCTCCGGGAGATGATTCCCCTCTCCGGCAGGGTGCCGGAGGTGATCTCCGAATCCCCCGAGATAGGATTGGCGGCGGCGGCGTCTCAGTAAGGTTTTCCGTATCGTGGCTCTCGGTACTGGGGGTTTCGCGACGAAGGTTTTAAGTAGGCGGAAGGGCAACGCGGGGGGGCCACACGAGGGCCCCACACGCCAGGGCCGCGCGGCCAGGGGCTGGGCCGCGCCGCCCTGTTGTGGCGGCGCCTCGTGGCCCCACTTCCTTTCCCCCTCGGTCTTCTGGAAGCTTCGTGCAAAAATAGGACCCTGGGCGTTGATTTCGTCCAATTCCGAGAATATTTCCTTTGTAGGATTTCTGAAACCAAAAACAACAGAAAACATCAACTGGCTCTTCGGCATCTCGTTAATAGGTTAGTGCCGGAAAATGCATAAATACGACATATAATGTGTATAAAACATGTAGATATCATCAATAATGTGGCAGGAACATAAGAAATTATCGATACGTCGGAGACGTATCAGAGCTGGAGTGAAGTATAAATCAAATCAGCCTGAGCAAAACCTTGGTTTGCTCATAAATAAGCATCTGCATATGTCACAACAGCCAAAAGAGGGTAGAACCCTATTTGTGTCATCATATGGCTATCTAGCCATTTGGTACAAGCAAACATAGAAAAAGCCAGTAGGAAATTATCCAGGGAACACTGGTTGTGTCCACACAGGGACACAATCAGAGAAATCCAACATGGATTTAATCCCTAGCTAGCTACACAAGTTCACTTGACAACCTATAGCCGCCTAAGCCATCGGACGGATAGACAATCAAGTGTCTATACATGTTTGTCAACATTAAAAGCATCTGGCAACCAAATATGGTTTAACCAGAAAGCATTTGTCCATACACATCAAGCCAACTATGGTGGGAGCTTCCTGAGCAGCCAAGAATGGCTGCTGAGGCCACCTCAACCAACCAAAACAGTCAAACCACCAAGCCCAGTACATGCATCATCACCAAGGTGGGTTCGAGTGGGCTAGGGTCCCCAACAAGTGTTGGCATCCCTCTAGCCCAAGCCAATTAAATTGTTATGATCATCACCGTGTCACAGTTCACATCATTTATCTATTTAAGCAATCAGAACTACACAGATAAATGAAATAGTCAAGCTACTTATGCACAGAATCTTGCAGATGATCCAATGGATCATTACAAGCATCCACTGATGCTTGGACAAGCACCAGCATACACAGGCCAAGCCTGTGTGACACACACACAGCACAGAGTGGACCACAGTGAGGCACTGACAACAAAGAACAGTTTCTACAAGCAACTGGTGATCATATGACCACCAGAAGCTTGTAAGAGCATGCTACAACATGCTAATCATCAAGTATAGCACCAATACATGTCCAGACAACTGAATTGACCACAGAACTGGAACCATGGCATAGCAGATAATCAAATAAGCTAGATATGATAGTATCCAATAGCAGTTCATCAAGAGATAGAGCTGTGCAAGCACAGCTATGCTCAATGGAGCAGTTCCATGAATTATATCACACAGGAAAGCACACCAGAGGCACTGACTCTTGCAAACTTGCAAGGATTGCACACTGCAATCAAGCCAGTGCAGCATATATAAACACACTTGAATAATTGGCAAGTACAGCATCAAGAATAGAAGCACAGGGAAGCAGCAGTCAAGCACATGCATGAATACAGAAGAAATGGCCACAGCAGCAGCACACGCATAAGCAGTAGAGCAGCAACATAAGCTATGGCCATGGCAGTAGAGCAACAGCAGCAGCTAGCCAGAAGCGCCGCAGTAGCACACACGCAAGCACAGCAAGCACAAGCAGTAGAGGCAGGCCAGCGGCGGAGCTAGTCGAACAGGAGCAGATGGAGCAGAGTGAGAGAGAGAGAAGAGGCGTAGAGCACTCACCGGTGTGGTGAGCCGGCGAACACGGCCGTGGCGGCCACAGCGGCACACGCCAGGCGAACGGTGGCGCCAGCCAGGCCAGGCCGCGGCGGAGAAGCAGCACCAGCACCACCACGGCGAGGCCCGCGGTGGCGTCACGGCGCCAGAGGCGCCAGGGAGAAGACCACGGCTTCTCCAGCGCACGGCGGCGATGAACGCCGAAGAGCCTGGCGCACTGGAGGGTCGAGGTCGAGGGAACGGGAACGCGAGCGTCGATCGACGCGGACCACCGTGTCCGCCGTCGAGAGGCGGTTCAGATCCACCTAACCTCACCGGCGGCGACGGCCGGAGTTGGCCGGGGTAATTCGGTGAAGGGGGCGGCGACGCGGGGATCGCCAGAGCCCGTGAGGGCTAGGGTTCGCGCGCGAGTGGGGGAGAAGGGGTCGGTGCGACCGACCGAGCCACGAGTGGCTCGGGTTAGGGTTAACCGCTGGGCCGCACTGACAGGTGGGCCCAGGGGCAATTCAGTCATTTCATAATTCCAATAAATACAGAAACTTTGAAATTATATAAGAAATGTTTAATAGCTCTAAAAAAATAATTAAAAATATGAAAATAGATCAGCATAAAATTCTCTATCATAAAAAAATACAAAGGGGAATTTTTGAAGACAATTAAGAATAAGTCTTCATTTGATGATTTAAATAATCATTTAAATCCCACATATAATTTTCAATAATAAAAATAAGTCCATTAATGCATTTGGACTTTAAAAACACCTTGACAACATTTCAAGGTTGTATATTACTTTAAATCAAGTATCCCCAAATTATTCTTAGTATTAACCTCTTACATGAAATAATAACGACATCGGAAGGGGGGACAAACCCTAAAACTGGAACCATGCATAATTGCTTCTTTAACCATTGCCCTTATCGGACAATGATGCTATTTTTCAGAACCAGAGGACATGGGTCAGTCCACACCATCCAACTGCAAAACTTTGCAGTGTTCAGGCAAGTTCATCGCTTGCTCATGTCATTTGAGTATCTTCATCAAATTACTTGCAAAGTACTATGATTATCACTATTGCATAAAAATCAAAACCACTATTTTCATAACTATGAATATGACTATGTGGTGGGCAATGGAACCATGGATTGTGTTGATATGGTGGAGGTTCCATTGCAAGGGTTAATATCCATCTAGGATTAACAACAAATGTCGTCTGGTGATTCTTGTGCCGTAATATCCGTGTTAACCATAAGATCCGGAGTGGGACGGAGTAGTCAAAAGTGTTTCCACCTCTCGTTCATCAACGGATGCGCTTTACCGTAGACACTTGTATCCGTCGGTGGCAAGAGGTAGGCTGGGAAGCCTTAAGTCCCCACGGCATAGTCCGTAGACACTTGTCGCTCGAAGAACAAGCGGTAGGTCGGGGAAGCCTTAAGTCCCCACGGTATTGCGGTCTATGATGGGTTGCAGCTACCGGCGAAGGAGTTTGGTTAACGAGTCCCAAACCGTTGTCGTGGTCGGGGTCCACCCGTGAGTGGGAATAATGGGACCGGCGAGGACCCAGGGTCGGGGTATGCAACAAAGGGTGGGTGTTCGAGGTAGCGGAGGAACATGATTGGCTAGACCTTATACCGGGCCTCACACCATAGGAAGTGTGGACGGGAAAGCTGCCCGGTTGGCACCAAGGTTAAGATCTCTTATGGGTAAAGCAACACACCTCGCATAGTGTAAAGAACCGTGACCTGTCACTCCTCGTTCCGGGATATGGAACTACGAACGCGGCCGGAAAGGAGCTCCATGAAGTTCTAGTAAACCGGTGAAGGCTGACGGACATAGCTCTTTGAAATAAAAGCAATCTCTTGAAGAAATGTTTATCAAAACCTGCATGGTAGTAGACTTTCTGGTCTAATATCGTAGCTAGTGCATTAAACACCTCTTTCCTATAATGAACTTTTTGAGTACGCTCGTACTCATCCCACTCTTAAATCCCTTGCTTAGATTGTCTGAATCGTCTGGAGGAGGACTACGACAACCTCGAAGGAGCCGAGATCATCGGCTATGAAGAACCAGACCTCTCTGGAGGTATTGAAGGCGTAGACTACCTCATAGTCTACGGAACCGGGGAGGCTTCCGGAGGAGATCAAGCCTAGAAGCATCGAGTAGTAGTAGTAGCCGAGCAACACGAACTCTTCATACTTAGCTGCTCGAGAGAATAAATTGATAACTTAATGAGACTTCTATATTGTAAGCTAAGTTGGGTTCGCCTCGAACCCAGGAGTATCCCTCTTTGGACCCAAGAGGAGCTCCGAGACGATATGTGTATTATGCTTGTAATAATAAGTGAATGAGTTATGGACCTGCTATGTTCTGTTGTACTACTCTGAGGGATGTAATATTTGCGGAATGGTACTTCGTGAATGTTATATCAACGACTGGCATACTACAACATGCAGTGGTATGCAGGGTCATCACACAAGATCCGACAATGAAGCACATGAGGAGAAGACGACCATCTAGCTACTGCTATGGACCCATAGTCCAGGGGTGAACTACTCACTCATCACTCCGGAGGCGACCATGGCGGTGAAGAGTCCTCCGGAGATGATTCCCCTCTCCGGCAGGGTGCCGGAGGCGATCTCCTGAATCCCCCGAGATGGGATTGGCGGCGGCGGCGTCTCTGGAAGGTTTTCCGTATCGTGGCTCTCGGTACTGGGGGTTTCGCGACGAAGACTATATGTAGGCGGAAGGGCAGGTCAAGAGGCGACGCGAGGGGCCCACACAACAGGCCGCGCGGCCAGGGAGGTGGGCCGCGCCGCCCCGGCGTGTCGCCGCCTCGTCGCCTCACTTCGTTTCCCTTTCGGTCTTCCGGAAGCTTCGTGGAAAAATAGGCCCCCGGGCGTTGATTTCGTCCAATTCCGAGAATATTTCCTTACTAGGATTTCTGAAACCAAAAACAAGCAGAAAACAAGAATCGGCTCTTCGGCATCTCGTTAATAGGTTAGTGCCGGAAAATGCATAAATATGACATAAAGTATGCATAAAACATGTAGATATCATCAATAATGTGGCATGGAACATAAGAAATTATCGATACGTCGGAGACGTATCACGGCCTAAATCCAAATTGAAACATTGCGAAAAAATCTGAAATAAATCATGCACGTTCACATCACATATTAAGATAACCCCTAAAAATTTCAGATCAAAATTCGAAACATACATCGAGAAACAAAAAAGAGAAACTCAGATGTGAATAGTCTACAGAGAAACTCAGATTTGAATTCGGGAACTATTCATGACAGATTTCTCTTTTTTTTTCTCGATGTATGTTTCGAATTTTGATCTGAAATTTTTAGGGGTTATTTTAATATGTGCTGTGAACATGCATGATTTTTTCCAGATTTGTTCGCAATGTTTAAATTTGAATTTAAACCGCATGTCACACGGTGACATGCAATAGGTGCATGTCACCTGATCTGCGGTGACGCTGGGGCTAAAAAGAAGACTTTTTTTTCTCCATCAAGTCAATGAAAAAAATACCCCTTTTTTCACCTTGCGCGACATGAGGAGCAGTTCGACCGGGGGGAGTACTGTTATCGGGTCTGGTCGTCGCCCTCCTCCTCCCCACCTCATTTCCTCCACTGTTTCACATATTTTAGCTTCTATTTATGCGGTGCCGTGGAGGTGGGGGTCTGGTCGTCACCCTCCTCCTCCCCACCTCATTTCCTCCACTGTCTCGCAACTCCTTGATCTACTACTCCTATCCATATACATGCCACTCAAATGGATGTATTTGTAGATACATCCATTTTAGTGGCAGCTAATATGGACCGGAGGAAGTACAAATAATATGAGGCATGTTTTGGAGTTGGCCCTGTTTAGTAGAGTTTACATTTAAGAGTTTACATCTTTCTACCACCATTATTTTTGATTTAGCTTGTCTTTTGTGCCCACCATTTTATCGAGCAGGGTTAATGCAAGATCCATAGCAAACTAGCTTGTCACATTTTTTTGGCGGAGTGCATCGTCTCATGGCGAGCTAGCGACTTTGCCTACTAGAGTTTTTTTTGTTGAACTACATTTTTTGGATTTTCCCATTTTATTTGTGCACAAGCTATGAGCCGCCCGCAATTCAGCACCATATATTGGCGGGATTTTCTAGTTCAATTGTTTTGTACTAGGATATTAGCAGGATGCTATCTTCTAGGGCTTTCATTTCCCCTATATCCAGCCACACCCACGGACAAGCAAGGGCCTCTCTCCCTACCTTGCTCCTAGTCCGTCTCGCTCCCTCTCAGTCCTCCATCCATAGCCGACATCCACCGCGCCGGAGCCAGCTCAGCGACGCCGTCAACCACACTCGGTCCGCTTCGTCGGATCTGCTTCCCCGACTCACTGGTTCGTCGTACCGGCCGGCGAGATCGGTACACAAAGCGCCACGATGATCCACCGAACCAAACCGAACGGCCAACGCGCCACCTCCCCAGTCGACCAAGGTTGAACACTTTGTCCGGCAGCTTTTGTTATGTATTTGATTTCCGAGACTAGTTTATTGCTTGCTTCCAATGCTTGTTATTAGCATCTGTTTTTTTTGTAATGCCTGCTAGATATTCCACTCGAGAATGCCTACGAAGAATCTCAGAGGCAAAATATCTTGCAGAATAAGATAATTGCAGCCTCGATCGGCATATCGTGGAATGGGACAAAATCACCGCACCCCAAGTCGTTGCCGAGATTTTTCACCCGTGTGATGTGCCGCCAAAAGGACGATCCCGTGGGGCTGCTGCTGAAGAAGGTATTTAGCCGCACTGCTGAAATTTCATATGTGTTGTTTGCTGATTGAATTGATGAACTTTGATTTGAAGTAGCTAGCCACTGCTCATGTTCCTAACAAAGACAGTGAGCACGCCAGTGATGCAGACATTGGTAGAAAGGAGGCGGGATTTGGTCCTATTGTTCTAGCAAGCAATCATTTGAGGGGCCACCTAGGATCAGCACATCTGGATCCTCCTGAGCTCAACATTAAGGAGGTAATTTTATAATAGTGTTTTAAACATGACATAATCTAATGTACTGAAAGAGATCAAACTGTCAACAGGAGTGGAGTGGTATAGATGGTAGAGATATAGATATAGATTTCATATTTCCTAATTTTTTCTTCAAAATAGGGTTGCCCCGGCCTCTGCATCCAAATGATGCACCCACCCTTTTATTGCAATGTTTTAGACTCCATTTAAGGTTTAGAAACTCATGGGTTTCTCAAAGTGGTGACATGAATCAACCAACATGTTTCCTTTTAATCTGCTGATTGATTTAATGCATGGCAAATCGCAGAAGCAAGTGACTGCTCATGTCCCTGCCAAGCAGCATTGTAGCACAGATGTCTAGAGTTCCAGTGATGCAAACGTTTGTAGGAACAAAACAGAAGGATGTGGCACTGGGGAAGCTAAGATTAGGCATCTTCAAAAGGACTTGGATGTGGCCACTTGGTGGAACAAAGAAATGAACCGTGGATGGAATTCTACAATTCAAGATGGCCTACATGCTGTTGCTGATCTGCAGAAGCTAGTGGCTGGCAACTTGGTTACCGCTTTGGCTGATGCAGATCTCCATGAGATCAACTGGACGATCTTGGAACAGGTGAAAGCACGAGCAGCTGCACTCATCTTTGCAGGTAGATGATTTTCAAAGGGTGATGCAAGAGCCGCTATATTAATGGATTGTTGTTTCAGTTGATGATGTCCCTGGTTCCTTTGTTTACTTATGTGCTGGTAGTACTTAGGGGAACTAGCTTGTACAAGTAATTATTTTCCGATAAAGTTGTACAAGTAAATGGCACATGCTTCGCATGTTTGACCAATTAAGTTAAAAAGCTTCACAAAATCATGCTATCATGTAGGCGGGCTTGCATTGGCTTTCAACCCAAGTGACTGTTGACTGCAATCTGTAATATGTACCCCTCTCGTTGCACTTAATGGTATCCAAGCCCTTGGGCCCCCCTCCTTTGTTAAAAAAAGATCGAATTCTTATTGCATCGAAGTTGTTTCACTAAAAAAGAGCTCTCACGTGCAAGGCACATGCAATTTACTAGTATATACTACTACTAGTAGAGATGTTACACCTAGACATTAGAGATTTGTTTGTTTTAAAGATATTTTTAATTTTGTATAAGATGGAAAATATAACTTTAGCAAATTCCTAGTATTTTTCATGGTCGATGTAAAAAAAGTATTTTTCATGGTTGATGTAAAAAAACAAGTTTTTTTCATGGTCGATGTAAAAAAAGTGAGAAAACATGTCTCATAAAAAGCCTTATGGTTAGCACAATTTTTTTACGGAGTAACTCTTTTTTACATAGTTCAAATTACTATTCGATTTTCCATTGAAATATTTTATGTGTATATAGCAAGCGAAGAAGTACACATGCATTTTTTGTTTTATTCTTTCTTGACATTTCAAAATGTATAGAAGATGAATTTCGAAATAAAGAGATCATATGCACCCAAGAACCAACAAGCATATCCCCTTGACCCCGAACCTACTCAGGGCCCTTTTGTTGTGGCTTTTTTTGGCTTTTTGGCTTATGGATTTTGGAAGCCAAAAACAAAGATCCTATTCTTTTGGCTTCTAAATAGGTGCTTTTTTGGCTTTTGCCAAAGCCAAAAAGCCAAAAAAGCCACAACAAAAGGGCCCTCAGCCTTCGACACTCGGGATTTCGTAGGCTAGGGTTCCACAGCTTTTCCACCAACCAGTAATAATTTCAACTCTGCCCCAAAATTCCAGCCGAAATCCCCCCCCCGCTTCCAAACTTCAAAGCGATGTGAAATAAGTACAGTGCCGATCTTATCCCCCCGGACCGCTCAATTCAGACCTATCACCGGCGGTGCCGAACCCCGCATCTCTCTCTCACGCTTCCACCTTGCATGACCCACCGGATCATCTCACACGCCGGCGCCGGCGCCGGCCCACTGTCCCATTCCCACACCAGCACTACTGCCTTCTCATCGGCCACCGTAGTGACCGACGACGTTCCACCGTCTCCCTTGCTTTTTAGCAAGCCGGAGTAGCTTCCACCTCCCCCACCCCCACCGATGACCACTGTACCATACGAGCTCCTCCGTAGCCGACTTCCACCGCCGCCTTGTCAGCGACATTCACCATCGCCGGGTTCTCGTATCTTAATCCCCGACTCCTTCCGTCCACCGGACTGGAGAGATGGGTACACAAAGCGCCTCCATTGTCCACGGCAGGAAACCAAAGCGTACACGCGCACACTCCCAAGAAGGTTGATATGGCCGCTTTCCTTATGCAGGTGATTTCGAAAAGTATTTGTTTGCTTACTTGCACCGCCATCTCATTAGCATTTTTTTTGTAATGCATGCTAGATATTATTGCACTACAGAATGAATTAAAAGAGAAACGGAGACGGAAGATATGTAGCAGATTTGCAAGCCGTGTGGGCACAAACATCTGTAACGCTATTGCCTCTAGTGCAAACCTGAACAAAATCGGAGAAGAACCCTTTCCCCTCCCCAAAGATAAAGAACAATGTTATGATTCACAATTTGATCCTGCTGAGCCTCTTGGAGAGCTGACTCAGGAAGATGCCTTGCCTGACCATTCTCCTCAACCCCACCAGGTGATTTCTGTTTTTTTACTTGGAGATATCTGTTGCAACTTCCATGTGTTGTATACTTGTATCCTGAATCCCACCAAACATGTTCACATGCCACCTCTAGGTCTCCTTAACGCATCATATATATGTTTCAGCATGCACGTCATCCTTTATTGTTCTTCATTCTATTCCATTTGCATATCATCATATATGGGACTTCGTAGACTCGAAATATCGTTTATGTGTGCTAGGAATCTGCAGACTTCAAGTAAGAATTTCGCAGGAACCACCAATGAGAGGAAGACCTTTCAACAGTGCACTCGAATCGGTGATAGAACAAGCCGCAACCAAAAAAGAAATCTGCTTCGCTACTAGACAGTCTCAGCGATTCATGGCACTAGCTGAAGAAAATAACGCAAATGCTAAGAGTACTGAAATAAAAAACGTGGTGAACACCCCAAGCGGTTGAATCAGCCACCTGTTACCAATCCAGTCAACCAGCGACAATCGGCAGCAGAACCAGTTTCCACAGCAACTTCTCAGCCACAATTGGCAGCAGAACCAGTTTCCACAGCAACTTCTCAGCCACAATTGGCAGCAGAACCAGTTTCCACAGCAACTTCTCAACCACAATTGGCAGCAGAACCAGTTTCCACGGCAACTTCTCAGCCACAATTGGGATCAGCAGTAGTTGTGGTAGGAAATTGTAATATCCCAGGTTTAGAGGCAATAAAATGAGAGAACACCAAAGTGTGCATTGCATTCATGCATAGAAAATCCGGGGAATTTTCGCGCTTCAAATAAAACTTACCACAATAACTGAAGTTTCACTTGACTTGCTGGAATTGAAGTAGATCATCAAGTCAAGCGCTATAAACTTCACTGTGATCTTTGCTAAAACCTTGTTTTGGGTAGAGATGATTTGATCTGTGGGCTAGATCAAATAGAAGTAGATTTATAACAAACAAACACCTTAAGTAAGGATCAACTACAAAATCTTATAAAGGATCTCAACATGTTATTCCTTACAACAACACATGAATAATTATTCAATCCTAAATCAAAGAACACAACTAATTAAAACACCATTCTATACTTATCTTATCCATGACTTTTACTAAATAAATGTTCCTACCATGAGTCACATGGTATATCTTTTCAACTACAATACTTGAACCAAATCAAGAACACTCATATTCATTCTTCATTAAACCTTGACCATTCAAACATTGTTTCCCAACTCATACCATTAAATCTGGAGAAAGGAGAGAATCATTCATATGCTTATTCTATACATTGAATAGAACCTAGATTACTATTTTAACCTTATCCAATTAAGGTACTTGTGATACTAACCAATGATACAAGAAATATAAGTCAAGTATCAAACCCTACTTGACCTAGCTAATACTTGATGGTAAGCAAGAACCTATTCTTCTAGTAATTATAGAGAGGCAAGTGTTGTGATCATTACAACTTGGTAATGATCATAAACTCTAGAGAACCCTACCTATTCATAAGAGCTCAACCTAAAGAGGTATACTCAAGTATATGGACTTATACTTGATCTTGGAGAGAGAACCATAATTCACTAATGAATTGTTATGAGACCAAAACTTTGATCATTACAAATTGGGTGATGATCATAAACCCTAAGAACCTAAGTGAGTGTGATGGGAGGAATAATAAAGAGAGATTAGTGAGGAATAAGTGGATCAAGTCTAATGCATGATCTTACTTTATAAATTGAGATGATAAGTTAAACTTATATATGTGAGGTATAGATCTCATTCTTCTCATGAAATAATAAGTAACTCACTAGTAGATAACCCCAGACCAATCCTCATGCCTTGTATGGAGGAGTAACCCTAGCTAGCCAATAAAACATAATCAAAGTTTATACTTATACCCAATTCTGGCTTGTGTATCCCATGGGTAATCCCAAATAAAAACCCTAGATCACATTTGAATCCAAGTACAATTTGGGATCATGAAAAGAACCCTGCCATGCCTCATGCCTACTTATATTGCAACTTAATAAAGAGTATGCAAAACTCTAAACCCTTAGAAATAACTATCCACGTAAAATCATAACACAATTCCATTTCCTTTACCATTTGTTAAACCCTAGCCATAATTAAATTATATGTGAATGATCACTAGGGTTAAGCACTAGAAAAATAGAATGTGTTCACCATGCACATGTTCTAAATTTCAAATCAATGAAAACAGGTTTAATTCCCTAATTAAAAAGCAATTGAGATAAACCCTAAAATCATATCTATTTGAATTTTGAATTATGTCTCATAAGAACACAAAATAAATCAATTATAATATGGTGATTTATAAACAAAACCATACAGTAGGTAGCATTAACAAATTGTTTTGATATTCAAATATTCTAGAACCTGTAAAACAAACAGAAATCAATTTGAATTCAAATACCAAATTCAAACCAGAATATAAAAAGAGAAATAGAAAAGAAGAAAAAGAGAAAAGAAAGAAACTCACCTGGTGGACCGCAGCACCCACACAGCAGCCCAAGTCGAAGCCCAGCCACGAAGAAAATCGACCCACGACCACCGTACCGTTTCGGGTGCATCAAAATTCATGCGAAGAGATACGCTCTTTTCTTCTTCTTCTCCGCAGACGACACGGCGACGGCGAGCCACTGCCACCTCCTCTCTGCGGATAGGGATGATCTCGGACGCTAGAGATCATCTCAGAGCCTCGCCAAATCTTCTCGCGTCCGTCTCATCCACTTCTCGCCAAGATTCGCGCCCCAGAGACCTCCATTGTCGGCGAGGCATCCCGGCCATTGCCGCCGGTGAAATGCCGATACGGACCTCGCCCTAGGCTATAAATAGGAGCTAAAGAACCGCCGTGATCTCCTTGTTCTTCGCCGCCCTTCGATTATCTCTCTAGCCCTCTCTATGTATCACTGGAACCACTCACATGTCCGGCCAGTTCTCCGGCTAACTGTCGACTAGAGCCACCCCGGAGGCTATCGCATGGTCGTGGAGAAGCGCATCGTCGAGGAGAGCATCTGGGCGAAGCCGAGCATCCAGGGGAGGTCTGAGTGCGGCCAATTTCAAGATCTTCTTCCGCTGTACATCGCCGGAATCGACGAAGCTGAAGTCGATTCCGTCTCCAATCGACATCGGCGACCATCTAGGAAGCACCAGGGTGAGCATGCGCATCTCCTGAGCCCTTTAGATCATCCTCGCATGCTCTGTAACTCCCGTTCGATTCTTCACCGGAGTGCGCCGCCGCATCACATGGTTGCCGGCGATGCTCCGACGAGTTTCTCGCCAAACAAACATCACCATCGTGTCCAGTAGCTCGAGGGGAGTCGGAATATCCTAGTCGCGCGTCCCGGGAGGTCATAAATCGGCGGCGTCGTCCTCGACGAGCCGCCCGCGGTTAAACGCCGGTGAGGTCAAATCCGTGGTCAAGGTTGACCGGACCTTGCCGCGTGGCTGCTGAGGTGGACACGCAGGTCCCACTCGTCGATCTCTGCGGGTATAAATGAATCGGTACATTTAGTGTTTTAGATTTATTTCAAATTCTGGAAAATCACTGAAACTTTGCAAAATTGTAAAAAATTCATTTCAACTCAGAAAATTATGAATAATATATCAAAATGCTCACAAAAATAAACTCTATTCAAATAAAATATAAAACAAAAATGTGTGTCAAAACAAAAATCCACTTATTTTTAACTTTATTAATTATGCCATTTCAATTATTTAAAATACAATTTGAATTCAATAAATTGTTAAGTGTAAAAAATTAAATTTCAACTATTCAGTAACTAAGTAAAATATTTAGATTAATTTTATTTATCATATTTGCATTAACTTAATTATTAGTGGTAATTCATAAACCCTAATTTGCAAATTACTATTTTCTATTTTCTTTAAATAGTAATAACTCAAGAAAATATTATAAGCCAATATTATTTTGGTAAATCAAAACATATTTACTTAAACATTCTTAAGTTAACAAATTAAATATTTTAAAACCTAATAACAATTATTAAACTCTGATTCTTAATTAAAACCTAAATAGGAGTACTCTAATTATTAAATCTTGTGAAGATTAATAAAATATCAAACCATCACTAATTTTGATTCAAAGTAATTAGTAACCACAACTCTATTACCAATTATCATTTTAGGAGATATACCATAGCTTAGAAACCCTAGTTTCAAATTGAGTAAGACCTGGATCCCATTATTTCATGTGATCATTCCACCTTAGAACCAACTCTAAAACCCTAGATATGTGTCACATATGATCATGGGAGATTTAATTGACATATAGAACCCTAATTAGCAACAATTGAATACATGCTTAGGATCCACTAGAATAAAATCAAGTCACATGAGATTATCATTTCATGTTCCTATTCTTAATTAAAACCTATATGATCCACTAATGTCACCTAGGTAGAAACCCTAACTTGTTAATTGAATTAGTACCATTGATCATCACTCCTATATACCATACCATTAAGATCAACCTCAATCATTAAACCCTAGTAGAACCATAATGATAAACCCTAGTATCAACTTTGTGTAGCAAATCACATCACATGTTCCTATCCAACTAAACCTTACTTAGGAAATGATAAACCACTTAGCTTAGAAACTATTAGATATTATTTGGTAAAGAAAATATGAAGTCATAGTAAACCCTAACTCATAGCAACACCTTGATAACCATCCTTTGATATGATGCTTAGGAGAAACCATAGTAATAAACCTACGAATACTTGCTACATGTAGATCACTTCTACTTAAGCACCAACCGGCCCTATTAGTAAACCCTAATAGCACTTAGCTCCTATTTAAAGTAGTTCATATTATTATTTTAACCCGTTCTTCAAAAGTTGTTCTTTTGAAGTACAAATGTCAATCAAACCTTAGAAGCCCTATCCTTCTTTGAAATACTCATTATTTCTTAATTAACATGTTCTTCAAAAAGTTATTCTTTTAAAGTATAGTACAAGTAATCATTAACCATGTTCTGTAGAACTTAAAATTGACAACTGTTCTTCACATATTATTCCACTACTATTCTTTTTGTATATGACTGTTATGATGTCTTATATCACTTGGATATGATGCTAATATAACCAAACCCTAATAAGAACCTTGTTTGAGAACCATCCTAAAAGTGCAACACACCCTAAAGAAATCTTTACAACTCATCCATCCTAAATCATCGAGGTTAGGTTACACTCTGGACGATTGCATCTCATACTATGCATTATATAGCATCTTTGCCAGTTCTTTAAACATTGTCCTTACCGGACAATGATTGTATTTCAGAATTTGGAGTTCTCACGTATCGAAGCTTTTGCCTGCATAATCTTGCAGTCAAGAAAGGCAAGTTCATCGCTTGCTCATGTCATTTGATTATTTGTATCAAACTATATGCAAAGTACTATACTTATCACTCATGCATTGAAAATCAAAGTATTATTTTACAATTATGAATATGACTATGTGGTGGGCAATGGAACCATGGTATGTGTTGATATGGTGGAGGTTCCATTGCATGGGTACTACTCATATAGGACTAAGTACCAATGCCGTCCAGTGATTCTAGCGCCGTACATATCGCGTTGACCATAAGATCTATAATGGCCTGCGGGAAGTCACCGTATCTTTTCCCTTCTGCACGCCAACGGATTGGTAGAGCTGGCGGGGTGTTGAGGCACCGCCGTAGGTTGGGATAGCCTTTTAAATCCCCATCCATTAGTGATGATAAGCTCTACGATCTATGATGGATTGTTCGGAGTACACCGTGAGTAAAGCCGTATTACCGGGAGAAGTCTACTGGGGGTGTACGGTCGGACAAAAGGGTGGGGTTGCGGTGGTCGCGGAGAAGGCAGTGAATGGCTTGGATCTTATTCTCGGGCCTCACACCCAAGGAAGTGTGGACGGGGACATACTCTCGGCCGGCAACAAAGTTAAGATCTCTTGTGGGGTAAAGTAACGCACCTCTGCAGAGGGTATCAAGAATTGTGACTATCACTCCCTGTTCCGGGAAGGGAACTGCGAACGCGTGCTAGCGTGTAGTTGACGTGGGAGTTAGAAATCTTTGTGGTGTAACTTTTCT